>NC_088931.1:65552500-65822500 GCF_038396675.1 Hydra vulgaris | reverse complement strand
AAAGTAAAAACTTTTTAACAACAAGCATATCTGAGATGAGAGTGAAAATAGTATGGTATATGTTAAGCAAAGTTTCATTATCAACATAATGACAAGTTTTTATATAGCATTCCATTTGATCTGCTTATTTTCAATACTAAATTTTGAAAATGCTTTGTAAAAGATAAGTTAGAGTCTATTTTGATTTTAATATATTTAATAGTTAGCAAGATTTATTATCTGTCCACTTAATTTTATTTTATTTAATTGCTTATTTTTGTTTAAATAGGTTTGAATATTAAGTGACAAATATTAAATAAAATTATTATTATTTTCAATTTTTTTAAAGGTAAGGGGTCTACCATCAATTATGTCAACAAAGTAATAGGGAGGGGGGAAGTCAGAACATTTTTGACAATTGCTGACCAATGTCAAAATGGGTGAGGGGAGGGGGGCACAAGAAAAGTTGACAAAAATGTTACTTTTTTAAACAAATTTAGTTACTTAAAAAAGGAAAAAAAGTTATTTCTCCATCTTGATTTTATTTTGGGGGCAGAATCAAATGTTGACATAGGGGAGTTTTGTAGGGGAGGTTTCTGAAAGTTTGACAAGTTGCTAACAAGGAGGAGGGGCAGAGGTAAAAATTGCCAAAAATTTATTGACATTTTTGGACAAAATTAATTGACAGACCCTAAGGGATAATTAGTTAGAGCGGAGATATTTAATAATGTTAGCTAGATCATGATTCATAATTTTATTAAGTTTTTTAAACAATTAATTAAATAGAAGCAAGTTGGTGTCATCTGCAAAGTGATAAGCACTAGAAAATTTTGTTGAAACATTAAAATCATTGATAAATATAAGAGAAAGGAATGAACCTAATACTAATTCTTGTGGAACATCATTAAAAGATTTGGCTAGTTCTGACCTGATACCATTTGCTGAAACAAATTGTGTTATAATACAATGATAAGAAGAAAACCAGAGGAGAGGAATACCTCTAATAGCCTAGTGTAGTAGTTTGTCTAGGAGGATTGTGTGCTCAGCTGTATCAAATGATTTTAAAAATAAAGCTTAAAAAGTTAGTCAACAAGCACTTCATACTTATTACTGCATCCACTTCTCAATATCTGCTGCCAGTTCTAACCAACTAAAAACTTTTGACTTATTATCATGAATGAAATCTATTAATCTAATAAATCTTCTGCTCCTTTTGATTCACAGTCTCCTGTGTTGACTCTTATTGTAAATTGTGGTTTAAATTTTTTTGATTTCATTGATTCTTACTGTAAACCTGCATTTCGATAGTAATCAATCATCCGTATTTCAAAATAATCTTTATGACACGTCATAAAATAATGATCTGAATTTTTTTAATAGTTTAATATTTCTCTTAATGTTTTTTAGAAAAATTTTACATTATATTATTTTACATTATATTATAGTATGTTTTTAATGTCATTAAGAATAGAATAATATTTTTGTTGTTATTCTATTTAGAGTGATGGACCAAGTCCTTTAAGTTATGATTTGAAGAATACTTTGGCAAACCAGAATAATTGTTCATTTTCAAAAAGAGGTTTTGGAGGTTTTGCGTCAAAAGTTTGATTATATTTTTATGTTTTTTTTTTAATTTCTTTGATGATGTTCTCTTTGATTTGCTTTGATTATGTTTGACTTTTTAATTTTTATTTTAATTTAGGTGTATGATAAAAAAAATTTTAACATCAGTGTCAAATTTAATTTTTTTCTTACATTTTGTTAAAAACGGGAATAAGTCAAAGACCAATAACAATTCAATTACCTCGAATAAATTGTATTAGTAAATTTTCGGCAAGGGAACTGAGTATTTGCACATAATGAAAGATAATTTTTAAAACTAGTATATTAAAATAGTTTAAAATATGACATATATTTTAAAAACTATCTTTTTGCAGATAAATATTTTTTTAAGTTAGTCTTAAAAAAGGATGTTTGCATAAGATATTTATTTTGAAAATCCTTAATTTTTACATTAGTATAACAACATAATTGGATTTTTAAACTTCACTTTCAAATATTTCTTGAATATCTTAGAATTTAAGTAGATAAGTTTTTTTGATTATATCATTCAAAAAAATTTCAGAACCTTTTTGAGTATCCATTGATGTTGTTTCTGTAAAAAATATTCAACTATTTTTTAGCTGTAGAACATAAAATGATATAATTTGTATTTAGTTTAAACTTGTTGTTTTGTTAGTAAGCATTTTCCTTAACTACTTAGTTTTAATAAGTTGTATTAGTCACTTGTATTCATGTTTTGAAATTTTAAATATGATTTTAAGGTAAAACGATTTACTGTTCCTAGGAATAACCTGCTTTCTGTTGGTCCTGGTAAACTTAATTTTGCATTAAATTTTTTATCGTGTATATTAAGTTACTTAAATGCAGTTAAATGTATTTTAGGGGATGCTTACCACTTTAATTTTACTTTCTCCATCCTTTAAAAATTGCATTAATTATTGACAGGTAATTAATTTTTAGGTCATTATAATTTGGGTCAAAAAGTTAGTTTTAGTTACAGCTATTCTCCATGTACCAGGTTTATTGAATTTTTTTGTTGCATTAAATAATAATAACGTAACATGTTTATTATTCTAAAGTTGTTATACATAATTTTAAAATAGTTATAAATTTTAAAATCTATAATATTTTAAAAGAATAATAATTTTTTATAAAAATTTATCACCCATAATCTACCTAAAATTTTTATAAGATATATCATCATTTATCTTTATTTTTTTATCAGAAATGCAAATTGTGAGTATATACTGTTTTACAATTTTATTTAGGGGTTAACAATGAAAAGTTTTGGAAAAACTTCAGGATGCATTTAGATAGAGTGAGTTTAGAATTACCACAAAAACAAAATAAAAAAATAAAAAGTAACCACTTGCAATAGTAGGTTCATTCAAAATTTTAAGGAACATTCAAGTGCACATAAAGGCAAATTAATAAAGAAATTCATTACAGAATATTTCTGAAAATGCGAGCAAATTTTTGTATATATAATAATATGTTTTCCAAGTAACACAACTTAAAATTGATGATGAAGCAAATATATTTAGTATTATTTTTCATCAAAAAGGGACATGTCATATAATACCTGTCAATCTTAAGGGTAATTCTACATGAAATCACCCAGTCCATTGAAATCAAAATAGCTGTCTATTTTAGTCTTCCTTTTTGTTTCATGTTCGACACATGATTCCTATTTACTAACCATTAGCGAGACTAGATTTTTTCAAACCGAGACGAGAAGTTACTAATTCTTGTGAGACCGAGAATGAGACAAGACGAGAAATTAAACAATTTTTGAAAACAAATTTATTAAAATCCAAGTAAAAAAAAAAAATGTAAACATGGTTTTGACAAATAGACACAAATGACATTTTTCAAATGTAAACAACTTTTTCAAATATTAATTCAGAATTTTTTTGCCAAACTTTTCCAACAAGACAATGTTTTCTCTAATTAAGATGATTTGTTCTACTTTTTCTGGGTGTAAGTTGTGTCTGGATGATCGGACGACATTTTCACCTGAGCTAAAAACTCTCTCTGATTTAGTTGAACTTGCGCTTCAGTTTTGAATTAGGGGACAAATCTGCTGAAAGGACTCTGGCAACAGGTTGGCACTCAACATTATCCTTAACCTGTGATACTAACCCTTCTTTTGTTGTTTGAAATTTTTTGAAGAGCTTCAAGTGAAGTCCCTTTAAAGCAGGATTTAAGTAGTTTGCTGCAGCACTCAATAAGTTTCCAGTGTGACAAAGAGGAAATCTTTTCTCAATGCAGCTTTTCAAGTTTTTTGCATACAAGACACCGTAGCCATTTTTTCCATCCGTCTCAATAAGTTGATCAATTTTGTCATGGATTAAAGAAAGAGAATCAGCGACAGTGTTAATTGTTGGAATAGACTCAGTCGACCACGTTTCTGTAGCTTCTTTAAGTGGTGCCAAAATTTCTACTGCTCCATCGATTGATTTCCACTGTGATGCACTGATGGTCTTTGAAGAAAAAATATCTTCATTTGCACATAAGCTGATAATTGCACTCTTTAGATGTAGGACAGAAGCCATGCAATCCAGTTCACTATTCTATCTTGTGTAAACAGATTGGCGTAACTGTCTAAAATTGATTCCTTCAGCGTCTGATTCTGATTCAAGCAACTCAGCTGCAACTGTTGACTGGTGAGTTAAAGAAGCCAAATCTTTGCATGTTTGCAACGCATCATCCATTCCAGCAGTCATTCCAAATGAGTCTCGAACTACACATTGCAAAATATGATTGTTGCACAAGTATTGGTCAAGGCGCTTTGACAATTTGACTGCAAGTTTCATGTCTCTTGCCTGGTCGTTCACGCAGTACATTGGCAAATCAGCAGGCAAATTTAGTTCTTCTAAGAAAGAATTCAGCTTTCCTTCAATTAAGATACCTGTGTGTCTGCCTGGGAACTGTTGGACATGGGGTGTCCAGTGATGTAGTTTCCAATTTTCGTCAAAAGCATGAAAAGTCCAAGAGATGTAGCTGTCCTGAGCTCTAGAAGTCCAAAGGTCAGAAGTAAACGAGCACTTTTTAGATTTGACGTAATCTCCATTATTATGCTCTTTATTCCAGCTTGAACTTCTCTTGACCGAATTGAACGCTTTCTTGAATATGCTGTTCTATGATGAAGGCTCAGTTTAGGGTTTGCAATGTCAAACAATTTCTTGAAACCTCTTCCTTCGACTGCTGAAAAGGATGCCAGATCAGTACAAAAGTAATCCAGCATTGCAGAGTCAAACTGTTTTTGAATGGAATTGTCTTTGTCATATTTGGACTTTGTTTCAAGCATTTCGACCATGGTTCGTTGTTTCTTCTTAGGAGGAGAAAGAAGAGAGTCGTCAGTTTTTTCAGAATACTCAACGTAATCTTGGCTGTGTTTTTTTTCGAGGTGACGATAAAGTCCGCTTGTGTTTCCATCTTTTGTTTTCAAAGACTTTTTGCACGCCTTGCATTCAGCACCGTCACTTGTTTTTTGAAAATATCTCCAGATTTTGTTTTTTCTTGGTGACATTTTTGATAGTTGAAATGAGGCAAGAATATTTCTTTTCAATGTGAACAATATATGTCAAGTTGAATTCCACTGGTAAACTAATGAAATTAAGTCGAAAGTGCACCATTTTATACAAAAAGTTTTTGTATTTAAAATCTAATTAAAAATATTTAAAATCTAATTAAAATTTTTTAATTAGATTTTTAAAAAAAATCTAATTAAAAAATCTAATTAAAAATCTTATTAAAAATTTAATTTGTTTTTGTCAAAAACAAATTAAATTTTTAATTAGATTTATTAAAATTACGGAGTCAAAATATTAATTATTTAAAAAAACAAATTATTAAGCATTTTGTAAATTATAATAATTTTTAATTTGGAAAATAATATAATATTTAAGTCTCATTCTACTTCTCGAGATAATTTTCTATTTCTCGTTTTTCACGAGAAGTCCCATTTCTCACGAGAAACGAGAACGAGATGAGATCTCGCTCAGGGTTACTATTTACAAAAAACAGTGCATTTGAAGTAAAGTTTCAACTAAAAATGTTGAGCAGTTGACGAGATATGGCAATTTTAATATTGACTTGGTTTCTTAAACCAGGTCATTATTAAAATCTCAATTTTCACAACGTTAAAAAAAAAATGTTTTTCTTGATAAAATAAGGAGTGACAATGACAAAAACATAAAAATAAACATTTAAAATGAAATATGAAGGGAAACGTACTTAAAAATTAATACAGCAATCTGTTTATATGACATAACTCCTAATTTCTCAAAACACTTTTGTTTAAATTTTTTTTGTTGCTTATAATGTTTTTAGTTACTTTAAACCTTACATGACACCAAAAAGTCTAACTGGAAAAACAACTTTTTCAAAAAATTACTACAAAATATTTGCTAATACAATAAAAATAAATTAACTTTTTAAAAATTTACTTAAAAATATACAAGATTTTTTAAGGTATTGAAGGTGTAAGTTATTTTGACTGTATTTTTAATAGTTTGCAATATTTTTGTCATTTTACTTGGACTTCTTCTGTTTCCACTTTTTTAAAATTTCTACCAGAACTAGAGCAAGCTTGTGGAACAGATAGTTTTTTCAATATGTTTATGTTGGGAATAACACAGTAAAATTTTAGCTTTTTTGGTATGGTTGTTTTTGAACTTTCCTGTGCTGTATATTTTTTTGCAGTCCCTCCAATCCCATGGTATGAACCATAATAATATGTTTATTGCTCATATAAGTAAAAGAACTGATTAGTTGTGTTACGTGTGTGACTCATACAAAACTATAAATTTTAATTTTAAACTTTGATCAAAATTTTCTGCTAATTGGCTCTGATTAGTAAAATGATTTTTTTTTATGTTGCAGACAACATGTTGATGTTTATAAAAAAAAATTATTTTTTAAAATTTCACTAGCTTCATAAAAATAAATGATAAACTTTAGTGTGACATGTGTGACAAATTTTTTCACATGTGTGACACTGTACAAACTTTTAATAATTTAATAAATTTGAGACAATTTTTTTTTTAATTTTATTTTTTTAACACAACTGAAATAAAGACTAAACTGAGTAGCATTTTTGTATTAAAGTTTTTTTAAAGTTTCAACTTTTTAAGCTTTATTTTATCAGGGTACATAGTTTCATTGTTCTGCACAAGGCACCAATCATTTAAAGCCATTTCTGGAAAATTGGGAAAATATTTTAGAAGTTTGCATGTCATTAATATAGTTTATTTGAAAATCAGATGACTTTGAGTCACATGATTAGAAAAATGACAAGCATCTACTGAAAGTATTGACATGATGAATTTTTCATATTCCCGGTGTTTTTTTGACTTCTGACCAATTTTTTTTGTTGCCTATTTTACTAATGATTTTTATCATTGCTAATATAGAGATTATTAGCAGTTGTCATTAATGGTTTAAGAACATTTAAAAAATCCATAAAAGTTCCTACACACACTTTCTCATTCTTGCTTATATATTTCATTTGAACAAGAGACTTGGCTATTCCTCCAACATCATCTACAGCCCCTTTTTCCATGGGAAGTTGCAAAAAAATTTTACTAAAATGTTTTATTTTATTGTAAAGATAATTGATTGAGTAATTTTAACATGGGCTTATTTTAAAATTCTGATGATGGGTCATTGGTAAAAAGTTTCAGTATTATTATTACAGTTTTCAGTCATTAGTATCTTATATAATTACCCAATAAAGCAGTAAACACTATTTTTACCCTTATCTCTAATGTCTGAACAGATAAGATATGTTTTTCAACAAATGAACAATGTTCCTACTCACAGTGTGTTCACAGTGCACTTTGTATTTCATTTGGATATTCGCAAATATATGCCACTTCTCTTTTTCTGCAATGCCTTTGTCTTTTTCAAATTCAGCTGCTTGAACTCTTTTTATACAAACGTGTTCATGAAGTTGAGATAAGATAGGTAGTAATTCCTCTATTACTTCTCCTATGCACCCATTTTTGGATTGTAATTGAAGACACCCAATATGAACTATTATAGCAACTGCCTATTTCTTGAAGTAATAAGCAAAAGTTCTCATGCAGTTTGCACTGGTCTGTGAGTTTTTCTTCTAAAAATTGTATATTTTTTAGCCTTAGCTTACAAATTGTAGGCAAAAGCATTATCTCTCCATAGGTTGATTGAAAAATAGAGTAAGTCTCTCTCAAAAACATTGTCAAAAAATATTTTATCAGCTTTTTTTTCTTTCCATTCTGTCGATTCATTTAGTTGACCTTTAATTTTTTGTCTACTAATTTGTTTGCATGTTTTTTCTTTATATAATTCCTTTTCTGGTTCATTTTTACAACTTTTATTTTTCACAGATTCTCAATCCTTTTCATTTTTATTGAAAAGTATTCTTTGTCAGCTTTTCATTTTCTTCTAAAGTTTTTCAATTTCTCTGCTTAAGACATTTTATTTTTATTATATATTAACCTAAACTTGTAACAGGAAACTATTAAAATTTACAAAAACCTTAAAATCAATAATTTAGAGAATTATTTAATTCATCTTTTCAAGCAAATTCAAGCTGAAATAACTTTCAAAATACCACAATGTGGTTGTTTTCTTATTGAATTTATTAAAGAAATAGAAATTTATTAAGTTAATTTTAAAAAAAGTAATTTATATCAATATTATAATCATGTTAAAGGCATTTTTATTAAAAAAAAAATTTTATACTTAGTATTTATGATTTAGTTCCAATCTATATAAATTATTTATTTTCTGATTTTTTAAATTTAATGATCTTATCTGTGTAGTGTCACACATATATCATTAACTATAAAATTACGATACATGTGTGACTGAACTTTTTTTAATTTTTTTTTAGGTATTTTACTACAATATTATGAAAAAATTTTTTCATTTTGTTTCTTTAATACTTTTTGCTTATGAAATTATTTTCAAAAAAAGCATTCTAGTTTGCTCACACATAAAGCTTTTCATTGTTTTTTGTTACGTGAGTGACATCACAAAAAGGATATTTACTGAATTGTAATATATATGCATAAATATTTTTTCAAAGCTAGATTTTTTTTAAAATTATATTAAAATAGTTATGGAAATGCTTTTATGTAATTATAACATAGTTAAATATTTATTTATTATGATAAATGGAAAATAATATATAAAATAAAAAAATTTCAAATTTTATTAACTGAAGAAATTAATATCAATATTTTTCCATAGACTATTTAAAAACTTATAAATGTATTTTAAAATGTAAATTTAGTTAGTTTATTGTAAAAATATTCAAAAAGATCAAAAAAGTGTTTGAAAAATTAAATTTCTGTTTTCACTTTGGCCCATAAGTATTTCTTGAAAAAATAAATCTCTCTTACTTAATTTTTATCTTAAAAAAATTTTAATGCAGAAATAGTTTAAAACTTTTTAGGTTCATTCTTTAATATGATATTTTGGATCAGTAGATATTGTTAACTTTTATTTATATAAATCAATTTATTAATTTGTTATAATTCCAATAAAATTTGAACAATTAATTGGTTCTATAACGGAACTTTTTATAAACTATGCAATTTCCAAAATTTAATAAAGAAATACACATTGGTGTAACATTTGGTCAGTTTTTATATGGAAAAAAAACAACAGAATATATTTTTCAGAAGTTAAAATCAAGAATTTTCATATCTAATTATGTAAGACTTTCCTAATTATAAAATAATTTTTTTTTTTTTTTCCTAAAAACTCTATAAACCAAATTTAGTACCTAACTGTTGATCTAAAAGTGGCTAAGGATGGCAATTTTTTGCTGACCTTGTTTCTATGGTTTTATGGGGAAACCTTTGTGTTAAAAATTTTGTGTCGACCAAAAAGTTTAAAGTCTCCAATAAATTGCCAAACTTATTTTTTCTAATTCCAAGGCCTGAATATAATATGCCACAACTTCAACAGAATGATAGCAAATGAAAATTAAAAATTTAATTTAGTTTTTTATAAGTTCATCATAAATGATTAAACAGAAAAGTTTTATCTAAATTTATGCCATAAAGAATCGTCCATAAATTATGCAACGCAAATATATTTTAAACGCAGAAGTAACAGATATTAAGCTCTTTTACGCTGCGATTCTCATTAAACTTTATGAACAATCCCTAATAAGTATTTAACAAATTACTTGTGGTAGTTGCATGCATAAAAAGAAATTCTGATCGAACAAGCATTCAAAAATCAGATAGTGGTTATTTATATTACCATAAAAAATCTTATTTTATTTGTACATAAAACAGACTAAAAACTTTAGTTGCTTAAATTTAGATCTTCAAATATTATACATAATCGATATTATTCTTGATCGCTATAGTATCAATAAATACTTTGTTTTTAGTTTTGCAATACTATTATTTTTAATGTTATTATTATTACTACTTTTAATATTTTGTGTCACTATATTGCAATGAATTGGTCTAATTACTTTAGTTATGATGATAATGAATTTTAGTATTATTCTTATTAAAAATATAGTTTTTATATCATACTTATTTTTAATTTTTGTTACATACTTGTTTTTAGTGAAAAGGATCAACTTTAAAATCTGTTTATGGATGATATTTTAAAGCATTTGCAAACAAACCAAAGCAAAAACAAAGTCTCAAGAAGAAACAGCTAAATCTGTTCTGAGAATAAAAAAAATATTTTCGGAAAGAAGCATTTTCCAAAAATATTTTGCTCTTTGTTTTTTTTTTTTGTTCCTGAGCTAAAAAAATTGAACTCCAAAATAAAGTTGATGTTTTTTCTTAATGGACAAAACTAATGAACAATAATACATCAAAAACATCACTTTTGATGGCCTGATTGATGTGACCCCATCAGTTGAAGTGAAGAAAATGAAAATGGGTTGCAAGAAAACTATTTGTCAAAAGTTTAAATACAACAAGTATTAAAACTTTTAGGAGTAGACAAATAGGAGTAGATCAGTTAAGAAATAAAATCTTTATTTTACAAAAAGATATTGCATACCTTACTGAAAAAAAAACTGCAGTTTGTTGTCACAAGAGAAATACAAATTCTAGGGAAACTTTTGATATAAAAATAACAGATTTTTTACTTTGTCAAATAGCCACTAAATGCCAACCAGCAATCAGACTAAAAGGAAAAAAAAGTTATAAAAGCTTTAGATCCGGATATTAGAAAAAATGTAGAATTAAAAATGCAGTATCATAAGGCTGACTGCTAACATGTAATCAAGACAGTTTGATTAAAACAATTGTAGATATTGTCATCATATTGTTTGCTTATAATAATAGGAGAAAAACTGAAATTGTTAGAATTGTAAAAACATGAAATGACTTGGTTGAAGACTTTACCTCCATGATGATAAAACCACTGTGCCAAATAGATTGACCTCTGCAAGCAAACAAGCATCAAAGATAATGCATATGAAGTGCAAGTTAACTTTAGCTGATCATGATTTTGTAATTGCTTCTCAACACAAACTTACACCTTGCACCATAGAAATCAAAAAAAATTTCATACAAAAATAATAAGTCACAAACTTATTTGTGACTTATTATTTTTGTATGAAATCTTTTTTATTATTTTTTTTGTATGAAATCTACAAATCGCCCAACATGCATAGCAATCATTTGTGAAAAATATGATGCATCAACAGTATGTAGTCACTTAAAGGACATGACCATAATTAACAATTTTTCTGCTCTTGAAAGCTTAATTACTAATGAGTTACTAAAGCTGATTTTAACCAGTTATGACTGTTGATGATGGGTCAGATAAAAATCTGAGATTTTAAAAAACAATTCATTGTACCAAGATTTATTCCAAAGAGCATGACCTAGATGAAATGTTTGTGGCCACCAATGTTGCCAGTAGAAGTGCCTTTAACAGGGTATAGAAAAGAATGGCTTGCTAAACCACAACCTAGAAAAAATTATATTTTACTCAATCATTTTAGGAACAATTTTATTTTAAAAGTAGATGCAACAAACAAATCCTTGAGAAGGCAAGTTGGAAATTTTTCACAAATTAATTCCAGCACAGTTATCTATAGATTTGAAATCAATGTTAAGTACAAAGAACTAAACATTGAAAAATATTTCCAGTTAAATTAGTTTGATAACAGAGTTAGAGAAAGGTAGTATTTGCTTCAAATTGTAAAATATCATGATCAAAACGAATGTGGTCATTGTCCTAGCTCATTGTTTCATGTTATTCCAAACGGTTTTCTACATTCACCCACTAATTCTTTCCTAGGAGAAGATGACCTTGAATGCATTGATAAAAAAAAAACTTTACAGCACTCAGTAAAACCTTTTTCTCACAATAGTTACAAAAAAGTTTCAAAATGGATTTCTAATGTTTCAGAAAGGATTGCCATACTCATGTTCAAGCATACAAAGTTTTTTACCAAATAGAATTTGTACCAAATGTAGTCTTTATTTTGCCACTATCAAATCAAGAAAAACAATGCAAAACAGTTTGTTTATATGTTGGATTATTAAATAAGATTTCAAAAGTAAAACCTCATTGTCTAGTTGGTCAACCACTATCTGATCTCATGTGTATCTTTTTGAATTAAACTTTTTAAATTGATCTCAAAAATAAATTTTGAGGTCAATTTAAAAAAAACAAAAAACTGATCTTCAAAAATTATTAAAATGCGTGGAACTCGAATACTTGGAATTTTCAAAATGCCACAAATTGTCGCATAGAGAAGGGGGATCTCTAAAAACAACAAAAAATGTGTCACATAATAGTTGAACAGCCCCTTACCTCTAGAGATGCTTTTATAATTCTTAAGCAAAAAATGAAAAAAATAATCAGTTTTGTTTTGACCCATTATCTACCTATTATTCTTTATGCTAGTACACTATTATTTTTTCATGATAGATCATTTTTTAGGTCTTGGTTAACTATAATGAAATAATGAAATGCTGAAAATAATAATATAAAATAATGAAATGAATTAACTAGGAAAGTTTAGGTTTCATTTTATTTTCACATTTAAAAATGCTATTGACACCATGATGCAGCAGTAATGAAGATAGCGTTGATTTAACTTTTAGAAATTTTCACCCTCCAACCATGGTGCAGAGGAGCTGTAAGCTAATCACACCTGCGCCAAATCATTATAATGTAATTTTTTTAGTTACATTTTTTTACAATACTACTTTTTTCATTTTTGTGCAATATTGATCAATTGATTTTGTTCAAAGGTATGCAAAGAAATATCACACAGATTGGCTAAAAAAAATCCAACAAAAATTGCGTTTATGTCTCAGTGAGTTTTTTGTTTGTTTGTTTTTAAACAGCTATTAAACAACTGATATATGTTATAGTTATTTATAAAAAATTAGCAATCGGTTTTAGACCCATTTGTTTACTTAAACAGTTCTTCTCATTTGAGCTGTTAATTATTTTGTTCATATTTATAAATAAAAAAATTCATATTTTTAAAAATAATCTCTTCACCTTATCTTATTTTTTTTAAGGCAAGATCATAATATTAATCTAGATATTTGATTAAAAACATTGAATTTTAATTAAAATGAAAGTACTTTGGTATACAAATCACTTTTTAATTGATTTTACCTTTGACTGGTAAACTTTTGTCCATGCACACCTCCATACCTCAGAAGCTTTTTATATCTTTTTTCTCTCCTGACTGGGTTATATTTTCAATATCATTAGTTTTTAATTACAACCATTTCAAGCATCGATTGCATTTTAAACCAATACACAAAACACAATCTAAGATGCCATAGGATGGAATACTTGTTCCAGGTAAGTAGTTTCTCTTTGTGTTATAGATCAGATTTTTTTTGGTGCATGGTTTTTAATTTATGGTGGTTTCTGAGGTATGACTGCATTGACTAAAAGTTCATTTGCCACATTTACTTGATTCTAAATTTATTATTTTTACCTAAATTTTTCCATTTTTTATTTATTTTTTTTCATTTTGCTTGCTTCAGAATAAAATTTTTTATTCTTTTTACATTATATTTATAACATAATAGTGATTTAGTAAATAATATCTTTTGTTGTATTTGATAGTTATTGTATTTTGTTACTTTAATAAGGTGCACTAATATTATTTTTATTAAGGTGTACTAATATTAATATTATTTATTTTTTTTAATTCATACTTTTTAATTTGACTAATTCTTTTTTTTTTTAATTCACACCCCTCCTCCTCCCTCCCCTAAGGCTGAAAAGAACAATTAAGAAGGCAACTTTTTTTAAATTGTGGTTACAACCCTCTCTTAACTTTATAACTCCAAAACATGAGCCTTGAAGAACAAGGCCGCTGCGATGGAGAAATAAGTTCAGCGGAGTACTACCAGGGATGTGCTGGAGATCGAACCCAGAACATTTTGTTTATGAAGCAAGTGCTCTACCACTACACTTTTACTGCATAGGCAATTCACTCCCAACAAAGTTGCAAGCAACCACTATTATTGGGAGTTACTAGAAAATAAAGAATAAAGTTAAAGAGCAAGAAAACGGCTGACAGAAGACATGAAAAGTTGTAGGTTGTTTGAGTCAGGGAAACATAAAGATAGGAGATAGTTTCAAAAATTTTAAATGCAAGAAAAAAAACTAGATAAACAAAAGTTTTTAGTGTATGCAGAGACAGATACATTAAAAGGGTGTGACTTTGCAGAATGACAAGTCAAGCGAGAATGAGTTTTGGCTGATTAAACAAGAAATAATAACTTTTTTGAGCAGCGACTATGGTAGTAATATTAGAAAAGAGAAAAAAATGCAACCTTACAACAATGGGAGAGTGGCTCAAGCTTGGCAGATAGAGCTAATTACATTTGCAATGTGTTTTTTAGCTTTGTCTAGAAGAGAAAGAGTATCGCTAGAAGAACTAGCCCAAATAAGACAACAATATTCCATACAGGGACCAATAAGAGATTTGCAGAGGTTGAGAATGGAATCAGGAGTAAAGTAATGGCAAGCACGATAGAGAGAAGCAACCTTAAAAGATGCTAACTTTGTAATTCATTGTATATATGGTTTCCATGAGAAGTCAGTAGTAAAAGATAATCCAAAAAGATGCAAAGTAGAGGATTCAGTGAGACCATCTCCATTCATTAATATATAAATGTCAACATAATTTCAATAGTTGTTAGCAGTAAATAACTGAGTTTTGTTGGAGCTCTAATTTACAAGCTACTGCAAGCCCTAATCTGTTACAGAAGTGAGATCAGATTTAAGATCAGTTCCCTGTTCTAACCAATTGAAAAGAGAAGACTTTTTGTCAAGACAGGAGCATAAAGTTGATTTGACAGCAAATAGAACCACTTTGATGTAAGATTGTCAGAAAGATCATTATTGTAAATCAGAAATAAAACAGGACCAAAGATAGAACTTTGAGGCTCCTCAGAAGTTACTGGAAATAAAGAAGAGTAATGGCTTTCGAGGATGACTTTAGCAAAGTATTTAGAAAGAATGGATTTGATAATCTCAAAGACTTACCCAGATACATCATTAAAGGCTAGTTTTTGAAGAAGACTTAGCTATGCCATCTAATGCACAATAGAGTTTATAGTTACAGCAGTTAGTAAGTCAGCCGTAGAGCGAGAAGATCAAAAACTGTATTGAATTATCTGACAGCAAGTTATTTGACTCAAGATGGGATGCGAGAAACTTGTTGATCAAAAATCTTGCTAATAACAGATAGAAGACTGATTGGATGATAATAACAGATAGAAGATTGATTGGACGATAATAACAGATAGAAGACTGATTGGACAATAATAACAGATAGAAGACTGATTGGACAATATTTGGAGAGTCAGAATGCTCTTCAGAGTTTTTAAATATTGGAACCACAGATGCCATTTTTAAGCAGGCAGGAAAACAAGATTCAGTCAATTACTTATTAAATAGTTTAGAGAGAATTGAAGGGAGTTCTGGAGAACACCTTTTTAAGACGATGACAGGAATGTTGCTTGGACCACAAACTATAGAATAGTTTAATTTAGATATGACTTTAGCAACAAAAGCTGGAGTTTTTTGAATGTCTAACAATGGGTTAATCTGTTTAACTGGAATGGAAGTATAGCCATAGGATTCAAGAGTCGAATTAGAAGAAAAGTTCTTTGCAAATAATTTCACCTTATATTTGGGAGAGCTAATAAGATCAGTCCCATGAAATAGAGATAGAATGTTAGACATCAGCCCAAGGACCATCATAAAGAAAATCAAAATCAAAAAAAATTTCTGGGAGCTTTAGAGTAGTAGTTAATAGTGTGTTAATAGGGTGAGTCCAAAGAAGGAGTACAAGAAAAAAGATTTATAGAGAACATTGCATGATCGGAACCACCTAAAAAAATTCAAACCCAAATCTCTACAAAAATTAATAATTTGATTAAGTATACCCCTAAGCCAAACATTTGACTATTGGACTCTATACAAAATGATATTACTCATCAATACTGAGATATGAAGAATGAACAGCCAAATTTAAATTAGTCTCACAAAGAGCAACCAAGTCTGGTGAATTTTGTAAGAAGTAAGATTCAACTGATGGAAAGTTGCTTTGAAGACCACTAAAATTTGCGAAAGAAATATTAAAATAGTTAGGTTGTGGGAATGGTTTTCTATGTTTGATATTTAATATATAATATTTTATTTGTATAATATTTATATATTGATATTTAGTATATAATATTTAATAATAATTGGCTACTTTGGGCATAGTTTAAGTTTAAAGGCAACTTGAGTTGTTCATAAATAAAGCACAGCATCTCAAACAATGAGCTATGTAGTTGTCTCCGTTCTGCTAACTAATCCAAATTCATAACTTAGGGCTCCTTATGTAGCCTCAACAATACACATCAAAAGCATTAACAGGGACACCATTCATGCACAACATGACACCACTAATACTTTGACATTTTACAGCTGTTGATGGAATCAGCCACTCTGAGAACTACCAAAAAGTTTGGTAAACCTTAACTACCAGCTGGCCTCAGAACCAAACTTCTAAAAGAGTTTTGGAGCTGTACCCTTATTAGGAGTTGCAGCTCTAAAACTCTTTTAGAGAGTGTACCCTTATTAGGAGATAACAGGAAGAGTTTCATAGCCACTATCAAGGAGGCACAAGCAGATATTTATGAGTAGAGTCAAGAATGTCCAGCATTCATCATCCTAGGCAGAAAACAATGTAACACAGGTTTACATCTATGCCAGCCTAATAGATGAAGAAAGTGTTCAATGCTGGTCAACAGAATTATTCTGATTACCCTTAAAGTCTTAGCCTAGGAGGTCTACTACAAGACATTAGTTGGATGCAATTAAAATCTGCCCAAGATGAGTATTTTTATTGAAACGCTGTCTCTAGCCTTCACTCAACCAAGAGCTCCAAAGCAGTGGAATTTTATCTGGATGCAGTTAACATCTTCCCAAAAAAAAAAATTTTTTATTGAGGCACAATCGTTAGCCTAATTGATTTTAAGTTGGAGTTTATTTCTTGTAGCCTTTATCTAAAAATAGCTAACCCTAAAAGGCAGCAGGGCATGGAGCAGGTAGTACTGGGTTACATCATACCAGTAGCAGTATATTTTTGATGATTTTAGCCCTGATCTGACCTGGAGTATTTAAAAAAGTTAATTCCTGTAAGGAATACTTTAAAACACTGATGGGAATATTTTGGAAAAGCATTAGGAAAAAATGTATAGCTATGCACAAAAAATTTTAAAAAAATACAAATTTAATATTTGAAGTGTCCTCTTTTAGCTCAATAGCAAAGAAGAACTCGTCTTGCATTGATTCGACTTATTTCATGCACATCTCATGTGCCACTTTTCATTACTCATTCAGAAGTTGCTTCAAATGCTCAGTTGATTAAATTTGATAGTTTACCAATGAGTGTTGATCCTTGACCAAATATTTTCTATTAGGTTGATATCTGGTGATCCAGGGCACCAAGGCAACAAATTGATCCTCTTTGTGGCAAACCAGTTTGTTATACTATGTATAACAAATATACTTGCTAGAAAATGTATTGCTTGCTTCTGCCATACAATTGCCTTGTTGATGGAATCATGGAACATGTTTAAAGTATGTTTTTGTTGGTATATTGGTTGATATGGCCACTATACAGCTCACAAAAACCAAGGCATTTGTAGGAAAAATATCCCCATATGTCTACTGAGCCTCCACAATCTTGTCGTCTTGTTTGTAAATAGCGCTTGCAATATTTCTCAGTTGCAAATCTTTTAACATATATTCTTTCTTTGCGGGTTCACAACCTGAAAATTTGACTCATCCCACAGTGGGCTAATTTTCAAAAAAGCTGGCCAAAAGTCAAAAAAAAATATCGCTATTGTGATTTTATTATTTTGAAACTACATAAACAAAGCCCTGTTGCATTTAATTGTATAAGAAAAAATTGTATAAATTTTAAAGTTACCTAAATCTACGCAGTTAAACATCTGTTATTAAAAACACTTAATAGGCATTTTAAAAACAAAAAAAAATGTGGTCAAATAAGTATCGTTTACAAAAAAGTTATTTATCGTTACTAAAAAACTAACTATGGACGATACTATTCAAGGTATTTATATAATATTTTAGTAAAAAGTTTTATATTATTTCTCTAAATTTTATGCGAAAAGTGCGAACAAAAAAGTACAGAATAAAGTTTATTTATTTTTTTTAACCTATTTTTCAAGCATTGAAAAAGTAGTGAACCCGCGAGATTCCGCTTAGTTATAATTTGGATGTTGTTCATAAAAGTGTATTCTAAAGATTGATTAAAAGAAAAGGCACCTATTTTTGCCTATTACTTCATTAACTTATATTGTGTAGTGCTAGTCGTGTTTTTTAGTAAACAAAATGGCGGTGTTTTGTTTTCTTTACAAAATCAGTCAAATTGTATATAGATATAGTTATTATGTTTCTTGAGAAACTGATTTTGTTAAGTGCAATAAAACTACAAAAAAATTAGTAGCACACATGAATGAGATTTTGACAAAGTTAGAGTGTAGGGGGGGGGGGGGAGACAAACCCCCTCGGTTACGACGTCTTTTTTACCTCAGCTACGACGATTTTTGTATAGTTTTATTGAATTTTACAAAATCAGTTTCTCAAAAAACATAATAACTATATCTATATACAATCATATGATTAACAGTATATTTTACCTTTCTCTTATATATCGAATTTATATAATATAATATATTATCGATTACTTTTTACTTTATTTTTAATTAGATTAGTAAAGTTATAATTTTTTTATGATTTTTTCAATTATTATATTTTCAATTAATATCTAAGGTTCACAAAAAGATCATTTGCAAATTCCTCGAATTGAAATTTTTAAAATTTTAAAAAACGAGTTATCTTCAAATCTAGATGACCAGCTTAATATTTTGCAATCACAGTTGTCTAAGAAGAAAAATTTGTTTCCAATTTTCAACAGATGATAAAAAGAAACTAAAAAATGTATTGACAAAATTAAAAATAAAATGGAAAAGTAGTAACCGAACAAAAAAAATATTTTTGAAGACACATGACACTTGGTTAAAAGCCTCAACAAATATTTGTGTAAGTTATTTAATGCTTATCTCTATTAAAGTTTTAAACTTTTTTATATTTACTAAACATTTAAATAATTTCAGATTGTTCAAGCACGAAATAAAGAGAGAAAAATCCATAGTGCAATGGGTCGACCATCTTTGAATTTTGATGAAGCTAGTGAACGAACGAAACGGCGAAAAACAGAGGAAATGCGTTCGACATTTAGTTCATCCGAGTTAGCATTTGCTTCTCAGATGAGTCTTCGGGCTTCAGGAGCATGCAATGCCGGAGTTACAGTTAAAGATTTACCTTCCACAATTCAACACCGAGTCGCAAACTATATAGAGAGCCTTAAATTGTCTCAAATTTCACAAACACCTGAACTATGTGCTGAAACAGCTCTTTCTATACTAACGGAAGCAAAGCTTTCTAAACATCAATATTGCATTATAAGAAGTGCTGCAATTGCGAATAGCTCTTCTTTTTTACCATCTTACGAAAAACTTAAAGAAGCCAAGAAAATGTGTTACCCTGAAGATATAACGGTAACTGAAATAAGCGCCGAAGTAAAACTGCAATCTTTATTAAATCACACTTGTTTAAGAATTATAAAAACTCAACAAAATGTAATTGACTCCTTGAATGTAAATATTTTATCAAATTTTATTTTAATTCTTAAGTGGGGGTTTGATGGCAGTTCCGGTCGTAGCGAATATAAACAGAGATTTGCCGATGGAAGAAACTCAGATGCAAATGTTTTTCTGACTTCACTTGTACCATTACAACTTTTGAGTACAAATTCAGTTTTAGGTCAAGATATTATTCTATGGAAAAATAGGACACCTTCATCTACTCGATTTTGCCGACCTATCAGACTTCAATTTCTTCACGAAAATGTCCATACAAGCATTAATGAAAAAGACTATATTGAAGATAAAATTAAATCACTGGTTCCTCTCATCATTGTTCAACATGAAATAGAAATTAAAATACATTATAAATTGGTTATGACAATGATTGACGGAAAAGTTTGCAATGCAATAACATTGACGAAATCAACAATGCGGTGTTATTTGTGTTCTGCTACTTCGAGTCAATTCAATAATATCAATTTCGTTAAAGAAATAAAAGTTGACGAATCAAAATTGGAATACGGTTTATCAACGTTGCACGCATGGATTCGCTTTTTTGAATGTTTTTTGCATCTTGGGTATAAACTTGGAATAAAAAAATGGCAAGCACGTTCTGACATTGAAAAAAGTATAATATTACAACAAAAATTGTTAATCCAGAATGCTTTTAAGCTGCAGCTAGGGTTAATAGTTGATCGACCGAAACCAGGATGCGGTAATACAAATGACGGAAATACAGCTCGAAGATTTTTTAAAAACTCACAAGTGTCTGCTGATATTCTAGGAGTGGATTTAGAACTAATAAATCGGTTTCATGTAATTTTACAGGTATTATCTAGTGGCTTTCCATTAGACGCAGACAAACTCGATAATTATTCTACCGAAACTGCACTACTTTTTGTTGAAAAGTATCCTTGGTACAACATGCCTACAACAGTGCACAAAGTACTTATTCATGGAGCCTTAATAACAAAAACAGCAATACTACCCATAGGACAACTATCTGAGGATGCACAGGAATCGAGAAAAAAAATATCGCAAAGATTTCTCCAGGAAAAATTCCAAAAAAAATACAATGCATGACGTTTTTTGCAGACTTCTGGTTTTGTCAGATCCTGCAATATCTTCACTTTTAAAATCTCATGCAAAAGTTAGCAGATCTTTGTCTTCTCAAGCTTTACAAATGTTATTACCTCCGGAGATTAACGAAAACTCTGAAACTCATTCGTCTGTGATTGAGTTTATCAACAATATTTCAACAATAAACGATTCAGATGACTGTGGTGATTTATTTTAAAGTAATATAAATGAAACAATGATGATAAATGATGCAAATAAAAGTTTTCCTTGTTTTCCTTGAACAAATAAATAAGTAGAATAAATAATGAATTTTTCAATTTATTTTTTTTAACATTGCGGCATAATAATACAGTCATAATACATTATATATCGGTATTATATATAATGTTTATATATGTAATGTAAATAATACATTAGTCTATTGAACTTAAATGTCGAATTAGAACTAATTGGTTAAACACGAAAGCCCAAAGGCATTTCTAATGATTAATGTTTTTAAAACACCGCCATTTTGGATCTACCATTATTGAATTTTGGTACACTTATGTCAAATTCAAAGTTGGGGATTCAAAAAAATGCTATACAGAAATTTTCCATTAATTATAATCATTTTTTGACTTTTGGCCAGGTTTTTTGAAATTCCGCCCACTGTGCATCCCTCCATATCACTTTTGCTCAGTCTTAAACTGTCTAAAGCAAACATTCTTTGCACCGTTTTCATCTTTTGCGTTGGCTCATAATTGATAGGATAGGCTCTCTTACTGCAATGTAAAAAATACCCGATACCTTTTTTTGGATTTTTTTGAAGAAGGATTTTTTCTACTTGTTCTGAATATGCTACTTTTGTCACAGTTACTAACCTTCAGTGGTCTTCCAGAACGAGGCATGTCAACAACATTACCTGTTAGCTCCCTAGTTTTCACTGTTTTTTGCACGCAAAATTCAGAAACACACATAAGTTTATTAATTTTAATGTTGTTATGATTCTTTGATTTGACCAGTCTAATAATTTGCCATTTGATGCTGACACTTTGACGCTGACACTGCTTTTATTTGACGCTGACACTGCTTTTCTACTTATTTGCAAGCGAATTGAAATTTAAAGTATTGCGGTTATTCTTTAGATATTTTTTGTGATTTTAAAATTATTTTTTTATTTAAGAATCATGAGTACTCATTATATTTATAATTTATAGCGGTAATTAAGTATAACAATTGGTTATCAAGTGTGAAAAATGTATCATTAATTAACTTGATTAAACTTTTATGTCATCAGTAAAATATGTTGTATAATGTTTAATTAGTTTTACGGAAGTAGTGTTGTATATGTGAATTTTTTTTTTTTTTTGTTTATTTTATTGATACAAGCATAAATAGCAAAACATAAATAAAATAAACTTAAAATCTATATCCGTTTAACTTTGATGTTAGAAAAACATGCACATAATTATAAAAAACTCTATCTTGATTAAACTTTTGTGCATGGCTGTACATCTAACTGAATACTATAATTTAAGGTGAACCCAAGGTTTATGGTTAATGTATATATAAAATTATAGGCATTACAGTTATTAGATATTAATGAGAACAGCAAGTACACTTCTTCTGGGCTTTGCTTAAAAAGCGAATCCTACTGGATTACCTGTTACCAGTAGCAGAGTAATCATGATGACCATACGCCTGACCTCACTTAAAATAAAGGCATACTAATAAAATACTTTACTATTTATATTATACTAAAGTGTACTAAAATTAGACTTTTATTCAGGTAATTAATAACTAATATTATTTTAATAATTAATAACTAATATTATTTTTTTAAGATGTACCAATATTAAAATATTTCTTGATTTTGAATCTCTTGAATATTGAGATTAAAAACATAGAGGTGAATTAGTTCTAGTTTATTCTTAAACATCGGATGGTTGCTAAACTTGCATTCTGTACAGCGCCCCTATACTTTCGTATTGCAGTATTGCAGCAAAATAAGGGCTTCAACTATTCCACAAACAATCACTCAAAGTTATTGAGATTGATGCCATAAACTCACACTAATTTAATATCTGTCACAATATTGATGAGCTTATTGATAAAACAAATATAAAACTATTTAAGAAAATCCTATCTAACCCAACACATGCAATAAACTCAAAACTCAAATCACAGGCAGAAACCCTGACAGAATATTATATAAAACCAATACTGCTAACATAACATTGCATCAAAAAACGTTTGTTCAAAAATATTTATGTATACTTCGAGATGGTATCAAAAACCTATACCTTCGTAAGTAATTCACTGTTGGTACATCTCCCACTTATCATTTTTTTAACCTAAAAGAATAGTACTCCAGATACATTATGACAAAAAAATTGTAAAATTCATTTATATGCTATACAATTTTAGATAAATACTTATAAAATAAATAAAATAAAATAAATAAAATAGCATAGTATATTATTATTTTATTTTTATTTTTTTTTATTATTATAATAATGGGAAAAACAAAAAAAAATAATGTCATGGGTGTTTGTTTTTAAGGGAAAAACGTGATTTGAATAATGGAAGTACTAATAAGGATATTCCAGCTCCAGGTGTGGTTTTTAGTTATAATTTTTAGCAAGATATAGTAGTTAGAATATTTATAAATGTGTAATTTCTTTAGGCTCATATAATATAAGTGAGGAGCTTGCAAATGCAAAATCTCGCTCAGTAAAAATTCCATTTAATTCGACTGTACAAAGATGTTTGCCAGTTGCAAAGTCAGAAAACCCTGGTCCTGCAGCATATAATCTATGCAACAGATGCGACAAATCATACAGTGGTTCTGCAATATATCACCCATGCAATGTAGAACCTTTTCCATCTACTTTTCAGTAAGGAGGTTCTATATATTTGATTTCTTAAAGTTTTTAATAATATTTAACTTATAATTGTTTAATGAATTATTCAGTGAGGCTTTGTTTTTGATATCAAGGAAAAAATCAGCTAACAACATTTATCTAAACTTTTAAAATAAAAATTTAAATCTCTCTCCTCTCTCTCATATATATGTGTGTGTGTGTGTGTGTTTATATATATATATATATATATATATATATATATATATATATATATATATATACATATATATATATATATATATATATATATATATATATATATATATATATATATATATATATATATATATATATATATATATGTATATATATATATATATATATATATATATATATATATGTATATATATACATATATATATATATGTATATGTACATATAACAACATATATCTAAACTATTAATTATATATATATAATTAATATATATATATATATATATATATATATATATATATATATATATATATATTATTATTATATATATATATATATATATATATTAATATATATAAATATATATATTTATATATATTTATATATATTAATATATATATATATATATATGTATATATATATATAATGAAAAATTTAATTTATATATATATAATATATAAATATTGCTGTATTATTTAATAGTATTGAGCACTCTTAAACGCACAAGAATATTTGTATTATTATTATTATTATTATTATACCATAATAATGCATTGTCTATTTATTTATAAATTTGCTCCTACAAGATGAGCACTCTACTCAAGTCGTCGACAAAATGAAAAAAATAAACTTTAAATATTCAACCAAAAACCGATTCCATCTGAAAAAGAATATAAATTATAACTACTAAACAAAACAGAATTGCTTGTAAAGAAAATGAGATGGAAGACATTCTTTTTTATAAATAACTACCCAAGAAATGATTCAAATTATACAGACTACAGAATCAAATCATCAAAATGTCCACCACAAATAAATGAAGTGCGTTCTTTCGAAAAAGATCTTATAAACTTCGTTAAATCAATAAAATTTTGCAAAGTTAATTGCAAGTTTCAAGATAATATGCAAAAAGACTTGAAATCCATATGTATGTCACATTTTTTATTAACAACCCTTCGCTTTGCCTTTTAAATTCTTCGAAAAACAAGGTAGAAAGAATTAATAGAGTCATTTTATCTAAAATTATTCATGAGTTAAAAAATAAACTACAGTTGAATCAGTGGCAAAGCACCCAATTTGTTATAGATTGGTTTAAAGGGATCGGGGGTAAACACCTTTGCAAATTTCTTGTTTTTGATATAAATGATTTTTACCCATCTATTGGTGAAAATGCTCTTACTAGTGCAATCAGTTTCGCCGAACAACATGTTATTTTAAATGATGGCGGTGCAAAATTAATATATTATGCAAGAAAATTTTTAATTTTTAAATACGATGAAGTCTGGATAAAGAAAAGAGGCAGATTATTTGATGTCACAATGGCAGCATTTGATGGAGCTGAAGTTTGCGAACTAGTTGGTATTTTTATATTGTTTCAGCTCTCTCAACATTACGATAAAAATAATTTTGCCTTGTATTGTGACGACGGGCTTGCTATTTTAGAAAACAAAAGCGGCCAACAAATGGAAAAAATCAAAAAGCTTTTTACGCATATTTTTAAAAGTGACAACCTACTTATCTCCATCCAATGTAATATTAAAATTGTCAATTATCTTGATGTAGCATTAAACCTGATTAACAGTTCTTATCAACCATATTGTAGACCTAATAACCAACTTATGTATATTCATTCTGATTCAAACTATCCACCTAATATAATCAGGGCCGTACCGAGCCAATTTTGCGCTTCGGGCAAGAAAAGAAAATTGCGCCCTCTCTTCCTCTCCCTTCCCCCTCCCTTTCCTTAAAAAAAAAAGAAGAAAATTAAACGAAAAAAATGATTTATTGATCACAAAATTTATCACATCAAGTTATAAGTAAAATTTGTCATTAAGGTTGCACAAACTTTAGTTCAATGCCACTTTTCTGGCTTTTGTTGAGGCAAATTCACTAATGACATCATCAAAATCAATGTTGTTTGCCACTTCATTTTCAATTGAAATCATAGCCAAACTAGACAAACGTTCTTGGTCAATTGTTGACCTCATATAGTGTTTTATGAGCTTAAGTTTACTGAAACTTCTCTCACGCGTAACAACTGTGACTGGTATGGTGAGGAAGATGCGAATAGCAATTGTTGTGTTGGGATAAGCATCGGTCAAAGAATATTTATAAATGAGCTGCAAAATGTCAATCGGGCTAGATTTTTCAAAGTTGTCCATCATTGCGGCAGCTTGTTATTTAAAGCTTGCCATTTCTGACTGGAAATCGGAAGAATCTAAATCTGCCTTGTGAATTTGAGATAAATTTGCAGCTTTTTTCTTGAGTTCATCCACTGAACTTTTAGAGAGTGAATGCCCACTGAGGTAGCCAAAATCAGAGGATACAGCAGACATCAGCCTCAAACCGCCACTCTATTTGTGTAATAATGCTGTCAAACACAAGGTTGCACTGAGATCCGAATTCTGTTTCTGCTGTGAGAAGGTGAGAGTCATCTTCAGCTTCATAAAGTGCTATTCGCTTCACTTTGCGCTTCCTCTTAATTGGAAAGCCACCATCAATTCCGCTCTGGTTAGCTTTTTCTGTGGCATCTTTGATAATATTGTCCACCCCAACATCTCAAAAATTCTGAATGAAAGCCTTCAACCATTTCATTTTTTTTACGGCAATGTCAAATGAAATGGTTTTTGACTGAAGCAGTTTGTTTTCCCGTTCAACTAAGAGAAAGAATTTGACACCAGAAATCCAACAAACACAAAAAACTAAAATCAATATGAATGAGAAGTTCTTTTGCACTGCTAACTGTGACAGCATTTGTCATGGGATTGTGGATAATGGATTCCAAAACTTGAAGAACATCTTTGCAATGTGTAAGAACATCTGTGCAATGGTGTAATTGCTTCTTTTTTGGTAGACCATCTTGTGTCACTATTTCCCTTTAATGAGATGGTCAACGTTTTCTTCAGTTTTTCCCATCTTGACGTGAAGCTTGAAAAAAAGTTAAAGATGGCTTGAACCTTTCCAAAAAACGTAATCATGAATGGGGAAACCTCAGCAGCATGAACACCAACAAGATTTAAAGTGTGAGCTGCGCATGGAACAAATCTTGCTGACTCATTAAGAGAATGGATGTGAGCTTTGACGCCATTGTATTTTCCAGACATATTAGCTCCATTGTCATAGCCTAGGCCCCGGCAATCGGAAATGCTTAGACCATCCTTCTCCAATTTTTCACTTATTTCTGTTGCAAGACCTTTTCCGGTTTTTTGGTGAGATTTAATGAAGTCCACAAAGCATTCCTTAATTGTGCAGATTTCATCACTGATGCGGACATACCTGATGATCTGAGTTATCTGCTCTTTGTGGTAGGTATCTGGAGTGCAGTCAAACAGAACAGAGTAGTATTTAGCTTCTTTGATGTTTGACAAAATTTCTTTCCTGACTTTCTGCCCAAGTAATTCATTCAGCTCATTTTGAATTCAAGGAGAAAAGTAGGATGTTGTGGTTTTTTTTGCTTTAACGGACGCAATGTGTTCAGCCACTAAAGGATAATAATGGCTAATCAGCTCAATTAAGCTCAGAAAAATGCCATTGTTTTGTTGACCAATATCTTCTGTTGTTCCCCGAGGGGCAAGATTGTTCTTGGCACAGAAAAAAATTGCATCAACAATCACTTTTAAGATATCTCTCCGCTTTTTCATCTCTCCACTAATAACTCTTTACAGATCAGAATTCAGGGTCTTTCCTTCCTTGAGGTTTTTTCAAGAGTTTTCTGATCAGAATAGCATCTTTGGTGTTCATTGTTGTTTTCATGCTCAGGAATTCTTGGGTTTAGTTTTTTCCAGTCACAAAACCCTTTAGAAATTTCTAAGAAATTGTTGGTTTTTGTTGTTAAAAATAACAAACAGCAAAAACAAAATAAAGAATCTTTTTTATTGCTGTACTGCAGCCAAGTGCGAACAGATTTTTTACCATTGGGATGATTTTTTTCATACCATTTTGAGCTGAAGTGTCGCATTCTGTTGTCAAAATCACACAGCGTGTTTGGGAAAAATTCTCTTCTGTCTTGCTCTGACCTATGCTCAATCAAAAAGCATCTTGTTTTGTCCGTTATTTTAGGCCATGTTGCTGGATCCCTATGTTGAAAATTTTCTTCCAAGGCCACTGGAATTTCTGAGATTTCTGAATGAAGTTCATCCTCGTCCATTTCAGCTGGGCCTGAAAGCTAGGCATTTTCATCTTCCCTGGTTGGTTCTGAATCAGTTGTGCAAAATTCTTCTTGACTTTGGCTGATGAAAATCTCCTCTTCAATTAATTCCAAATGATGATCTGAACTCAATTAAAGTCAATTATACGATCTGTTGAATTATCATTAGTTTCAATACAAATATCCTCTGAAATAATTTGTTTCTCCACTGAGTTTGTTACCAACCACTTTTTGAAACAGTTTTGTAGTTTCTCGTCACTTTCTTGGCGCTGTTTTCTTTTCTTCTTAAATTCAGCACCAGATAACTTTTGGGTTCGACTCATAATAGAATTATAATGCTCAAAAGTTATCAAAGGTATATTAGTGTTATAGGGCGCTTTTTTGTTCAGTATATGAGCTTTAATATTTAAGAGTTTGTGTCAAGAGGCGGAATTTTAATTAATTTTCTGTTCAACAGCAGCGACGCTGTGAAAATTAGTTTCATAAACTGATTATTGTTTTTTTAATTTATTAAAGTTTGCACCCTCCCAATTTTGGCGCCTCAGGCTGCAGCCCGGCCAGCCCCGCCCTTGGTACGGCTCTGAATATAATAAAAGAAATTCCTCGCACTATTGAGTTAAGATTATTGGCTATGGCAGTAAATGAGACTGTGTTCAATAATTCCATTCTTCCTCATGAAGAGCCTTAACGTAAATCAGAATATAATTTAAAACTCACCTACCAAACGCAAATAAACAAAAATTTCAAACATAATTAGTGTTTAATATATATTATATATAATAATATATATTAGGCTTTTTATTTTTTATTCTATTTGCTTATAATCTAGGTTTTTTTTGTGTTTTTTTTCAAGCAGTTCTCAACAATAGGGTATATTATATAATAGGGTGCATCAAACTTCTATTCTAAAATTTTCTTATTATCCCATTTTTTAACATTTTATTGGTTGTAATAGTATTCCTGCTAATTTTTGTAAAATTTTGAGTTTATTCAGGGATCTATCTCATAATCATGTTTCCAATCTTACAATCTGCCAGAATTCACTTTAAATGGGCAAAAATATTTACTAATTAAATATTAGTTTTTTATTTATTAAATTTAGCATTAGTACTAATATGAGGTCAGTGCTTCTTTTAAAAGTGATAATATTTTGTTTGGTTGTATGGACACCTAATTTTGCATAGCAACAACCTATTTTAATAGTTGCAGATTTTTTACGAGTGAAATATTCACTAATTTTGGAATGAGTATCAAGACGAGGTCGCACTTCATTTAAAAGTTATAATTTTTTTTTGATAGTTTAACAACCAAATATTTTCCTTAGTTACACAGAAGTAAATGGATTTTGAATAAATTTTAAATCAGATTTTTAAGGGTCCTATTTTAAATCTTAAGGTAATTAGGTTTAGGTAATTAATAATAGAACAAAAAATAGTGCAAGAAAACCTTGACAATTTAAAATACATCAACATTTTGTAAAACATTTATACATGCATAAAATAAGAAATCATTTTTCAATCAATCAACAGTTGGAGCCTGAAGCAAATCACTAACTCCCTTTGGAAGTTGAGATTTTGATTTTTGAGAATTTGAATGCCTCAACCTGCTGACTATTAGGTCTCGTGAGCACCAAAGTCGGCATAATATATCATTGTTTTTAAACAACTAAATTTGCCTGTGTAGTTTTCACGGAAACGTTTGAAATTCTTGTTTCGTGCTTCCTGTGCCTCTTCAGAGAGCATGTCAAAAGGCAATACCGTTCTCTTCACAATCTCACAATATATTGTGCAAACTTTGTGGCATGTAATATCATCGGTAGTTCTGTACAAACAAATGAGCGACTTGAAAGAGGCAATCATATAATTACAAAATAAAAGTCAGCTCAGTGTAGTAACAATGTTTACAAATAAATAAACTTACTTCGAGACAGTACTTAAAATTTCAGCCACAACACTTTTAGATTGAAATGGCGAACTGTATTTCCATCATTAACCACCAGATCAGGCCACAACAATAATTAATCTAAGAAGTCTTCTTGGATTTTATGTTTGTTGTTACAGATAACTTTTGTATTGTACTACGCTCCTGCCACTTCTGTTTATCCATTTTTTTTGGAAAGGTGAAGAAAGCATTCCATTATTTTAATTCATGCATATAATGATAATTACTTCTTCTTTCAACAGACACAAGGGAGACGTTGTACAATCTAAAATTGCTTGAAGACTTACTTCAGCTGAATAGTTTGACTCTACAATATATGTTACTAGTGCCATTCAGTTTGTTTTTTTATCTCTTAAAAAATTGTAAGTTGGATAAATCTTAGACCCAACAGTCATGGCTTCATTTCTCAATTTTTGGTAGTCCAGCTTCGTTAACCTTCAATTCAGAAAAACAGCTTTTGTGGGAGAATATAGTGTTGCTAGTGGTGTCTCAGTGGTGTCTCCACTGAACAAAACCCATCTGACACATCTTGTAGCATTTGACCTAAAATTAGTGCATTTTTAGCCTGCCTTCTTGCTTTAAAAGATGAATAGTAGATTAACTCTTTTGATGTTCTTAACTCTGCTAGTTCCAGAATTAGTTTTTTAACCAAAAAAATTTTTTATGTTTGAATTTTTTTTTGCCAACATTTTCAAATTGTACTTTTAGCCTTCCCATGGAACTGGAAGTAACTTGGAGCAGTGGTAGTGGTAGTGGTGCTTCTTTGTCTACAGTGATATAAATCTCATTTAACCAATTTATGGACTTTTTTTCAAATACTGTGTTATTATCATCTGCAATCCTTCATCTTTTTTTATAACTTTAGGTGAATTCATTTAATTTGTGACTGCTGATACAAAACATATACACTTTAAGTTTGGAACTTAAATACCTTAAGTTGTTCCAGATTTAAAAGTTGTTCATGAGCTTTAGAGTTAAAAATGCTAAAACTGTTTTCACTTAAAAATATATGAATATTCAATTTTATAATCGTCGTTTCTGAGATATAAACAGTAAAGTAAAAAGTACCCCGGCTTTTTTTTTTTTTTTCAATTAATTCTAATGAATATTAGCATTAATTTTCAATTAATGCTAATATTCATTTATAACAGCTTAAAATGACATTAGCATCTATACTGTGGCTAAGTATTACCTTATAAATATATAAAATAAATTGTAATAAAAAGCAATCAATTCTGGTGTTAGGCGGAAATAATCAACAAAATTAGGTATCCGTAGCAACCAAATAAAATATGAATTTCATATGGAGTTTGAAACTCATTTTAATACACACGCCTAATATAAAACTGTTAAAATAACGTTAATGTAAAAATAGGTTGCTATTTAAAATTAGTTACCATAGCAACCAAATTGTAATCAATGTGTAGAAATTAAGGAAAAGATCTCCTCCATAACTATCATTTTGCCATAATCAAAACAGGCTGCCATATCAAACTTTTACCGCGTTACAAGGAGATACCAAGTCTAGAAGAACCTCTTTTTAAACAATTCTGAGCCGAATTTCGACCAATGGATATTAATAAGTCAAATTTAAATTTTTTGAGTAGCTTACTAACATCAAATCCAAATCATAAAATTACTAACATCAAATCCAAATCATAAAATTACTAACATCAAATCCAAATCATCAAATCCAAATCAAGCAAATTTAATTCCTAAATGGGTTTATTTATGCCTCAACTAGAAAACATTTCCACAAGAAGACTACCTTATTTTGTTTGCATTGGGCATTAGAAGATTGGGCAAAAGTAATTTAAACGATGAGTTAAATTTTTGGGTTGAAAAATGCCAAGTATTTACGTAAAAAGTTCGTAGCTGAGAAATATTACAAATGCTATTTAGAGAGCAAGACGAAAATGCGGTAAAAGCTCATCGACGAAATATAATACGAAAACATTTTTTAAACAAAGGCCTTTGATTTTATCGAGAAGGCAGCTGTTTGGCCAGAAGCAAACAATACATCCTCCATCAAAATAAGACTCCGCCTCACACCACACATAGTATAACCATGGTGGTTATACTATGTGTGGTATAGAATGGAGGGAGAACGAAGCCGAAGTTCGTTTAAAATCGTAGTACAGTCGTTGTTGTATTATTCCAATATCCAGCTGCAAGTCGAAATAGCGTCTTTGCGTTGATAGAGGAAAATTTTAAAATGTAGTTTGTAATCTTTGTAAGCTGTTATCAAAATAGATTACTCTCTTAAAAGTTGACTAGATAAGTTTTTTAACAACTGTTCCAACTATAAGGTAGTAATCACAACAAAAATCATGATTTACGTAAAGTAATCGTTTTTTAAATACCTCGATACTAGGTACAAATATCAAAGTTTTAGACAATCTCTACTACTTGATTGAACTTATTGTTGTCTTTATCTTATCCTTAACCTTATAGCCTATCCTATCTTATCCTTAGCCTTATAAGCTAACCTTTATTTTTTCCTTAACCTTATCTTTTGCTTCCCCGTTTAGCTATAGGTTTGTTACGTTCTTAAAGAACGTTTTTTCGGCAAGGAAGTTATTATATCTCTCCAGAATTTTGTCTTTTGTTGCAGTATTTTTGCTGGATTTAAAAACAAATTGCTATATTTTGAATATAGACATATTAAATACCTTTTTGTAAATCCGACAAAAATACTACCAATTCTCATCTAGACATTTACCAATTCAGTTCTAATCTAGAAATTTATTATTAGTCGTTCAAAAAGCACAGCATAAAAAAATATTGTTTACGAATTTTTTAAACTTTAATCTTTTTATTTGCAATGCTTCAATTACTTATGACCTTTCGAAACAATATCAATGGATAATTTTTGTTAAAAGTGGAATATGATTGGTTAACTTTAAATTAATTACGCGGTGTTTAATAGAAAATCATGTTACTACTAAGACTGTTCCTTGAGAAATGACGTATTTTAACTTTGTTCTCCCTCCAGTCTATTATGTCTCTTTGGTATAACACACAGGTTTAACACAAAGAAGATCAATTAGTAGCTTTGGTGCCCGAGATCATCAGATCTCAACCCAATTATTAAAATATTATTAAAATTATCATGATTGTGATTGATTTGTTAAATAAATCTGTTAGTTGATCATAATTTCATACTGTGGAAGAATATTCTTTTTAGACCACCTGTCACTTTTCTACATTACTGTTAAATAAACGGTTCTCTATTTGCAAATAGAATATTTTGTCCAACATCAATGTCGCCGCAACACTCTATAGCAAATAGATTTTAAAAATGAAAAAAAATAATTAAAGTTATTATCCAGAAACTTTTTAATTGAAAAAATAAAAAATTTATATTCTTTCAATTAAAAAGTTAAAATAGCGCGATTTGATTTTCTCTAATTCAATCTGCTTTTTTTTTGTATGTTTATTTTAAATTTAAGTGTCTGTTTGCAAGTAAATATTTTAAAATAATTGCAATGTTAAATTGCTTTAGTTTTATTTTTAGACATAAACGTTGTTATTGTGTATTTCATCATGCAGCACAACTACCGCCTAAACCTATCACTCCAGGGCCTGGCCATTATGAACTAGTAAAATACGAAGAACCAAAACTCCCCATAAGTAGTTCTATGTTTGTGTCGTCGACTAACAGATGTGCTAAGAATGCATTTAACAGTCCTGGACCAGGTAATAATAAAAATATATTATTAAGTATATAATATATTATATTATAGTTAAGCATTTTTGATGAAATATATCAAATTATATACTACATATCTAAGAATATTTAATTAAGTCTGCTTTATTTTAGCCGCGTATGATCCTCGTCATACCTTAACGCAATCGTTCTTTTACAATTTTGAGAAGAAATGGATATGAGTTTTAAAATAAATGTTTTCTTGTTAAAATTATATACATATATTTTGTTAATAAATTCTTATCAACTTAATAATTTTTAAACACAAACCTTCATTCGCAATATACATTGTTAGTTTGGTTATTTTTTATTACCTAAGTTGCATTGTTATATGTATTTATATTTATGATCAACGTTTTATAAATTCTGATAATATACTTGTTTATTTGTTATATATTTTGTTATATAGTTAATTGTTAAAACAAATATACTTGTATATTTGTTATAAAAATTAACTCTGCTGTGGTGAATTTTTAAGGTGTCTAGATATAAAAATTTAGCTGCCCACGTCTGTTCGTTTGATTTTTATTTTTTTCAGACCAAGCGTATTCTATTATAAAAGTGGAGTTATTTAAAGAATGGCGAAAATATACAAAGAAAGAACAAAGTTCTTTTTTGTGTGTCTTTATTCGGAAAGGCTATAGTACAGAAGATGTTACTAGTCATTCGAAAAAATATACATTTAAAAAATACAATCATATCCGCTAAATTTGCGAAAAAGTGAAAGGCAGCCAATAGAACTATGAATAACTTTTTAAACAAAAATAAAAGTTATATGGCAATAATTTGGAATTTAAAATAATTTTGTATCGGTCCTAAGCTTCCACAATATCTGAAGGAAGTTGGTCTCAAAGTCAGACAAAAAAAAACTTTGAAGAATCATCTATAAAAAGTAAAGTTTAAAACCAATTAGTAATAAGTTGAAGAATTATTACTATTGCGGAGTGATCCGATGAATTAATTATAACTGCTGAAATAGCACATCGTTTGTTTACATTAAGCAAATGGGGATGTGACGGAAGTTCATACCTCCAAGCAAAGATTTGAGAACTCCGATGTTAATCATGAGTTTGCGTTTGTCCCATTGAGATTTAGTGATGACTATTGCAATAATATTGTTTGTCCAAATCCTCGGCTATCGTTAACACTTTATTGCCGACCAATCAGACTCATAATTTCAAAAAAAACACAGGAATTTATTGTAATAGAAACTAACAAAGTTTTGAAAGAAATCTGAACTTCTTCCAATACTGTGTACTGTTGGTGAATTTAAATTTATTGCGAAACACAACCTGTTAGTTACGATGACAGACAAAAAAGTATGCAATGCTTTAACCGATACGCGCTCTACACAAAAATGTTATATATGTGGTGCTACTCCAAAAATGATGAATGTTGAATCAAAAAGTATGTTTAATAAAAAAGTAAATTACAATTTCTGTTTGTCTAACTTGCATGCTTTGATACGTACTTTTGCATGATTGCTACACATTAGCTACCGTTTAGACATAAAAAGTAGCAATTTAGAAGTTAGAAGCAATGAGGATAAATGCTTTATCAGACAAAGTTCGGAAGAGATTAGACAAAAGTTTAAAGAACAAAAAAAAAACTAATTGTGGACAGGCCGATACTTCGTTACGGGAACACAAATGATAGCAAGACAGCTCGCAGGTTTTTTCTAAATCCAGAAAAGAGCGGAGAGATTGCAGGACAAGACATCAAATTGATATAAAAATTTAGTGTTTTGTTAGAATTCTAACGGTGGAATGCAAGAAGCGAACTTGAAATTTGAAGTCATACTTCAAGTCTAAAATTTAACTCGAGCAAATGCAAAGAGCGAGCTTAAACTCAAGTTTAACTAGAAAACCTGCCGTTTTCGAGTTTTTTCAAGTTAGACTTAAAAGGCCAACTAGAAACAGCAGAAATCTTTTCCGAATGCAAAAAGCGAACTTGAAATTTCAAGTTATACTTCAAATCTGAAGTCGGACTAAAGTGTTATGCAAGAAACAAACTTGAAATGAATTCGTTCTTCAAAAATCGGATTTCAAGTCGTTTTTTTAAGTTCGGTACAGACCAGTCTTGAAAGAAAACTTGAAATAAAAAAATAAATCACCATTATTTTGTAAATATGTGGTAAAAAGTTACATAGATTTTTTGTCAATTTAATCAATTCATGAGTGAATTACTAATGAATCATTTTTTATATAAATACATTTCATCAGTGTAACAACTGTCAATTGTATGTCGCTTTTATGCTACTGATTCATTACAGGTGAGAAAGTATTTATATTATCACTTAAAAGTTATATTATAATAACTAATATATATATATATATATATATATATATATATATATATATATATATATATATATATATATATATATATATATATATATATATTGATATTTAAGGCTATTTTGTATTATAATAATAAAACAAAACTCATAGTCGTAAAAGAGTGCTCAATATTAAAAAGATACTTCAAATATGTATATAAATATATAAATATATATATATATATATATATATATATATATATATATATATATATATATCAATCAATCAAATCAATCAATCAAAAATTTATTCACAGGCTCAAGGCCCAATATAATAAATATACAATGGGTAAAATAAAGTGGATTAGAATAAAACAAAGAATAACGCACAAAACCCAAGAATATAAAAAAATTAAAAAAAAAAAATAAAGATAAGAAATTAAAGTGTTATAAATATAACTTAGCTCTCCATTTAAACATCAGTGGAGATTGCAAGAACCTGTCTGAGTTAACAAAAGCTTTTATGACGAGGTTCTCACTATTCTGCAGCATTAACAGTGAGGAGTATTGTTGCTTGCGAATAACAACATTAAGTGAATGGGCACTATGTTGCACAAATAATTCACTTGCACTGTTCCATGGTGGCTTGTTTAATATCAAGCGAAGTGCATTATTATATGCAACACATAAGCAATGGAATGAGTCTTTTCTCCAAAGATACCAAGCAACAGCCTGCAGTAGTTTTATTGAGTAAAACACTAAGATTGTTAATATATATATATATATATATATATATATATATATATATATATATATATATATATATATATATATATATATATATGTATATATATATATATATATATATACATATATATATATATATATATGTATATATATATATATATTTATATATATATATATATATATATATATATATATATATATATATATATATATATATATATATATATATATATATATATATATATATATATATATATATATATATATTAAATAGAAGAGGAGAGAGTACACCTCCTTGTCGCACTCCATTACTGATATTAAATGTTTTGGATAATATTCCACCCCAAAGGATCTGAGCTGTTTGACCAACATACCAGACAATGAGTAAGCGTAAGTTATCAATCTTACACAAATTTTGTTTTTATCATATTTATACACTAACATTATCTTGAAATGTGGTAAATTAACTTATAGTGAAACATCTAAACTGTCCTCCAAAATATCAGCAGATTATTTTTATTTATTGTATTTTTTAATTTAATTGGAGTAATATAGAAATATATTTCTCGGATTATTTTTACTTACACGTTATTATCTTGTTGTAATTGGTATTTATTTTATTCATGTCTCGGAGTTGTAAGCTTTTGAACTTTATATTTATGATTTAAATTTTTATATCTTTACTGTCAATCAGTGATTGGTAACTTGTAATTACTTTGTAGTTGTAAAATAAAACATGTATAAAATAAAAAAATAAAAAAAAGAACTGTTTTTTTAACTCTCTTGCGTCATTTAAAGTTATTTGATGTTTTTCATAGGCTTTAAAAAACTCATATATACCGTAAAATCACCAGATCAATCCGAGATCGAAAGAATGGCTCACTCAAAACATTGTTCTTCCAAATTCAGTAGAAGGTCTGCAAGATCAGGACACTGGAGATGGAAAAAATTGGATCCTGGCTTTCATGTCAATTCAATGAATTGAACAAAAAAAATAAAATCTTAAACCCAAACACACATATAATCCTCAAACTTTTTCCTTTATCTATTTTTCATCTGAGCTGAAATGTCTTTATTTTAATCCAACATCTTTCAAAAATAAATGGGATGAATTTGTAGCCACAATTAAATCACTCGATTACCCACACTTTATCGGAGTAACATGGTTTACTGTTACATCCTTAACAAATGTAGACAATAACACTGTGTACTTTAAAGTAAGAACGATTCGTGGTCATTTATATTAGAAAAGACTTTTATTTAAATGCGATTTCAGTGATAAACAAATGGGTGAGAAAATATGGTTTCAGATTTCAATTGGAAATGATATCTTGTTAATTGGTTGTACTTATCGTCAACTGTAGTTTATTTACCGTTCACTATAATTTACCAGCCAATTGGTCAATCAAACGGGCTAAATCTCTTAATAATAGTGGAAATTTTGCAAGTTTTGGTGAATTTATTCTTTTTTTTTATTAAAATCACTAACAATTTGACTAATGTTGTTGATTTTATTCATAGCAATATCAGGTAGAGAGACTTGGTTGGTCAATGTAAAAGTTGTACACAATGGTCTAATCTTTTTTTATATATCAATTTTATATATCATTTTCTTCCTATCTCAGTTTCTCACCAATCCTACTTTTATCAATAACACGCCTAATTTAGTGCTGTCATATGATCCTGATTGTATTTATAATATTACAATTGGTCCTCCGCTTGGATGTACTCAAAAAAACTCTACATTCATATCTCCACAACTCTGTGGGATTTCAAACTTTATTCATTGACCAAATCTTCCAGACTGCACAAAACATATTATATCGATCATAAATGTGACTATAATGTCTATAATGTCTATAATTAAGGCCTGAAACCAATCGATTAACCGAACTTATTCTCAAACAAATCAGCAGACGACAGTATTATTACAGTGCTTCAAGCAAACTTAAAGACAGAATTCGAGTCTAATACAACAAACAAAATCACCTTGTTAAACAGGTAAATTTAAAGTTATGTTAATGAAAGAAAAAAATTTATATAACGTCACAATATAACATTAAACAAAAAGATTTAGTAACGGGATGGTATCAAATGCCTGCCAACTCCCGATAAGGTATAGTTCATAAATAACGCAACGCAAAACTTATTTTTGAAATGTAAGTAGAAGATCATTTTGCTCTTTTACGCGGCGGTTTTTGCTTGACTTGCAAGGTTGTTTATATACTTGGTTTAAGTAAAGACTCTGCAAGGGAAAACTTTTAATCCTTTCTCTTTTGTCTATAAGTTTAATTTTTTAAACTTTTCTTATATAAATTAAAATAATTTAAAAAGTATTTCATAACATTGCTTATATAACATTTATATATCATCTAACATTATTGTGTTAACGCAGTTAAAACTTGATGTAAATTTAACATGTTTTGCATTAGTCGTTTTAATCATGTTATCACTGTATTCGTTTCATATTAGTTTAAATATATACCCCTTAATTAGATCTTAAATATATAGTTAATAATACTGAGAGAAAAAACAACAATTATAAATAAGAAATATCTTGTTTCAAGAATTATCTTTAAAATAAAATCAACCATGGATAATGCAAGCTAACTTGTTTTTACATGCCTTGTTTCGTGGTGCCCGATCTCGATTATAAAACCTTATATAATAAGATATTCTCATATAAACATAGTGTCTGATTAAATTTTCTTCTAAATGAAAAACATGATCGATATGTACATCATAAAGAAATGTAAAATTGCAATCGTCTTTTATTACTTTAATAATTTGTTGCATAATTTTTTTTTTATATAGTAAAAGTTTCATTTGCGTTATAAAAACAGTTTCCATTTCGTGAAGTAGGTTTTGTAAAAAAGAACTGTATTAAATACGATACTTTCACAGGGTATCACACTTGAAAGAACTTATACACATTTTTGACAGACTTGAACTTTGATGAACATATGAACATAACAAATGAACAAATCATCTGCAATTAATTTCAAAACCTGTTTAATTGACTGTGAAACTGAATCAGTTGAAACATTTTGTAATGCATAAGGTTGTTGTTTGTTTTTAAATAACGCAGTTGGCTGTTTAAAAATCAATCGTTCATTTGAAGAACTTTGATTCTTAAATATTGAGTTGGTAATTGAGTCAATGGTAACTGCAGCTGAGAAATCTGATTCAGGGAGACAATTACTGTTAGAGGTAGATTATTCTACTGAAAAGAGTACTAAAACATTTTTATACGCTGAATTAAACTGCATTGTTGTTGGTCAGTCATTCCAGCCTCCTTTACTTCGTATTAATGCAAAAAAATTTTCTAAACCTCCTGATTAAATTGAGCTGAGCAAACATAAAAAAAAATCCTCATGAAGCAACTCATTAACTCATCAACTCATTTGCAAATCCTCATGAAACTCATCAACTCATTTGCAAATCCTCATGAAACTCATGAAGCTCATGAAACTCATTAACTCATTTGCAAATCCTCATGAAACTCATAAAACTCATCAACTCGTTTGCAAATCCTCATGAAACTCATGAAGCTCATGAAACTCATCAACTCATTTGCAAATCCTCATGAAACTCATGAAACTCATCAACTCATTTGCAAATCCTCATGAAACTCATGAAACTCATCAACTCATTTGCAAATCCTCATGAAACTCATGAAACTCATCAACTCATTTGCAAATCCTCATGAAACTCATCAACTCATTTGCAAATCCTCATGAAACTCATGAAGCTCATGAAACTCATCAACTCATTTGCAAATCCTCATGAAGCAACTCATCAACTCATCAACTCATTTGCAAATCCTCATGAAACTCATCAACTAATTTGCAAATCCTCATGAAACTCATGAAGCTCATGAAACTCATCAACTCACGCAATCTGATTCAGGGAGACAATTACTGTTAGAGGTAGATTATTCTACTGAAAAGAGTACTAAAACGATTTTATACGCTGATTTAAACTGCATTGTTGTTGGTCAGTCATTCCAGCTTCCTTTACTTCGTATTAATGCAAAAAAATTTTCTAAACCTCCTGATTAAATTGAGCTGAGCAAACATAAAAAAAAACCCTCATAAAGCAACTCATCAACTCATCAACTCATTTGCAAATCCTCATGAAACTCATGAAGCTCATGAAACTCATCAACTCATTTGCAAATCCTCATGAAACTCATTAACTCATCAACTTATTTGCAAATCCTCATGAAACTCATGAAACTCATGAAACTCATGAAACTCATCAACTCATTTGCAAATCCTCATGAAACTCATCAACTCATTTGCAAATCCTCATGAAACTCATGAAACTTATGAAACTCATCAACTCATTTGCAAATCCTCATGAAACTCATGAAGCTCATGAAACTCATCAACTCATTTTACTCAATACTCTTTTTTGGAGTTTATTTAAGCCATTTTTAAGTTTGCGTATAAAGCAAAATTAGTTTTTATTAAACGTGACTTTAATTTATTATTCTTTTTAAAATTATTAGAACTATTAAAGAAATTACAATAATAAAATAGTAATGCTGATTTTTTACCTTTATATTTTAAAAAAGTTATAAAATCTTATAAAAGTTATGAAAATAAAAAAAAACGGAAACAAAAATTGATTTTAAAAAACTGACCATGTTGCTATTAACTAGATAAGTGTATGTTTATTTTTAAAGAAATATTTTCTCTATTCACAAAATTAACGACGCTAATCAGGTTTTTCGATGCTAACGCAAATGACTTTTAAGCATGAAGCAATCTTCAAATTTGTTTTTCAAACCATTATTTTACGCCTCGTAAAATTACCTTAAGTTGACAACTGGCATCAGGTCTGATCAAAATGTTACGACTGTGCTAAAAAATATATTTTTCAAAAAATAAGCCATCTTTGGTTTAAATATGTAGCAAATATAAATTTTCAAAAAATTACTGAAGAATATGTAGTAGTTCTAAGTTTAAAATGACGAAACCATCGTTTCATCAACTTCATTGTCTATGCCAATATCTTTTTCTTCAGAATATTCAACATTTAAATCTTGCTCAGATAAATGTTCAACAATACCAGCTCCATAGGCGTCACCAAGTACGTTAATCATTGTTCGAATACGATCTCTAAATAAAATGAAAATCAAATAAAAGTCAAAAAACGATACTTTGTTACAGTTCAAACACGGGTTTCGAAGCGGAGGGGAACAATCATCAATTTCAAAAAAATGTCCTTTCGCCAAATTAAATTTAGTTTAAGCTAAGACGGTAAAATTATCAAATCTCTAAAATGAGCAAATGAGAAAACAAAAAATATATCCGATTTGTTTTGTTCCGTAATTTACATAGACGAACGATTTAATCAGCTACGCTATCAGTCAAATTTAAATCTAAATTCAGATTAAAAGTCATTGTCACAAATTTAGTGTACTAGAAAACAAAATGCGCTATTTAAAATCACTTTCCATTAGTAAAACAATATTTTGAAATTGTCTGGATTTTATTCTTATCTCGATTTTTAGTTAACAATATTTATTAAAATAAAGTATAACGCCAATCTTATGGTCTGAAAATAGTTTTTTAAGTGATTCAGTTTGCCCAGTGTTTTTGGTTGAAAAAATTGCGACACAAAAAAAGCTAAGTCGCTATCAGAGGTCACACTAGATCACTAGATATAATATAACTCTACATAGTTATAATTAAAATGTTGTGGCTTACATACACACAGAAGATCATGGGGACTTTTAGTTGCTAAGGCATTTTAGATACTCAATGTTTAAAAATACACTATTGCAATCTCAATCAAAAAAATTTCAATATCTAAATATGTAAATATATATATATATATATATATATATATATATATATATATATATATATATATATCAGTGGCGGATCCAGCATTTTTTGATCTTTGAGAGGCTGGGAACAAAAAAGCCCCAAAATTTTTGCTACACCTGCCCCAAACATGAGAGCAACAAGTTAATGAAATATTTTTGTATTATTCTCAACTAGACTTATATTCATCGATAATTTTTAAGTTTCATAGTATTATCTCTCAGCGTTCAAAAATTATGACCATATAAAAACTACAACCCCCTCAAATTGAGGGGGTTTAAACTTTATATGGCCATAATTTTTGAACGCTGAGAGATAATACTATGAAACTTAAAAATTATAGATGAATATAAGTCTAGCTGAGAATAATACAAAAAATATTTCATTAACTTGTTGCTCTCATGTTTGGGGCAGGTGTAGCAAAAATTTTGGGGCTTTTTTGTTCCCAGCCTCCAATCACCGCAACTTTTTGCAAACCCTCATTATTTGATATAAGTATAAACATAAAAATGTTTGGAGTTAGCTCCATGTCTGGAAGTTAGCTATCTCAAAGATTAAAAAATGCTGGATTCGCCACTGTATATATATTTACACTTTTAAAAGTATAGAGTATATACTTATATATACTTTTAATTTGTATTGCCCTGAATGCTCAAATACACAACTAGCTTATTACATATAACGCATACTTATTACATAAATTTTTATCCCTGAATATTTTTTAGTTAAAAACACGAGAAATGTTTGTCTTTATTAGAGTTGTGTTTCTAATTTAATGTGTAACATAAGTTGTAAACAACTTTCTCTTCAAGCAATCATGGAACACCAAATCTAAATTAAACTTTCAGACAATGCAACAAAAAAACTTTGTTCTATATTAGATTGAATCGAAAAGATTCAGTTATATAAAATATTTTGCAAAGGATAAATAATCTCAAAAAACATAAAGATGAGTTCTACAGTGTAGAGCAAGTGAATTGCTTTCTAACCAGAATGAGCTTTAGTAATCATTAAAAATTTTTTTGATCATGCATGTTCTTATAGCTCATCTGTAACTTGTAACAGTTTCAATAAATAGTGGAGATGGCTTCCTAAAAATTGGTATGAATGTTTTTAAGGAGCAGACAATAAATTTAAGAATAGTAGATTTTAAAATGTTCTTAAAATAGCCATTGGTAAGATATTCCTAAAATATGAAACTTTATCATGAACGTGAACTTAGTTGAGAAACTTTATTTTGAAGGTGTAACATGTTATATTATTTTTGATCCTAAATTATTATTGGAGCTTTCATCACACGAAGGTAAAAGGCATGCTCGTTTTGTATTGAATGTACACTTGACAGGAAACTTTAGAACTGAGGAAACATAGAACTAACGACAAAAAAGTTGTTGCGATATAGTTCGATATTTTGTGTTTTTTTTTATTTCGAAAACCTTAGAGTACATAATGTAATGTTAATTTTTTTAAATAAAAACAACTGTCGCTGTTAGAGTTAGTAAAAACATTTGTTTTAAAATGCATTATAATATTGCGTCAAAATTAAATAAAGTATTTAAAAAGGGGCGACAAGAATTTAATATTGTAAAACTAAGAAATAAAGTTAGATTAAAAATGAAATCTCAAATTTTAAAAAGTTTAAAGACTATTAATCAATTATTTTCATTAGAGTCCATTAATTTTGTGGTTTTGGCAAAGTAGAAAGATATGTTTTTATTTTAGTAGTAGTAGTAGTAGTTGCAAAACCTAAGCTAAACATGACAGAATCTAAAAGTTAAACATGACAGAATCTAAAAGTTAAACATGACAGAATCTAAAAGTTAAACATGACAGAATCTAAAAGTTAAACATGACAGAATCTAAAAGTTAAACATGACAGAATCTAAAAGTTAAACATGACAGAATCTAAAAGTTAAACATGACAGAATCTAAAAGTTAAACATGACAGAATCTAAAAGTTAAACATGACAGAATCTAAAAGTTAAACATGACAGAATCTAAAAGTTAAACATGACAGAATCTAAAAGTTAAACATGACAGAATCTAAAAGTTAAACATGACAGAATCTAAAAGTTAAACATGACAGAATCTAAAAGTAATCTTGGAGTGATCTCCTCAAGCAATCTGAAAAGTTATCTTTTACCTATTCAATCTTAATCGTTATTGATTATTCAGTATTGATTATTGAATATACCAATATTCGCTTTTTTGCTTTTTCAAAATTATTTTTTTGCTTTTTCAATATTCAATGTTCACTTTTTCTTTTATAATAAATCATACGGAATTTCAGCAAGTGATATAAACACAATTAAAAAAAGCTATTAGTATTGCAACCATTAGGATGTCGGATTAACAAGAAAAACTTCAATGAATGATTCATATTACATTGTTTAAATGTTTTAAAATCTTCATTAAAGAAAGCACTAATTGATACAAAAGCGGACATAAATTTCGGAACTAAAATTTAATTAAACGGAATGAGATGCAGTATCGCAGATATCAAAAAATTTGGCGCCAGTAAAATTAGCTGGGGTCGCGTTATGCCTTGCAGACACCAATTTAATTTTTGTGGGCGCAACATTTACGTTTATGTTGCGAAGTTTAAGTGAGGGTAGGAATGTATATTTTGACGAAGATAAAAAAATCGGAATTCGGAATTCGAAATTAAATTTTTTTATGCTTATAAAAATAATAAAAATAACTTATTTGAGATAATTCATTGATATTTATTGCATAAAAAATACTTTCTTTAAAAATAAAAATTGAACATAAAGTTATACCAAGTTCAATTAGTACAGAAACATTCTGATATGGTATATCATTTAATAATAAAAAATATAAAATTATTGTTTTATTTTCCTAAAATATGCCTTGAGGAAGCAGAGACCACTTAAAACTGCGTCTTCGAGTCTCGTTCGAGCTTTTGTACAAAAGTTACCAGCAATTGAGAAGGCTCGCTTAGACTCCACGCTCGATGGCGGAATCAAAATCAAGTATGAGTAGACGGACTCTAATATTTTGTCACCAACGCCATTCTCTTCAAAGAATTTCATTTCAGATTTAATTTTTGAAATTAAGCAACTATTCTTTATATGTTGAGTTTAGTTGGACGTTATGTTGGACGATAAATTCAATTGAATTTTGTTCTCCAACTTTTCCATTAATGTTAAGGGCTTAGTTTTGTTCTTCCAACATCACTTTTATCACATCTTCAGCTTCTGACTGCTCACCTGAGGAAGTTTTCATGTTAGTATTAAATATCAATCTTTGTGCAAAGTTTTCAATAACTTTATCTATTGTTTTTTTCAATGGTCTAGTGAAAGATACGTGAATCTCACTTTTTCCGCCATTGTGTAAGTGCTGAAGAGTTCCAGACACATTAGTTCATCTTTGGCTTATTCGGTCTTCTAATTTTTTCTTTAATTTTAATAAAAGTTCATCAGATACGAAATTCTCAAGCATAAATGAAAATGTCGCATCAGTAGAAAGCAGATTTGCAACTTCTCGACAAGGGGCTTCAACAGTAAGCTTCACTAAGAGAAGTACATAGATAATGTTTTTAATCGACAAAATTTCACCATCTTGAATAACGATATCAGATGCAACGTCAATCAATGCTTTTCTAACACAGCTTTTTAGCTTGGTAAACCTTTCAAGCATTTCGACTAAGCTATTCCATCTAGTTCTAGTGTCCATAATAAGTTTCGATTGTTTTCCGAATTCTTGTTTCACGCATACTTGAAGAATATCATTTGATGTTCTTGAAAAATCGAAATTTATTTACAATCGAACAAACTTTTTTGACGAGAAAACTAAAACCAAATTCTTGAGTCTCAACAAGCTCAGCTTCATTATAAGTTTGTTCAATCAAGCCAACATTTTTATCATCCGATTCATCGAAGTCACTTACTTGATCTTCTACATTAATATTTTCTGTATATGTGTGAGCCACCAATTTAGTTGTATTCGAATTATTATACAGAACATTAATTACAGCTAAATGTATCGCATATGCGAAGCACAACTGCTGATTACATGGTAAAAACCGTCCAACTTTTTGCATCACAGCTGCCCCATCAGTTGTTATAGACGTAATATTTGTATCGATATTTATATTGTTGTTTTGCAAGGTGGTTTTCAGAACTGTAATGCATTTCTCTGCAGGAAATGTCCTTCAACAGGCATTAAACTTAAATTCCAAAACTGTTTCTTGCTATGGACATTCACATTTAGATAACATCAGTTTCTTGAAAATATCCATTCATCTAGAGCTAAGCAAAATCTTTTTCCATCTTCTTTTAAATTTTTTTTTGCCATCATTTTAGCCCGCATTATTTGTGCGTATTCTAAAATTATTTTGCGAATCGAGTTAGGTGATTTTGGTAATACATAACTTCGAGCGCCTCTAGCCAAAAATAAATTTCTCAAATTAATAGACATAGAGAAAACTTTGAATGGCATATTATCTAAGGCACTTACTTACTTATATGCAGAAAGTAATTCATCTTTTTTGTTGAATAAATATTTTGTAATCATCTTTTTTGATGCGCTGCTTTCTGGACCTTCATCTTGCACGACATCCCGTTTTAAAACATTATTGTTGTGTATTGTTCTTAAACGCGTGTGCTGCGGCGTTGTCGTTGAATCAGCGGTTTTTACTATTTCATAACATATTTTACATTTTGCTGTTAGTTATTTTGATCCTCTTAAAAAATGAATCCAAACAGAATTTTTATTTTTACATTGCTTAGTGTATTCCGAATAACTTTCCTTTGAAGACATTTTAGGATGTACTTTTGATAATAAATTAACTTGTTAAACAAAACAAAATTAAAATTAAATAGTTATCAATAAATGTTGTCAAATTAAAACTGCTATTATCCCTGCTCTTATTTGCTATTATTGCTTACCTGCTATTATTTGCTTACCTATTTAAAAAATATTGATCCAAATAATTCAATACACACCGCACTCCAATAAGCAAATCTCAACACTGTTAAAAATCGTAAAATATAACGAACACGAACACGAGGTTATACCAAATATAAAATTAATATGTGGATATGAAATGAAGACATGAAACCATTAACTGCAATTTAGGAATATTTTCTCTATGCCTACTTGTATTATGCAGGATAACTGTAACTTACAATTGTTTTCTTTATTTCTTCATAAATAATTAGAATGTAGAATATTTATATGTACAGAAACAAAAACACAATTTAAAAGTTGGGGAGAGCACGAAAAAAAAAAATTTTAGTTTCGGAATTCGCTGGAAAAATTTTCGGAATTTGAAATTATACTATGAAAACGAATTCTGGAATTCTCGAATTTCGAATTCCGAGATGCAATCCCAAGTGAGGGTAACGAAATTGGCCTTGAATTCAAAAAAGAGCTAGAAATCCATATGAACCGAAGAAGAACTATTTTATCTGATGTTTTACATCTTACATTTTATCTGCATAGTGGAGATGGATGGAAAATAAAAATTCATGAGAGTATTTCTGTTCATTAAAACGGAAATAAATGGCTTTAATGTAATCCAAGCCCAACTTCTTAATATTTTTATCTGTTTTTATTTATTTTATTTTTTCATTAAATTTTTTTTGTATTGCTAAAATACTTAAATAAAAATTTTATTTCATTTATACTTTTAAACTTTGATTTTTTCTTTCGTTTTTTTTTTTTTTTTTTTTTTTTGCAATTCCGGAATTATATCGGAATTCCGAATTTTATTTTATGTAATTCTAAAAATTTCGGAATTCATTTTTTGATAAAAATTGGATTTCTTAACACTAATGATACAAGTAGATTTTTTTACGGCACAAGAATCATCAAAGTATGGTACTCACTTCCTGAGTTTGCCTTCACTGTCTGTATTTTAATCGAATTTGAAAAAATTTGATCTACAAGTTCATAGTGCAACTTATAAACTTGTCATTTTTATGTTTACTTTTATTGGAGTTTTTATTTTTCTTGATGTTCATAAGAGTATTTTAGTAATTAACTGTTTCACCTTTTTATAGTGTGTACATTTTTCAAATGCAAATTTTATATATTTGCATTTGAAATAAACAAAAATAAATAATAAAAAATATTCTTATTCAAAAGATCGTTTAAAAAACATCAATTTTTTTTCTTTAACGACTTGTTTATAATTCATCATCAATTACTTGTTTAAAATTGTTCATCATTCAACAACTAGTTTGAAAAGTATACTTATTATCCAACTGTACGTTTAAAAATTGTCTGAGTTGTTTGTCGTTTGTTAATAACTAACATGTTCAACTTTTCTTGTTGTCATAATATTACAATAGATTTTCACATAAAAAAACTTTATTTTTTCGTTTTAAAGGTTATTTCCTTAAAAATCATTATAAAATTTTCCCTTTGAAATTTCCTTTTTTTTTTTATTTTCCCTCTAAATCAAATAAATATATACTTAAAATGTATCAAATACATTACAAAACAACTAACTGAATAAAAAAAAACTTACAGAAACCAATCAACTGAAAATATTAGCGCTATCATGTCGGAAGGAAGCCCGACTGTATCCAATACAATCAACATCGTAACGAGTCCTGCATGTGGAATTGCCGCTGCTCCTATCGAAGCCAAAACTGACGTAAAACTAAAGTATTTATTACTGTTAAAACAAAGTCGGCTGATTTGTAAATGGCAATTAAATTATTAGGCCAAAATTTTAAATTTCTATATTAAAAGTATTATTAGGAGAGGTTGGAGCACCATGGGTGATGGCAACATTATCATGTGTCATTTTTTCAGTAATTTATTCTTATTATTATCATTATTATTATTATCGATATTATATTTATTATCATTATAATTTTTTTTATCACCGTTGTTATTATAAAATAATAGCAATTTATTATCAATACTTTAGCGGCTTACAAAAAAATGTGGAACAATCTTCAACAACAATTAGAAAAACGTTCGTAATATTTATATAATACCTTATAGCAGCATATTCACCAAATGTTAGTGTTCGACCAATAGATTGTGCTATTATATATATATATATATATATATATATATATATATATATATATATATATATATATATATATATATATATATATATATATATATATATATATATATATATATATATATATATATATATATATATATATATACACACATATATATATATATATATTTATATATATATATATATATATATATATATATATATATATACATACACACATATATATATATATTTATATATATATATATATATATATATATATATACACATACATATATACATATATACATATATATATATTTATATATATATATATATATATATATTTATATATATATATATATAAATATACATATATATATATATATATATATATATATAATTTATTATTGCTCAGTTCTTTAAGAACATTGAGCACTCTATTTGTAGAATACACTTCATAATTTAAATACATATAAATATACACATATATATATATGTATATATATATATATATATATATATATATATATATATATATATATATATATATTTTCAATTTCTTATTAGATAAAATATATATTGCAATCGATACTTAAAATATAGCCAACACAGAGTCCAACACTTTGCAGATGAAAACAAACCTTCTCTAATTTAATGCCTATTATAAAAATTAACAATTATGTTAACTATGACGTTAAAAAGCTGAAAATTATGGTTTAATATTATCTAAAAGTTGTGACAAAAAATTAGATTAAAATTTATTTATTGTGCTTTATTTCACACTCACCTCATATATTGCCTTCTATTATGAAGTCAAAACATAAGTATTGTGATTCGTCTGTGTATCATCCGGAAAAAAGCAGTCAGAGTTATTTAATTTCGGCCAAAAAATTCACGTACATCCACAAAAACATCTTTTAAGGCATTAAAAATTTTAAAATTAAATGACATAATTGAAATTGAAAACTGTTTATTCACAGCTGTCTTAACAAAAGTCTACTTTATTATATGTCTACTTTACATCCATACTAAGCCTATCCACTATTTGCAAATTATTAATCAAATCCCGATCTCCATCAATGAAAGGTTGACCAAAAAGACAAAAAAATCTTTAACTCAATATAATCAGAATACAAGGAAGCCATAAAAAGAAATACTTTAAAGGTTTTAATTTAAAATACTGCCCTAAGGAAACCACAACAAAAAACCATTTCGATGAACCCAACCATGGTTTTAGCTTGCAATTGAAAACCAGGGTAAAATTTGCCCTATGAATGAAAATTGTAGATGGAAAAACTAACAAACGCAACTATGCTTACTTTACTTTGGGATACAAAAAATAAATTAAAATCAACACCCATTTTACATGGCCAATTATAAAATGATGAATTATGAGAACGAATTTTTACAAGATAATTACAAACCAAAAGACAAGAGTTCTGTAACGTAGTTTTCTTTTTCTTTTATTTAGAAATAATCTCACGAAAAATCATATATTTCTACCTGATGATTGTAATAAGCATGAAACTAATAGTCTTGAAAAATAGGTAGTTTATATATATATATATATATATATATATATATATATATATATATATATATATATATATATATATATATATACATATATATATATATATATATATATATATATATATATATATATATATATATATATATATATATATATATATATATATATATATATATAATGGTAATCAAACTTAACTAAACTACTTACCAATAAAAATAGCGCTAATTGCTTCATAAAGAGCCGTTCCATCCATGTTTATAGTAGTTCCAATTGGTAAGATGAAACGAGTTATTCGTTTATCAACATTCAAGTTGTCTTCGAGACACCGGAAAGTAATCGGTAAAGTTGCTGCGCTGAAGATATATATATTTAGACTAAACCACAGAAAGTAATAAAAAATGGGATGAAAAAAGCTTTAAATGTTATACATTTTAGCGTGTGATTTTTTTTTTAAATTTAAAGTACTTTTTTTTTTTTACATTAAGTACTTATATTTAAATTCTTTCAGCTGGTAAAAATTTACCAGCTGAAAAAATTGTGAAATTTCAAAATTTTGTGATATTTCAAAATTTTTTGAAATTTCAAAATATTATTTTTTTTTTTTCACATTTTTTAGATGTCGTAGAATTTTGTGCTATTGTGCTAAAGTTGCATTTAGCTATGACTAATTCTGTGAGCAAAAACAAAAGGGAGATGAGTCATGAAATGTCACTTTACAGCAGAAACAATATATAATTGGTGCAGTTGCAACTTTTTTAAAAAGTACGATTTCAAGCCTTTTATAATGAATCATGTGCTCATTTTTTGAAGAGATATTTAAGGTTTAAACTTTTTTCCTGGATACTTAATAATATAACTATTCAAATGTTATATATAACTCATTTTCAATATTTTTTGACTCGTCTCCCTTTTCCTTTTGCACACAGAATTACTGTGCAAAGTTTGACGCCCTACGGACAATCTTTTCTGGAAAGAAGCCTGAAATTACTGCAAAATTGGCAAATAAGCTGCTTTTTTATTGTTTAACTAAAATTCATTAAACATAGACATGAATCATACACTTGCATACTATTATAAGAACTATGAAATAAGCATTTAGAATTGAGAGTGCAATAGTGTGAGCTTTGTTTGGTCTTTAGGTTTTATACTGTCTTTTGAACTTAAATTCAGGCATGGCTTTTCTTGATTTGATAGTGTAGCAAATAAATCCGACCTCTTTGTTATGACGTCACATTTTCTTTGAGGCCTCTCTAATTTGGCTGTTCTTCCAGTAGCTCGGCATTGGAATGGTGCTTCGAGCATACTTCTCAAATGTTCTGTAGTCAAATCATTTAGAATTGGTAAACTTTTTAGCCCTAATGTGTCCGACTGTGTTATGACTCTTCATATGTTAAGGACTCTAATTTGTGTTCTCTTATCAGTCCGCATTGCAAACAGACTTTTATCCAGAGATACAAAGTATGCATTTAAGTAATCACTGGGTCGATAACGTTGCGGTTAACTTGATTCAAGTATTTGGATGATAAAATCAAATGATAAACGCGCTTGATTCTTAATGGAATAGTGGAATTTGATGCGGATCTTTTTTGGCACATACATATGGATAAAAAACTCTATTATGGTAGAGTTGTCTGATCGTTCCTTGGTTCCAAAAATTGTACAATCAGTCTTCTCTTCTCTTATCTTCTGATATCTCATCTTGAATCTAACATTTTTATCCTCTCATTCTACAGCTGTAGTGTTATAACAAGAAGTTTATATTGTGCATTAGATGGAGGTGGCAAGGCAAAATCTATTGCACTTGACATTTCAAAGATTTTTGATAAAGTCTTATATATTGGTTTTTACTTATAAACTTGCTTCATATATATCTAATAATTTTTGAGGCTATTGAATCCTCCATTTCTAGTTACAGTATTAAAGTTGTCTTTTATAAAAAATACTCTCCTTTATTTCTAGTAACTTTTGGGGTATCGCAACGCATCCTTGGTTTTGCGTTATTTTTTATTTACATTATAGATCTTTTTGACAGTCTTATATCTAAATTAACTGTGTTCACGCCTCCTTCCTTACCATGACGCGAAAATATGTCCAGAGTTTGTTTCGAAACTGGACTGCTTGAAGTAGCTTGTGAATTTAACCGAAAAGAAAGTTAATTATTTCTAAAAGCTATCGTTATATTGATGAATGGTAACACTCTTATTTAGTCCTTTCTTATTATTCTGACCTCTCATGGAACTACTACTATGCGACTGACCTCTCATGAAAACCATTTTATACTATACAAAGTAACAATTTTAAACACAAAAAAAAAAGTTAGTATCTGCTAAGGTTATCTTTCTTTATTGTACTGGTTATTACGTTACATCCGATTCCATTCACTATCTCTATAATTTGGGCTTGTTCTTCTAACGATGTTCATGACTTTTCTAAACAACGTCAAAAGTTGTATTATAAATTTAGGTGAACGTGCTCAAGCTGCAAAGTTTGAGTATATGTTTTTACCGTCATAGTTTTGTGTCCCTTTCTTTTTGTTACAAAAACTTGTTACATGTTAAAAATCATTTGTGGTTTAAACACGCTATCATCTCTTTTCCGTTTACCAAAATTTACTCTCTCGTGACTCGTTATTCAGCAAAGTTGTAACACTTTACTGTATTTATATTGTTATTTATTCCTTCATGCTCTAAAAGCTTTTATTAATCTTCTTATTTCAATCTTTTATTTTCTCACACATCAATGCTTTGGAATACTAGAGTTTTCCTCACACATCATTCACTTAATACAATATTTACTAATATAAAGTAATATAGTTTAATATAAAATTAAAAAAATATTTAATTAAATAGTTTTTATTTTAAATTTTATTTTTGAAACCTGGAAGCTGTTCCAAAAGCTGTTGCCATGGCACTAAGCATTCCTTTAAGATAACTGTAAGGATTTTTTCTACAAACAACAAAGTATATTAAAGGAAGAACTATGATACCATGAATCAATAGAGCAGCAAGCACAGTACCAATAAATAAAGCTAAACTCGAAAATGTTTCGTTTACTTGCGACATTTCGGCAAATTTTGCTAGAATTAGCGACCCAATACCAATGGGTGAAATCCTGAAAAAAAAAATTAAAAAAACTATACATGAATCATTTGCTGCTTTGAAAGATTTTAAGTTAGAGACATTTTTGCTTCAACATTTTTAATCACTTTTTTCCGTAAGTTGGTATGGAAAGTAGTTAAAAATAAAACCATAAAAAGTAAAGCTTTTGTAAAAAACGTCCCAAAAATATTCTTTATAGAAAATTTTAAAATTTTTTATATCATCTGGTCATCTTTGAGTTCGAAATATAACTTAAATAATTTTTTTTTTAAAACAAGTTTTGATTAAATTTAAAAGAGAACAAATTTTTTTTTCCATCCGCTACAGACTTTAGTGGTATTTTTGTTTATGTAGTTTCATTTATCGCAATCAAAAAAATTTGACACAAATTTTAACGTTCAAATAATTGAATAAGACATTGTTTTCAAAATTGAAAGTTTTGAATATTATTGAAGGAGTTTGAAAATTCTTGAAAGAACTTTGAGTATTCTTGGAAAAAAGCTTTACCTTAGAAATGGCACGAAAATCTATAAATATAAATTTAGACAGGTGAAATAACAAAACTGAAGTAATAAATCTAAAAATAAAAAAACTAAAGTTAATCAACTTATGCTTTAACCATGTTTCAATTTTTTCAGTTTTTAGTCTGATAGTTTGCCTAAATTAAAACAAGTTGTCTGAATGTTGATATTTAAAGTTAAAATATCTTATTATGTTATTAAAGTAAAGAGTCTGTAAAAAGCAAGTCTTTATTTTAGAAATGAGAAATGGGTCTGTTTCCAATGCACAGTGGGCCAGGTGGTGGAAAAAAGTTTTAAAAAAATATTCTCAAAAATGACATTATTATATACCATTTTTTAGCTTAAACTTCCGGCGTTTATAAAATGTATATATTTCTGTATAACTATCATGCCGTTTGCATTTTATGCTGTTAATAAAAAAGGTTGTTTTTTTTTCAAATTTTTTTTTTTTTTAATTTAATAATATTTTTTGTGTTACTAATAAGCATAAAATTGTTATTAATTTTTAAAGCTTCATTTTTTTGTTACATAAATAATTAAAACTAAATAGTATCTATCAAATGAGCTATTGCAAAATTATTTTGCACGTAAGCTATATCAAGTAAATTGATTTATAATGATGGCGTATTTAAAGTACTTTTTTTAGTGAAAAGTTCACTTAAATAATGAAGTACTTTTGCATTCCAGGGTGCTCCAGAAATTTGAGACTTGAAATATCTTGCCCAATATGAACATTATTGATTTATATTTTACCTACTGTCGGCGGATGTCAGCTGCGAGTTATTTTTTAATTAGGTGCCCCAAGAAGTCCTGACGGTCTTATTACAGAGTACCGCGGATGAGCATTTAATTGGAAGGTCACGTCTCCTTCCTAACCGATGTCGATAAACTGCCCAGAGGTGGGTTTGAACCACGGATCCTTTGTTTCTGAGGTAAGTGCGCTACCACTGCGCCAAGGCTGCTCACGACTGTGTCTCTATACATGATTTTTATAAGTTTCATCTTTGGAGCAGGGGGGCCAACAATATATCTTCATTTGTTGCCCAACGATATTGCAATTTTCTATTTAATATAGACCAGAGATTTTCTATTGGATTTAAATCAGGAGACTGTGCTGGCCAAGACATAACTGGTATCAACATCGATTCTAGATATCTTTTATTCCATCTTGCTGTATGTTTGGGATTTTTATCTTGTTGAAAGATGTAGTCATTATTAGGGAAAAGTTCTTCTATACTTGGTCCAAGTTGATAAACTAAGATTTTGTGGTACAAATGCTGGTCCATGGTACCCTCCACCCGGTAAAGCTTACCAACTTAGTGTGCACTAAAACAACCCCAAACAATAATCTTTTTGTCATGTTTAATGGTTGCCTTGCATGTTTGGGGGGTTGAACTTTTCCCCAATTAATTTCCAGCAGTGAGATCGACTATTATGAAACAACACAAAAGGAGAGTCATCGCTCCAAATAGCTTTAGCGCATTGCTCAAATGTCAAATCTTTGTGCTCAATGCACCATTCTAATCTTTTTTTGTGATTGATTTCACTAACAAAAGGTTTTTTTGTTTGCTTTCCAGCAAAAAACTCCCCTGATGCTTTTATCCGACGAGATATTGTCCATTTTGAGATATTAGTAAGGTTCAATTCTAGTTTTATCTCAGAATATGTGAATTTACAATCTTTTTTGACGGCATTAAGAATATAGCGATCTTCCTTTTTTGATGTTTTAGGCTTTCTCCCAGATCTAACAGATCTTTCAGCTGTGCCAGTGTGTTTATATATCTTCACCAATCTACTAATAGTTGAGTTTCATTGTTTGAAACGTTTTCCAATGCTTCTGTGAGACTCTCCTTGGTCAGCAGCTTCAATAATTTGTCTAATGTCTATATTTGTTAGTTGTTTTCTAAAATATTAAATGTGTTTGTATTAATCTGTTTTTTAAAGATTTTATTTAAATAAAAATTAGTGTATATATAAACATACCTTTTCTGTCCAAGGTGTTTCACTACCACATCCAATTTTTTAGTTTTACTTCCTTATACATTATATACGTAAAATCAAGGGAAAATGTTAGTGTGGCTTTTTTTTTGCACCCCACTGTATATGAATATGTGGCTGTAAATTAAAAAATGTAGTTATGCTCAATCATATTAGAATCATCAAATTAGTTTGCATACCAAGTTTAGAAACATTTGGCTAAAAATAACCCTTTAGAACTAAGCATAAATATTTGTTGCTATGCAACTGGGGTTACTATGGCAACCACAAAAAAAAAACATGCTCATTCAAATTATAATCATCCAATTACTTTATATACCAAATTTTGAGGCCTATGGATGAAAGGAAAAAAAGGTATGACTTTTTTCCAAAATATATGGGATTCTGGCCCACTGTGCAATGTGTAGATAAACTAAAAATGTTTTCAAAGATGAACAAGCCAATTATTTAACTAATAAATTAGTTTGTGAACCCTAGATTCAATTGGATCATAAATTTTTATTTAAATGAAGTATGTGTAAAATGCAAAACAAACATCAATCTAAAAAAATCGAACAGATGTTCGACAGAAAGCAATACGTACACATACTGAACATCCAAAACAAAACCATTTTGTGGTTCTTTACTATGCCTTTTATTTCTCTTACTGTACATAAATGATCTTCAACATTAAACCTATTAAGTTTTATTTTATTTCCAAATCACTCTAATCTTTTTTATTTTCATAAAAATATTGAAACACTTTTTAAAGCCGTAATATGCAATATAAGCAACTGTCTTTGAATGTTCTAAAAACGAAATTTTCTTTTTTCCGCAAACTAAATAAAACAAAATAAATACCTAACTTTTTAAGTCTTATAAAGCATACTTATGGTGTAAATTTAGAAAAACAAGTTTTCAAGATACGCTGTTGCTGGCAGAACGGTACCGTCGCTTTAATTTTTTTTCTTCAAGTCACGGTAGTGATTTCTGATTAATTGATTTTTTTTTCTTTTTCTAAATGAATGTATGCCCAAACCAAAACCCTTAATCGATGTATGTACGCTCCACTTCGCTTATCCCTAAATCAGTGGATGTATGTACACTAACTGCGGCTACCCCTATATCAGTCCATGTATGTAATTAATAAAAATCCATGTAACTTTCAATATACAACAATAATAATAACTTTCAATAAAAAATAGTTAAAAAACGTTTTTCTTAGTGAATGACACGACCCCGGATCACCGCGGAGGACGAATTAATGAGACACCATAATGCTAAACGCGCATAGTGAATTTGCGATTCCTTTAAAGTTTTTCTCAAATAAAACTTTCAAAATCAAATAATTATATTCGCAGCCATGACTTAAAATAAACTAATCAAACTTTACTACCGTGACTTTAAGATAAAAAGATAAAGGAACGGTACCCTTGCTATAAATATTATAACTACACTTACCACATTATTCCTGAAACCATTTTTGCAATGATTGCGTTAAATGCGCAAATAAAGTTGACAAATGGCTCTGCTTCTTTTCCTAAGCTGTTAGCTATTTTGCCGACAATAATAGAAAATACAATTAAACCTAAATAGTTTGTTGCAGAGTTTGACACTAAACCTTTTCCGATTTTGTAAGATCTTACAAGATTTTTAGTATACGTTGAGCTTCCATTTTGGTTTAGTTGTAAGGATATAGTATTATTGGATAACATTTCGTTTATTTCTTTTATGGTCAAGTTGGTTGCGTCGAATGTAAAGTTTTGTTTTGTTACTTCGTAACCAATTGTAATTAAAGTTTTATCCTAAACGGCATGTAAAAAAATAATTAAATTTCTAATAGTAAAAGTATCAATGAAACAGATATAAAATTATATAGATATAATAGCATAAAGTTACTTGTTCTAAACATGCTCTGAAAATATTTGATGGAAACATATTTCTAAAAAGAATCACAGAGTAATCAGTCATAAACGAATGCAATAACGAAAAAAAGTTTTTAAAATCTTAAATTTTTTAATGCTAAACAAAAAAACATGTAAATTTTTTGATGCAATTAAAAAATAAAATCATTTAAAGATTAAACAAAGTAATAAAGATTAAACAAATATTTTAAGATTATAAACATAAAACTAATCTTAATCGTTTAAACCCAGCAGAAAAACAGAATAAACTATATTTTAAAAAACAGCTCAACCTCTTGTCTCATGAAGGCCCCAACGTGGGCCCATTTCAATATCTGTAAAATTGTGTCACCAAATTGCGTCATTCAAAAAATTTGTTTTAAAACCAATAACAAAGACTCAAGATTTGATTTTTTATAATATTTCCAAAGTGCATCATTAAAGCGGTTTTTTTTCTTTTTTCCTTTTTTTTTAAACTTAAAAATACACAACTTTTTCAATTTAATAAATTTGAATTAATTTGAAGCATCAAAAAGGTTTGCATAAAGGTTTTAACCTAACAAAGTATTTTGATTATTATTGATTGAGAAGAAAACTAAGTGAAATCTTTTAATTGAACTTTATTTGACTTTTTTTTACTTAACTTTTATTTGAAAAATTTTAATTGAACATTTAAAAAATTTTAAAACAATTAATAAGTTTATCTTATGCCCCCATTCACACTGTCAATACAGCAACTTTTAAAATTAGTATTTTTAGCACGTTTTATATTTTTTGATTCACATAAAACTGGTTTTAATTCCACGCAGAAAGCGCAAAAAGCTATTTAAATAAAACAACCTCGCTATGTTGTTATTATCAATTGTGTTTGGTGTGAATAGGGTATAAGTAAACTTGTTTATTAAATTTAAATTTTATTATGATAAGAAATTAGGAGAGATATGAGAGATAATGATTCTTAAAGAAAAAAAAAAAGAAAAAAAAAATGAAATGTATTGGAAACTAATTAACGCAAGTTATACTCTCTCCACAATCTAAACATTTCATCAGCTTTCATTATGTTAAACAAGTCAAAATATTCTTGGCTAAATATTTCTATTTAAATTTTTTTTGCTCAGGAAGATATTAAGTTAGTTAAGAAACTATTAAGAAATATGTTTATCAAAAAGTGCTTTTTAACCAAGAATTTTTTTTTTCAAACAAAAATATTTTTTAGATGAAATTAAGGAAAAATAAGAAAAAATTAAGAAAAAAATAAAAGAAAAAATAAAAATAAAAAAGTAATACATTAATGTTATTCGTATTATTATTTTTACTATTTTTATTAATAAGATTATTAATAATTTTTAATATCATTATTGTATAGATCAATATATTTTTCATTCTAACCCATACCACTGTTGATGTTTACGTATTGTCATTTTTTAACTGTTTGCTCTGCCTAAAAATCTGTGTTTATATGTAAATATATGAATAATTTTGTTGTTGTTATTACTATTAATTACAATAATATATATATTTTTTTATTACTTGTATTGTTGTTTTTTTGTTTGTTTTTTTGGTTAAAAAAATTTTAATAAAAATTGACACCTAGACTATTTCTGTGAAGTTTATTTATTTTGTATATTTAAATAATGTTGTTAAAACAAATAGATTAATTAAAAATAATAAATATCAACTAAAACCTTTCTAATAAATTTACATTTAATGCGCCATTAGATAGTTAGTAAAAACTTGCTACTACTATCATTGAAAACTTTTACCTAATAAGATCCATAAATGAATCCAACGGGCGAACAAGATCTTGCTGTGTTTTAATTTCTGGATGCGCCATTCCTTTTCCCGGTTTAATAACTGCAACTAAAACTACTCCTAACAACGCTGCTAGGACGGTTGTAGATAAATAGTAGGCAACCGCTCTTCCTCCGATTTTTCCAGACACTCTATTGTCTAAGGTTGAAAGACCAACTATAAGACTACATGTTATTAGGGGGAGTATTATCATCTTCAAAGTTCGAATTAGAATCTCCCCCGGAAATCCCAGTATAATCAAAGCTGTGTATTGATCTGGTTGTTTGAGCTTTTGTATTGGTCCGTTGATGTATACACCAACAAGAACTCCAGTAAAAGCGGAAAAAATTATTAAAAGAACCAGAAGATTTTTTTTTAAAAATTTCTTAATTTTACTTGAGCAGAGTGAGTTACTATGCAGCGATGTCATTTTAATGATTAACTAAAAAGAAAAAGAAAATAAAAAAATATTTATAAAACACTTACGCTTCCTAGCCTCTGTCATTGTAAAATAAACTTGAACAAGCGTTACCAGCCATCTTTGACAATTAATAATTATATTTAATGTTTAAACTGTTATTAAAATGGTATTAGAAATTAAATTTTTCACAATGTACTTTTTAGTAGTTGAATTCTTTTTTCTCTGGAATAAAAAAAAACAGTTGTATACAAAAAGAGTTAATTTTAAAAAAATCAACATTTGCCTGTATTAATAATTGGTATATTTTTAAATAGAAGCAAATAGAAAATTGAAACCATAAACTTATAATGTAACTAATTCATAATATGTTACGCAAAACTAGAAACAAACTAAGCAAACAAGAATAAAATGAATTAAGCAAACAAGTTAACTTATTTTGCTTAAGAAAACAGTCTGACAGATCCTGTTAAGGCTTACTGTACTTTAAATTTTTCTTGGAAATTATTTGTCTCAAGTAAATACAAGTTTAATGAAAGTAAATTTCTTTGTTGAGTGACAAAGTGTTCAAAATAAGAGAGTATTTTCTCAAATTTTTTAATTGAGTCTTGCGAAAATACTTTTCGCAAGACTCAATTAAAAAATTTTTTTAGATAATGCCATAATTTAAAACATCCGCAGAATATACTCTAAAACCCAGTAACAGAGAGGTCAGAAAACTATTTTCTCATTTTAAAAATGTTAAAAAATATTTTTTACCGGGAGGATAAGTATAAATTTTTTATGTTAGGAGAATTTCCAGGATTTTTTTTAAAAAAAAAAAGCAATTTTTTTTTCATTTGTCATAACTTAATAAAACTATGTTTTTAGCATGGTAAAAAATTCCTTTTCTACATCTTGATACATATTTGTTAAAGACTTATATCACTTTGTTAAAAGATCCTCAGTGAGCTTGGATCGTAAAAAAGACGTCTTTTAAATGTCTTTTGAACGTTTTGAACGTTTAAAAGACGTCGTTTTTTGGGTCCCATGCCCATTGGCTCATTTCTCTAAATCTATCTAAAAAACAGACAGTAAACCATTTAATTTTTAAAAAGAGTGTAAACTAAGTTGTAAGAAATACTAGAGCAAGATAGTTTAGGTACGTGTGTAGATTTGTATTTTGACGTAAAAAAAGCGAGATAAAACTGTGAACTAATTAATTTGATTTGGTAAATATATTTTAAATATAAGTCAAGCCATACCGTGCCTCAATTTATGAGCCAATAGTAGTGAAACTTATAACTTAAATAGTACAAAGGTCAGTTTAAATTTTTAGTTGATTTGGTAATGTTCTTGACCCTCATTTAACAAAACTCATTTTACGTCAACAAAACAACTTCTTTAAGACTTTGTTTAATCCACACACTTCTACTTTAAGACTTCTTCTCAGACTTCTACTAATCTTTTTTTTTTTCTTTCTTGCTGTTTAACAATAAATAATCAACATATATATACAAGAAAAAATATATCCGAAGAAACAAAGAATACAGTAAAATCTTGTTAACAAGCACCGTTTTTGCATATACAATAAAAAATAAAAACTGTTCTTTTTTACAATAATCTTTAAAAAATAAAGAGTTAAACAGACAGGGGCTCAAAGAAGAAGAATGACAATACGTCATCGCAATCTTTTCATAGAGCCCCTGTCTATAAACCGTTATTTTATTTATGATAACATATGGTGTAATCTATCTTAGCATAAAAGTTACGTTGTCAAGAAAAATTACGGCATTGTAAACTTTCTTCAAATCAAAGCAAATTTTTTATTTAGAAAAATATAGAATCACTTTCTTTAACGAAGAGATATCGAAGATAACGAAGATAACGAAGAGATATCGAAGATAACGAAGAGACTTTTCCTGCTGCTTATTATTATTTTATCCATGAAACATTAGAAATAATGAATATTATGTTTTCTCATTTAGGTAGATGTTATTTTTCTCGTTTTGGTTTCGATATTATTTTTCTTGTTTTGATTTCGATGTTATTTGTCATGTTTTGGTTTTAATTTTACTTTTCAAGTTCTTGTTTCATTTGTTTTTTGATGAAACTATAGATCAGTAATAAAAGCACTTTTTTTTTTGGTTCTGGTAAAATTAGAATTCTTATATTTTTTTAAGGAGGATGATAAAAGAAATAAGTTTACAAAAATTTCCAGTTTAAAAATTAAATTTTTTATCTACGTCGGAGTTTACATGATTGACATCAACAAATTGATAATGATAAAGTTAAAGTAAAACGAAACTTTAAAAACAATTGATCTAACCGCAATTGTGGGTAAAAAATAAAAAACTTGGCGATAACAAATTTGTATATCATGAATTTAAATATAGATAAGTTTAGAAGCTTTAAATATAAATATAACTTTTTGTACCCATAAAAACAATTTATGTAGTTGTTAACTACACCATGATTAGTGCTAACCTTTTAATTGTTGATTCCCCCCAATTTAAATAACCTTTAGTTGTTAATTACCCTATGATAAGTGTTAGAATATTAATAACACAAATACGTGTCAGCAGTGGCTGACACGTATTTGGAAGGTTTCAGAAAACCAATTTCAGTAGTAAATATAATTCAACTAAAATACTTGACATTGGTGTTGTTGATATTGATGAAATTGAAAATGAGTTTTATGCAGTGTTTCCATTATTTTCCAATTTGATATGTTCTGTTTTTTCAAATACACTGACTACGTGTTTACAAAGAATTCGTGTGTACGAAGCATTCGTCTGCACGAAGCCACTTTAATTTAAAACTATTATTAAACTTGAAAAATTCATTAACATTTTCGATATTTTATATTATGCTTTTTATTACTCTTTTTTAGTTATCTTTTTTAAGACTTGAATGCGCAATATTATGAGGAAAGTTATAAAAGTTGCAAAGGCAGCCAGAATTAAAGTTTGAATGGAAAAAACAGAAAATTTCCAAATGTTGGGGGAGCTATTGCCCCTTCCCCCCTCCTTCCTGTTACTACGCTACTGCGTGTCAGGTAACGGAGTATCTTTTTAATACTAAATTTTTAATAATAATTTTTAAGACTAATTATTAATAAACTATTTCAAAAAAAATGGTGGTTATATAAAAATAGTGAACATATGTACCAAAACCAGATAAAACCAAACATTAAACAGTGAAATCTTTTATATGAAGCTTGATGTAAGTATGGTTAACAATTCGCTCTGCCAAAATAAAAAATTAATAAAAATTTATAAGGCTGGCTTGTATATAACTTTGTCTTGGCTTTTAGTAAATCTTTAAAAACTTAAGTTTCACAAATAAATAAAAAATGCAAGAATCGAAGGAGAAGGTTTGACTGAAGCTGAAACAATCGAGAAATTTCGGAGAATGAGAATAAATGAAATTAAAAAAAAGGTACAAAACGTTACATTGGCTACTCAGACAATGCAACAAAGCTTTATCAAAAGTTTTTGTGAAGTTCAAAAAAATTAAGCATAACGGTTACCCTTTGCAGTTTTGTATGTAATGATGTCAATCATCTCAATCAGATTTGTTGTTGATGATTTGTTCGGAATGAAATCAGTTTGTTCCTCAGAAATAAGACTATTTGAAACTAAATGTTCCAGAATTGTTTCCCGACTAAGCTTTTCAAACATTTTACAAATTGCAGACGTTAAAGATACTGGTCTATAGTTTTCTGGTTTAAGTTTTGATTACTCTTTATAAATTAGCGATATATTTGCAACAGACCAATGGTAAGTGACATATCCAGTGTCAAACCTTAATTTGAAAATATGCCAAATAAATGTTTTGTTCATTTAATATTTTTAAAATAGATTTACTGGGCATTAATAAATTTGTTTTTTAAGCTATTTATTTGAAATATAAATTACATGGTAATCCGATGTGGCCTCATTCAATAGAAAATCATGACCATGGCAAACTGGTTTTTCCTTTCATCAAATCTTATAAACTCGATGAGTTACACGCATATAAGCTGTGAATCCGTTGGTTAATAAGCAACCCAGAGAATATTTGTTTCTTTGCAGAAGCTTCCCAATCATGATCTAGCTGCTGATCAATTGAAGTAAAATCTCTTGTGGAATGAGTCATTTGAATGTATTTACTCTTTATTTTTTATTTATTTTTATTGTTCATTATTTATTTTTTATTATTCTTATACCTTTTAATTTTGCCAATTATTATAAATTTATTTACAAATTTATTATAAATTATTACAAATTTTATAAAACAAAATAGAAAGAAGATAACACACAACCACTTTGATATAAATTTTTTATATTTCTATAATATACACCTAGTACGGAAAGTTTAAACGCACTTGCTTTTTTTTAGCGTATACAATACTTTTAAGAAACGATAACCTGATAAGTAAGGATGTTATAAAAAAGGAGATGAAGGATGGTGATGAGAAAATTAATGGAGTAGCTAACTCATTTTTGAAATAAAGTTTAAACGCACTTTGATAAGAAAACTCGTAACACTCGTTTATCAAGAGATTTTTTTATTGATGTTTTTTGCATTTTTATCATTTAACAGCCCATTAGCGTTAGGATATTTCATTTGGATCCCTATTCTTAATTTATTTCGAATAAAAACCGCAATTAAGATTTGATTTAAAATTCAGAAGTTTTCAACTGATCGAACAAAAATATCATATTTGCATGTATAAAAGAGCTGTTTCGTCGAAAACAAAATATCAACTCAATTGAATGCATAAAATAAAAATGAGCAATAGAGAAATTGGCAGACGCTTAAGTATTTCTGAATTTAGCGTTCGTACAATAGTAAAAAATTACTTATTAACTGGTAGTGTCAATGATAAACCTCGTTTAGGGCGTCCAAAAAAACTGATAGCACGCGATGAAAACATGCTCTAAACGCTAAGCAGACGCAACACAAAAGTAGGAGTAACATCAAAAATGATTATCTTTAGCAATGAGTCGAATTTCGAAATTATTAAAAGAAATAATAAGAGATTTGTTTGTCTCAAAATACGTAAAAATATTCGAAGCAACACCTACTTAGCCGCATTCAAAAAGGTGGTGGTTTCTGCCTGTTATTTTTAACGAAGTGATTAGAAGAAAAATTGAAGACTTATAAACGGTAGTACAACGACAACTATAATTAGATTTTTAAAATGATTTAAATGTGAATGTATCTATTACAACTGTATGGAGACTGGTGACTAATCTTGGATACACATAAAATAACTCGACCAATTTATGAAGGGAGAGACAACGATGATGTCAAAAACCTTTGAATTGAATATATTAGGTATAGAGAAGTCACACCAAACTCAATTATTTGCCCTAGGTAGCGTAACGTTTCGATGATATTGGCTATCAATATCCGGTGGGCACCGGACGTATAAAAAACTTACAATGTACATTCAGTTTGTGTCCTGCATGCCCTAGACCTTTTTGGAACCAAAATAATAATTTTTGGTCAGTGTGGAACGTTCAAAAGACGTACGGTGGGGCAGAATAGCATCAAAAATTTTTCTGAATCTGAAATTTTTTCTGAATCTGAAAATTTTTTAAAAATTTTATATTTCCTAAGTGATAGTTGTGATTGGCATTAGAATGCAAATTATATTTTATTAGAAAATGATACCAAAAAAATATTTGACAAAACGCTTGGTAGAAAATTCTTCTTATACTTATACATAAGTGTAGTATCTGTAAAGAATTAAAGTATCTGTAATCTGTAAAAAAAGTATATCTGTAAAGAATTAAACTTTTCAATACCTAGGACCGTCATGCTTTTCATCACTGGGACCAGGTTTACTAATCTTTTTAAATAGTTAATTGCTTTGCATTCATGGTTTTTCAGGCTTCGCAATTTTAGTAATTTCGTTTTTTAGTGGCTCATACAAATCTTGCGTACAAAAACTAACTATGTACCAAACTAACGTAAAGCAGTTTTTAGTGGTTTATTATCGAAATAAGATTTTATTATAGAAAAGATTAAAACTTTTCAGAAAAATCTTTTCTAAATTTAAAACTAAAAATATATTTTTAAGTAGTTGCTATCGCCCACTTTTTGACGTCATAGAATCTTAATACTAATTTAAATACAATTATTACGAAAAAAAAAGCTGACCACGAAAACAAATTAATATATTGAATAGATAATTTAAATTCCTTTGATTACCACGTAAATTGCCACATTTTTTATAACGGTTTATTCAAAAATGGAGCGCTTCCCTAAATAATTAAGCCAACTAGAATTACCGATGGCTACGGTAGTTGATAATACGATACCAAACAAAGTTTTATTTTTTTTCTAAAAATATTGAGCCAAAACTGAAAAATAAATTTTTTTCCAAAAAGCATCTACAACAAAGCAAGTTTAAGATCATTTTGGGAGCAACTGATGATATAAATCAATAATTGTTCTTCTTTCTATTAAAAATAAATTCTAGAAACAAATATATGTAACAGATTTTGCATTTATCTTACTGACAATAATTTGTTGTATAATAACCAGTATGGATTATCAAAAATATCTCTACAGGTTACGCAATTATCCAGTTAACACGTAGTATTACCGAGTCAATTAAAAAATCTTAATATACCTTCAATTAAAAAATCTTAATATACCTTCAAGTCAATTAAAAAATCTTAATATACCTTTGATATCTTGTAATTCCGGAAAGTTCTAGAACGTTTAATGACGTTAGAGATTTAATAGCTTTAATAGTTTTTACCGATAATAATTGTAAATATGTTTTTGCGGTGATTTATGACGGTGTTTTGAAGGATATTTTAGGAAAAGCATAGAGTATATATATTGAGGAAAAATTTGTAAATGGGAGAGTTTTAGTTAGGAGAAAAGATTATCGTTTATTGATTTGTTGATTACGAGAAAAAACTACAAGCTAACCGGGCATGGAACCAAGTATGAGATTATTTGATATGTTTGAAACGTATGATGGCACTTCGGATGCTGCTGTTTGGATTCAACGAACGAAAGTGATTGCTGAAATTCAGAACTTAAAGCTTGAACTACTTTTTCCGATTCTTCTCAGCGAAGCTGCTTATGCAGTGTACGATGCTTTAACCGCGGAAGATAAAAAAGATGTTGCGGAAGTCGAGCGTGTGTTATTAGCGGCGTTTTCTGTAGATGCCTATACTGCATATGAACTGTTTACAAAACGAAAATTATGTGACGGAGAAAAAGCCGACGTGTTTTTGGCTGATTTAAGACGATTAGCCTATCTTGCTAAATCAGAGGAGTCTGTGCGTTTGGCGTTTGTTGTGGGTTTGCCAGAAGTTTTATCATCAAGATTTCGAGCCGTAATGGACCCGATTGATATAATGTTACCCAGAGTGAGAGCTGCTTTGAACTGTGCAAATGTGATTGACAGTGACGCTATTGGCGCTGTATCTAGACGCCATGCTACAAAAACCGCGTTAGTGTGTTACAACTGCAAAGGTTTGAATCACATTGCAAAGAATTGTTTGCTTGCGAAGAACTTGTCACCGAAGACTGTTAGATGTTTTAAATGTGTTGAGGAAGAACACATTGCATCGAAATGCTGGAAGCTGCGGGGAAACGATTGCAGGAGCGAGGAATCTGCGCTACCTCGCTCCTGAACAACGGTGGAATGAGCGCATTATCTGTTATTCGTTTAAAAGTTAACGGTATGGTTGCGACAGCTTTAGTGGACACAGGATGTTCGAAGACGATTTTGAATAAAAAATTTCTGCCCAAAAGTCAATGTAGGTACTCAAACTCTCAAAAGGTAGTAACGTTTGAAGGAAACGTTCATCAGTGCACTGGGTCAGCGGTCGTGATTCTTGAGGTTGATGGCATTAAAGCACGTGATGAAGTTATTTTAGTGGACTTCCAACCGTTTGGAGTTGATATGATGCTCGGAATGACTTCCATTAAATTACTAGGAGGAGTATCCATTTCTCCTTTGGGAAAAGCGAAGTTCGGATTGAGTTACTGTGGAGCATCGGCTTTGAACAAGGACAAAGTTAAGAAAATCGAAATAAAAAAGAAAGATCATGAAGCAGTTTTTAATGGTGTTGAATGGGGAATCAAATGGAAATGGAGAGATGGAGAAAGCCCCGACCGATTGCGTAATAAAGTGGCACAGTACGGAATTCCACAACACGCTAGAGCAGACTATAGAGAATGGAGAAGAATGGGTAACAAACCAGCAACTATTGATTTACGCAAGGCTTATCTTCAACTAAAAACTGATAAATCTCTTTGGCCCTTCCAAACAGTGGTGTTTCGAAATAAAAGGTATTGTTTGACACGACTTGGTTTCGGATTGAACGTTGCGCCAATGATCATGAAATCCGTTGTGAGTGCCGTCATTGATCAAGACGAATTAGTGAAGAGTGGAACGTCCGCTTATGTTGACGACATTTTCGTAGACGAAAGTGTGGTGAGTCTTGATTTTGTCAAGAGGCATTTTTTAAAATATGGTTTAGAAAGTAAAGAAGGTGAGCAGATTGGTAATGATGGAGTTCGTGTGTTAGGATTGTGTGTGCGCAAGGTTGGTAACAAACTGATGTGGTCCAGAGGGAATCGAGTTGATGCTATCTCGCAAAAGTTAACCAGGAGAGTTGTGTTTTCAATCTGTGGACAGTTGGTAGGACATTTACCCGTGTGTGGTTGGCTGCGAGTGATTTGTAGTCTCTTGAAGAGGAAAGCTGTCAGTCTGACGAAGGGTTGGGACGATGAAATTTGTGATAAGAACGTTAAGTGGGTGCTTAAAGAAGTATTTGCTGAGGTGGAACGTTGCGAGCCTGCTTGTGGTGATTGGGCTGTGTGCGGTGATGAGGGAAAAGTGTGGGTTGATGCCAGTTCTTTAGCGATGGGTGCTCTTATTCAAGTTGGGAAAACTACTGTGGAGGATGCAACATGGTTGCGAAAAGAAACGTCTGATATTCATATAAACATGGCAGAATTAGACGCTGTGATACGTGGAATGAATATGGCTCTGATGTGGAAGCTGAAGAAAGTGACTGTTTTTACCGATTCCGTGACAGTATTCCTCTGGGTTTCTGACGCCCTTACAGGAAAATCAAGGTTGAGATCAAAAGCGACGGGTGAAATGCTGATTCGAAGAAGACTGAGCGTGTTGCAACAGCTAATTGAAGAATACAATGTTAGCGTTGAGGTAAAACTCATTCCTTCTAAAGATAATTTGGCTGACGCATTAGCAAGAGTTCGCAGCAGATGGCTCAACAAACTGACTGTGCCAGAGTGTCGGAATAGTTGTATGGGAATCGTAGCTACGAAGGCTGAATCTATTTCCGATATACACCAAAGAACTGGACATTTCGGAGTGAATCGAACGTTAAACTTTGTTCGTAAAGCAATTCCGACTGCTACTGAAAACGATGTTCGAAATGTGATAAAAAGTTGCGAACCATGTCAGTCAATAGATCCAGCGCCAATACGGTGGGAAAAAGGGAACTTGGATGTTGAAGGAAACTGGGAGAGATTGGCCATGGACATCACGCATTATGGCACTGACAAGTTTTTGAGTCTAATTGATTGCGGACCTTCAAAATACGCGTTGTGGCGACATTTATCAAGCTCATACGGAAGTCTTGCCATAGTCCGAATACTCCGTCTTATTTTTTGTGAACGTGGAGCACCGTCTGAAATATTGACTGACAATGAGCCGACATTTAAAACTAAAGAGATAAGGAGTTTCCTTGATAGTTGGGGAGTACAAATTAGATTTAGAGCCGCTTATTATCCTGAAGGAAATGGAATTGTAGAAAGAAACCACCGTACGATCAAGAGAATAGCAGAACGATCGAAAATGTCGATACCGGAAGCACTATATTGGTACAATGTCTCAGCCGACAAAAATGGTGCAAGTCCGATTGACAAAATATACAGTTATACCATTGGTGTGAAAGGATTGGGAAAAGAGAATCTACCTGCGCAAAATGTCACGAACAAGAGGTTTCGAATCGGCGATAAAGTCTGGCTGAAACCACCAAATGCGAGGTGCTATACAAAGTGGCAACCAGCTACGATAACTCGGAATGCGTCGAAACAAATCGTAGAAGTGAACGGCATTCCGCGTCATGTGAAACACGTTAGACCTCGAAATGATACTCAGTCCTGCATTATCCCTGATGTGGAAATAGAGATGAATACTGAAACTGGTCTAGAGAACGCTAAAAATCAAGGAGAGCAAGTTAAAGATGTATTAGAGACGAACGAGGAAAATGTCGAAGCTGAAGATAGACCCCTAGAAATCGACATGCTTTTGCGACGGAGTGGTCGGGAACGGCGCATGCCTTCGAAATACTTTGATTGCTATTTTGATGATCCGTAAGGATCGAGGAGGAGTGTAATTCCGGAAAGTTCTAGAACATTTAATGACGTTAGAGATTTAATAGCTTTAATAGTTTTTACCAATAATAATTGTAAATATGTTTTTGCGGTGATTTATGACGGTGTTTTGAAGGATATTTTAGGAAAAGCATAGAGTATATATATTGAGGAAAAATTTGTAAATGGGAGAGTTTTAGGAGAAAAGATAATCGTTTATTGATTTGTTGATTACGAGAAAAACTACATATCTTCATTGACTTTTTAAAAGCCTTTGATACTATAAACCATTAAATTCTTTTTAAAAAGTTCAAAATATTCTAGATCAGTTATTTAAGTAATCGCAAATAACTTATTTCGATTGGAGCTTCTTTACCAATTAGTCCGTTAAAAATTACTGTGTTCCACAAGGGTGTAATCTTGGACCTTTTCTATTTCTTATAAGTATTAACGATTACTTAACATTAAACAAACCCTTTTTCATCTGATTTCTGGAAAAAAGTTTCTACTTTATGAAATACCATTCCTTTTTATTGATATATCAAAAAAGTAGAATAAATGTAAAAAATCTTTAGGCGTTTACATTGATAATTTTACATGGAAAAGTCACATTAAATTATTATGTAACAAAGTTTCAAAAAGCATAGGAGTTATATATAGTAAAAAGCATTTTTAATTGCTATATTAACTATGCAAGTATTCTTCTTATTTTTCTAATATAGCAATAAATAAAAAAGTAACACTTCTTTTTTCATTGCTATATTAACTATGCAAGTATTGCACGGGATAGGACGAGTTAAAGCAAACTTCTATCGTCATCAGAAGCGTGTAAGACGTTTAATAAATTTTAGTCAACGATTTTTTTATACAAAGCCTCTAGTTAAGAAAAATAAACGTACTAGATTTAAATCAACTTAACATTTTAAATATTCTTTTTTTTATGTTCAAATGTAAAATTGTTTTTCTTCCTCAGTTCATCTTGTAATGTTTCCATTCATGATTTGTATTTGTTCAAAGATAAAAACACATTTTACACATAATAATAGTTTTATTAAACAATTTTTAAAACAAATTTTAGTAAAATTTGCATTACTTTTCGCAAACTTCTACTACTTTAACACAGATACGGTTTAGAACAGGTTTTAGCAAGCCAAAGCTTCTACTACTCTAACCACAACTCGTACTTATTTTTCTAGTATTGTTTCCTAGTACAAATTTGGTTTTCTTCAACTATTCCATAAGTTCATAACTAAAAAAGTTGCAAAACATTGTAAAAACATTGCTACAAGTTTTTGAGACAAATACGCAAAGAATATAGCCACTAACTGAATATTCTACCATATATCTACAATTGACTTTAAAACATTGCTTAACGTAGAATGCATTTGAATAAAATTAACTTTTTAAACATTGAATAGAGTATTCAGAAAAATATTGAAAACACTGAAATAAATTAATTGCGAAGTAACAACGGACGTATCCAGGGACTATAGGGGGCACCTAACCACCCCATTTGCTGTAAAAAAAACTTCTTTTCATAAAAGTTTTTTTTAAAAGAATTTAGTAATTTTTATACACAAAAAAGTTGTAATAGTTTTACAAACCACCAATAAGTATTAGTATTAGAATGGAGTTTGATGTGGGTGTGACGATGATGGGTTAACTCACCCTTGCATCATGGTTTATTTACATTTTTATTATTATTAAAACGAGTAAAATTAGTATACCATATCAAAATTGCGTTATAAAGGATTTTACATACACTAGTGATATATTTAATTATGGAAGGGACGTGTGGCCCTACCTAAAAAAAATAATATTAGATTAAAAAAAAACTCGAAAATTGTAATTACTGTGTAGTAAGTTAAACAAAATTTGAATTTAACTATCTTAAATTATCAGGGGCCAGATAAGGTATTACACCACCTTCTTTACTATCAAAAAGTGCATATTTTTTCAATTAATAAGTTTTTTTTTAATAAAATTGCAAATTTTTATAATTTTATCATCACCATTACTATCTTTACTTTAATCCATAAAAAAAATACGTTCTTTTCATTTTTAATGTTAAATTATGTAACCATAGTATAGTGGGGGAAAATTTTTTTGCTTTGACGTAGTAGATTTATAGTAATGTTCAATTATCCTACACTAGAGTACGTATGCACTCACGCACTATGAAAAATATTTTTGGTTTACGACATTGATCAATAAGTGAAAATCAATTAAAATCAAAAAATGTAAAAACACAAAAAGAAATAACAATATTGCTCGTTTTTATCTTTGCAATCTCCCATGTTTATTAATAAATTTTTATTAATAAACATGGGAGTTTGTACTGTATTTTATAGTAAATTTTGCTGATTGTTAAGCTTTTTTATGGCGTTTTTGCCAAAAAGTTTTGGATTTCAGAAGTTAAAGTATGGTTTATTTAGATTAAACCATATTTTATAACGTTTGGAAAATGAGTGTTTTTTTTTTTACAATATAGGATCAACAATATAATCCCAAAGTTTTGTAAACATTTTTTTTTAATTGGTTAGAAACATAAGAACAATGCATTAGAAGTTAGTGTACTGTAGGAGGCATAACTATTTGTTTAGCTGTTTTAGTGCAGTGTTAAAGCTATATAGTTATGAGAGCATTATGCAGTCCCATTTCGATTTATTTTTTTCTTTGTTAAATCAATATTGCTAATTTTGTAGGGTTAAGCATTATTTGTTGGATTAAGTAGAATTTGTTTCTGTAAGTCAATTAACAACTTTATTGTCAAACACTGCATGATTGATTTATTGTCAAACACTGTATGTTTTATCAATGAATGATTTGTTTTCAAACATTGTACTTTATTATCAAATATTGTATGGTTTAATAAGAGGCGTAGAAAGAATTTTTTGGTGTTCGAGATAGGTAACTTCCAGACATGGAGCAAACTCCAAACATTTATACGTTTATACTTATGTCAAATAATGAGGGTTTGCAAAAAATTGCGATGATTGGAGGCTGGGAACAAAAAAGCCCCAAAATTTTTGCCCCCCCCTGCCCCAAACGTGAGAGCAACAAGTTGATGAAATATTTTTTGTACTATTCTTAACTAGACTTATATTCATCGATAAATTTTAAGTTTCATAGTATTATCTATTAGCGTTTAAAAATTATTAACATATAAAATTTGCAACCCCCTCAAATTGAGGGGGGTTTAAACTTTATATGGTCATAATTTTTAAACGCTAAAATATTTTAAAATGAAATCTAAAATTTATCGATGAATATAAGCCTAGTTAAGAATAGTACAAAAAATATTTCATCAACTTGTTGCTCTCACGTTTGGGGCAGGGGGGGCGAAAATTTTGGGGCCTTTTTGTTCCCAGCCTCCAATCATCGCAATTTTTTGTAAATCCTCATTATTTGATATAGGTATAAACATATAAATGTTTGAAGTTTGCTCCATGTCTGGAAGTTACCTATCTTAAACACCAAAAAATTCTTTCTACGCCTCTGGTTTAATACAGTGCCGTGCTAGACGCCCCCCCCCTGATCTGTGGGTGGGCAGATTAAAATTGTACATTTTTATCTAGTAATTTGCAGCCAAAAGTTGAAGGGATCCCTCGGAATGTTAGAGTGGTTCCCACTGCGTATTTTTTAAAAGCAGATACATATAAAAAAGGATAAAACTATTTACATGAAAAAATGAAAAAAATGCTGCCGCAATTATAAAGATAATTTTCTAAGAATTAATAGTTCGTATTACTCATCCCTAGTGGGCATAAGATATAAAAAAGACATCTTTCAAACGTCTTTTAAACAATATGGACGTCTTTTGAACGTTCAAAGGATGTCTATTTTAGGTTCTGTGACCACTGGGTCACGTTTCCAGGTTGTTCAAAGTCTGAAATTGTCTTACTCATTGCGTATCCATATTGATTGCAGTCTGAAAAAGTCTACAAAGTTGAAAAACTTAATCATAAAATAAAAAATTCCTTGATATTTACTTCAATTATAACGTTATATATATATATATATATATATATATATATATATATATATATATATATATATATATATATATATATATATATATATATATATATATTTATATATATATAAACAAGTACCAGGTTTAATGCTTACAAAATTAAAACAAATGAGAATTAACAAAAAATTAAACAAACAAACAAAACAAAAAACAAAGAAGTTCTTAATTATCAACTAAAAATATTTTTGTTTTTAGGCATATGGCTCGTTTTCTAAAATCTTTAAGATTGATAAAAACCCAAAACAAACAGCATGCACCTCGGTTTGAATCAATGAGTTGGAAAAGTTTGATTTGCTTTAACAAAAGAAATCATTTGAACATATTCACAAAACTATTCAAAATGGCCATTTTGATGAAGCAAACAAACATTTGATATGTTGCAGCTCCGTAGAACCATAAGAAATTGAATAGAGTTGCTTTGAATAAAAAGCTTTTTTTATTCCTCAAGGAATTGATAAAAAAAGATTTCCCTTTTTTTTTGTAATTGAGTAATTTCAACTTTTGGATTTTTCATTCATCAAATGAGGTTTATTGAAGATTTCGCTGAACAAATTTACCTATGTTGATAAGGAAAGTTGTACATCATCTAAATTTCCAATAGCAAAGTTATATCGATTTAAAAAATACTTCGCCTAATTAGTTATTTCTATTTATAAAAAAAGGATGTACAATTTCTACATTAAATGTTTGGATTCGCATTAATTTTTTCAATGGTGTCAACACTATACAAGAATGACCAATTTTGTGACTGCTATGACGTGATTAGTCAAAGCCAAGTTTAATATACCACTTTTGTAACAAATGCCATACTTTTATAACCAAAATAATATTTCTGCGTTCCGATTGTTTCGATAAATGACTTGTTTTTATAGTTGTTAATTGCTTTGATTTGTTTATTTAGTGATTTAATTTCGTGATGTTAAGCACGCACACTATTTCCGGCAAATCTATAATACTATACGATATATTTATACAGAATATACAATCACATCATAACATTATCATAACAATTTATTTAATTTTATATTTAAGTTTAAACCACAAAAAATGTTTTGATTCTATTTATTTTCATCTTATTTCATTATATTTATTTTCATCAGTAGAAATATAAATTAGGTTCGTTGAAAGCTATAAATTTAATTAAACGATGTTAAAAATTAAAGCCTACAAAAGATTATTTACTATAGAATTCTAGATTTTAAAGTAAAAGTATTATAAATTTTGCCCACATACTTTAATATAAACATATATGCATTCCTGCAATAGTATCTTTTGTATTCTTACACGGATATTTTTACGTATTGCACAGTAGTTTTAAAAGGTTTATTTTATTTGTTTGCATAGCTGTAAAGAAATCGACATCTGTATCATTTGTCATTATTATAATTTTTATTTTCATTTATCCGTACCATTTTATGAAATTTAATGAGGAAAATAATGCATACATATATATGTATACATACACACATACATATATATATATATATATATATATATATATATATATATATATATATATATATATATATATATATATATATATATATATATATATATATATATATATATATACATATATATATATATATATATATATATATATATATATATATATATATACATATATATATATATATATATATACATACATATATATATATATATATATATATATATATATATATATATATATATATATATATATATATATATATATATATATACATTTTATGAAATTTATTGATAAAGTAAATAAATAAATAAATATATATATATATATATATATTTATATACATATATATATATATATATATATATATATATATATATATATATATATATATATATATATATATATATATATATATACATATATATACATTTTATAAAATTTATTGATTAAGTAAATAAATAAATATATATATATATATATAAAACAGGGTTAATATATATATATATATATATATATATATATATATATATATATATATATATATATATATATATATATATATATATATATATATATATAACAGGGTTCCAAAGCAGGGTTATTAATAAAGAAGCAAATATTTAATTCTTTGATAGTTTGATATATATATATGTGTGTGTGTGTGTGTGTGTGTGTATGTGTGTGTTTATATATATATATATATATATATATATATATATATATATATATATATATATATATATATATATATATATATATATATATATATATGTATGTATATATATATATATATGTATGTATATATATATATGTATGTATATATAAATATATATATATATATATATATATATATTTATATATATATATATAAAGTAATATATTAATTTATGTTTTTTCTGTTTATATTGAAAATGATTAAAGTTTATATATATATATATATATATACATATATATATATATATATATAAATATATATATATATATATATATATATATATATATATATATACATATACATACATATATATATATATATATAAAGTAATATATTAATTTATGTTTTTTCTGTTTATATTGAAAATGATTAAAGTTTATATATATATATATATATATATATATATATATATAATATATATATATATATATATATATATATATATGTATATATATTGTTTTTATTTTTCCTCATTATATATCCTTATATTTAGTTATTACTATACTTTAATTGAAATATGAATTGAAAAAGAATGTCAGATTCCATCAAGCTCTCTATTATTGGTATGACATGCATGTCTTGTGTGAAAAGTATAGAATTAATGATGGCTAATCATCCTGGTTTGAATAGCATCAAAGTGGATTTAAAAGCTGAAGAAGCAACAATCCATTACAATAAACAAGTCACAAATATACAATCGCTTTGTTCTGCTATAGAAGATCTAGGATTTGAAGCTAAAGTAAAATCTATAATAAAAACAGTAGTTATTAATATCCAAGGAATAAAGAGCGATATGTGTTTAAAGCGCATTGAAAATGAAATCAGAAATAGAATTAATGTACTTTCAGTTTCAGTTTCCTTTTACAATCATTATATTAAAATTGACTTTCAATTTCCCGAAGAAACAGCATCATCTTTATGTGAAGCTATTTCTAAAATGGGATTTATTGCGTTTTTACTTGACGAGTCATCTAATAAATCAGTAACAATATCTGTTTCAGGTATGACATGCCACTCTTGCGTAAGAACAATATCAGATATGTTATGTCAAAAACCAGGAGTTATAGATGTTTTAGTATCATTAGAAAATAATAATGCTGTTATTGATTATGATCACAGTATAACAAATATTACTTTGCTCATAAATGGAATTGAAGAATTAGGTTTTAATGCAGTGTTACAAAGAGAGACATCCAATGGTAAATAAAAATATATTTTATATATTATATATTTTGCATATACGTTCAGATTATTTTTTTTTTATTTTTTTTTATTTGAATTTTACGCTATATTTTGCTATACAATACTCTTATATCAGAAGATACTGTTGGCTTAGGAACAGCCACAATTAGTCATAAAGACTAATCCGAATTAGCGTCCATTATTGACCAACATTTTTTGCAAACAGATATATTACAAAAAATGTTTTAAGTGCCTTTTTTACTTTTTCTTCTAACTTTTTTTATAAACTTTATTTGTCAATGAATTAAGTTATTTAATAAACTGAAAAGGTAGAATGTTAAAAATTATTTATTATTAAACTATTATTTAACAAGACAATCCTCTTGTCTTTTACTAAATTCAGCTGCTTGGATTTTTTTTATATAAACATGTTCTTGGATTTTAGATAAAGAAAATAGTAGTTCCTCTATTACTTAAACTTTTATCCTTTTTGTAATTGAAAATGCCAAGAGTCAGAAAGCTTTTTAGTAAAAAACCATCTTTTAATTAAACAGATGATTTACCAAATCTTTAAAAACAACTTTAAATTTAGATTGAGGTTTTGGAAGTGGTTTCTTTGAATTTGATAAGATAAGATTTTGATATGCTTTTCTAAAGGTTATCCAAATTGTTATTGTATATCAATTTTTTGTTTAAATCAAACACAATATTAGATAACTGTTTATTACAGTAAGTGGAAAATAATATAAGTTGTTCTAATTGAGCAACACTCTTCTTCATTTTCTGTAACAGGGGTCGCTTAAGATTCTATCCTTGGCCCTATACTTTTTTTTAATTTACATTAACGATCTCCTAGAAATTCTCACATCTAAGGTGGCATTATTCACTGATGATAGATATTGATGTTGTTATGTATTTGTTGTTGCTATATTTAGTGTGGTAGAAATGAAATCTGAAAAGTTATAAAGATCTTTAAGCAATTAATAAATGATTTTTTACTCCAGAGTGTCTGAAATTGATGACATTGTTTGCTGTTTATTATAGTAAGTGGAAAAAAAATATACGGATGGATTTTATAAACTATAGAAATACATTTACATAGTGTACAACATTTACTATAAAAAAACTTTTAAATGTTTTTTTAAATAAAATTTTTTAAAAATGTAGTTTTCACGAAGTGTACAGCATTTTTTTATATTTGACACTGAAGTTAGACTATGGTTTTTAAGTTGTTTTTTTTTAAGTTAGACTATGGTTTGCAAACGTATTTTTCTTGGTGTTAAAATATTTATTCCCTCTGAACACTGAAATTGACAGATATTTTTTAATATAATACTTCTGATAAAACATCCCTCAAAGCCTGAGTTGATACATGAATATCTTATAGCGGAAAGATTTTTACCTGTTGGTAAAATGTTAGAGGAAGCTCAATATAAAATAAAAGTTCTAAAAATTACCACTAACACCATGCAAGAAAAATAAGTTGAGATGCAATGAAGATATGATGAAATGACTTTTTTCAGCTTCAGATCCATTGGTGTCCAACAGAAATTTGAAAAAATTTTATTTGGATTTTTGGAACTTTTATGTTGTCCTATAAATAGGAGCTGGTTTTATTCTAAGTTATTTATACTTGTACTTTTTTTTTAATTTATAAGCACACTATCGGTCAAAAGTTTGGGTTCACATATTTTTTTTTCAATTTTGGAGCTTGTTCCAGTCAAAACAAGCTTAACATTACATTTATGCATTTTGAACTTTTGGTTTTAAAGAACATAAAGTATCAATATAAAGTCTATATTTATCACCATCAGGGTTGGGGTCAAATTCGTATTTGTGTTTGAATTTATATTTAGTAAAAATAGGCAAATTTAGCGTATTTGTGTTTGCATTGTATTTAATTAAAAAATTTTCTTAATATTTGTATTTCTATTTGATTGAAATGTATTTGCAATTCCATAAGCTAGGTTAACAAGGTTCGTTTTTTCCTTTTTTAACACTTGAATAAAATAAAAACTTGTTTTTAAGAGATATTTGTTAACTTATTTTCAATTTTCTATTTAGTAGACTTTTTTATCAGTTTTTTCTTAAAAAAGTACAAAGATTTGTATTGTGTTTGTATTTGGAAAATCCCAATTATATTTGTATTTGAATTTGTCTTTGGAAATTTAGAATTAATGTATTTGAGTTTGTATTTGTTCAAATGTATTTGACCCCAACCTTTGATCACCATTATTGAATAATTTGTGTATATTTTGCTGTAAAACTAATTTTTTCTAAATGTTTTTTTCATAGTTTTTTTAAAGAAAAAAATTATTTCAAATTTTGGAACATTTATAGAACAATTGTCATTCACATTGGAATAATTTTTTCTTTTTGTAGACATCTTTACTTCCAACAAGGCTGCAAGCAACCACTATTAGAGTTGGAAGTTACTGGAAAGTAAAGATTAAGTTTATATAGTAAGATAATGATTAACAGTCCTCTAAAAAATTGCAAATTATATGAATCAGGTAAACATGATGAAGAGAGCGAATTCCAAAGAACTGATGCTCGAAGAAAAAAAACTGGACGAATAAGAATTTTTGGAGCACTTAAGAACAGTCACAGTAAAAAGATGAGACTTAATTGAATGATGAGTAACATGAGAATGAATTTTTAAGATGGCACAAGAGATGCTAGCTCTTTAAAGCAGTGCACATTATAGTATTTATAGAAAAGAGAAAGAGAAATATTGTTACAACGAAGTGAAGGTTGGCTGCAAGAGCAGGCCCAACAATGTTTACAATATGTTTTTGTACCTTGTCTAAAAGAGAAAGGGCATCATTCAAGATCGGCTCCAGATATGGCAACAGTATTCCATATAAGGATGGATTTGAGATTTATCGAGATAAACAGTGACAAACCCAGAGTTTATTTGGGGATACCCTTTTTTTTTTGGTGATGTGAGGGGGGAGGGGAGTAAAAGATTGTACCTCACCCCCCTCCCTTCCCAAAGTTAAAGTTGTGCTGTGACAGTGATTTTTGATCATCATTTTAATCATTTGGGATTATCTTATTTAGTTTTATCAGAAGATATGGAGTTGATTTAAAGGCATTTATTTTAATACATAAATTTACCTGTGGATGTTATCATGTTACTTTAGTTATACTAGGAAAAACAATTTTAAGATTTAAAAAAATGCTTTTGTTGCTAATGCTACGCTATTTGTAAATAATTATTAAAAATTGTTTTAATTTTTTTAAACATTTAGTAACTATATTTAAAATATAATATTTTATTAAATTTAATTTTAGTAGTTATTAATGTTTTAAATAATTAGTAGTTAAATAATTAAATACTTTAAACAATTTTTAATCAATACTCAAAGTTAACACAAAAGTAATAACGCTTACGTCTTCTATTCGAATAGTTATTGTCTATATATAATAATAGTCTATATATCTATATATAATAATAAATAGACAATACCTATTCGAATAAAAAACATAAGCATTTAATAAAATTTACTTTTAAATTAAAGCTAATTAAAGAAGAAATAATTACAGTAAACTTAATGATAAAAAAAATGTTATATTTTTTGATTGAAAAAAAGTATTACATTTTAAAAAATAAATTTTATTTTTTTAATCATTAAGAATAATTCAAAAAAAGTTATGTTTAATAAATAAGTTACATTAAAGACATTGAAGTTTAGAAATAACTAGATCTTAATAAAACTTTTATTAAGTTATTGTAATCGTTATTTTTATTATTATTCAAGTCGAAAATAATATGAAAAAGAAAACTTTCTGAAAAGTTTATTCATTCAAAATTTAATTTGAGACATTGTTATTAAGACTGAAATTTTTACTTAGACATTTATTATCAAAAACAGTTCACTCTTAATTATCAAAAAAAAAAAAAAAAAAAGAAAGAAATAAAGATAAATAAAAATAAATAAAAACAAATATAGAGAATGAAGAAAAGAAAAAGAAAGAAATAAAAAACCAAAAGCTAAAAAAAATTCAAAACCAAATCAAACAAATTAACAAAAGAAAAAATGAGATAAGAAAAACGAAAGACAAAAAACCAAAGTTAAAAGAAAATAAAACATTCGAAATTGGAAAGTAATTAAAAAGAATTAAAAAATTTATAAAAATTGTTCCGTTTTTGAAGCATGGAAAAAGAATATTTTAAATTATTTTTAAAAAAGACTATTTTACTTTTTTATTTTAATATTGTCATTTATTATGAAAACTCTATACTTTTCATGACTAAATGTTTGTGTGTAAGTGGGTGACACATTTTTATTTGTAAGTGTTATTGAAAAATTTTTGTTTGTTTATTTATTGTTATTTTTTAATGAAATATTTATATTACTTTTATTTATATGATTATTGATATTAAGATTATTATATTTATTAAATCATTGTTACTTTTTTATTGGAGTAATTGTTTTAGTTACATGGTAGGTTGTTATGTTTTGTCAGTACATAAGTGTTTGTAACTTTCTTGTCTGTGCCTTAAATTCAATTTTTGTTTTAAAATTGATATTGATTTATTATCATATAGTTTTCTTATTATTCTTATAATTTATCATTATTATTATTATCATTATTATTTGTATTATCAATGCTTTTTCATGGTATTTACTTAAGATTAGTTTTTAACTATTTGTAAATGACCTCAGTTGTAAGATCTTTTATCATAAATATATTGATATTAATTGCCAACAAACAAAAATTAACTTTACTCTGAATGGTTATTTTAAAATTGTTTAATTTTTCGAAAAAGCAAATTTTTCATACATTTCATTGTTGTAAAATTTTGTAAGAAGTTTTAAAAATTAAGTTGGTAACATTCAATTTTTAAAAAAAATAATGTTCCATTACGTCACAAAATTATGGGAAAAAGCAATTGCTTTTTAATTCATTTTATTGTCCTGAGAGAAAAATGAAGCAGCTAAAATAAACAGAAAATTAGTTATATACTACTGTATTTAAAACCAAAAAATAAATTTCTATTTTTAATATGAAAAAAAAAAAAATTTAATATTTTTAGGCGCCCATACCGCTCCAGCAGTACCAAAACAGGACTGGGTTTGTCCTTGATAAAAAATAAAATCTGGAGTAAGAAAGTGACAAGCATGATAAAGAGATGCAATGTTAGCAGATGCTAATTTTGCAATGGATTGAGAGTGTTGACTTCATATAAAGACAAGAATAAATGGTAGTATTGTCAGCAAACAATGCAACCTTAAATGTGTGAATTTCTGGGAGATTATTAATGTAAATTAAAAAAATAAAGGGCACAAAAATCAAACCTTGAGGAACTCCTGAAGTTACAGGAAATGAAGGAGTGCTGTCCATCGAGAACAACATTTATACTACAATTGCTAAGGAGTATTTCAATAATTTTAAAGATGTTACCTGATACACAGTAAGAAGAGAGCTTATGGAGAAGACCATTATGACAAACTTTATCAAAGGCTTTCGAAATGTCAAGAGCAATAGCCCTAACCTCTCCATATTTATCTAATGTATGATAAAACCTATCGGTTATTACCGTTAACAAATTAGCAGTAGAACGAGAAGATCAATATCCATATTGATGATCAGAAAGTAAGTTATTAGATTCAAGATTCAAGATTAAGTGTTTATTAATTAAAGACTCAAAAACCTTGCTTATGATAGAAAGAAGACTAATGGGATGGTAGTTAGATGAGTCAGATTGCTCTCCTCTCGACGAGGCAGGTGGCTCTCATACAACAGGGAGCCCATCTCTACTCTACTGGTATACCCAGATGTTGACTATATTTGCCCCTAATTACAATAGAATTACCCTTTATGATATACATGAAAAGAAATCCTTTTACAATGCCCCAACACAAACACTGCCAACATACATCAGAGTATTACCTGAAGTCTTACCCAGAAGTACCCTCAAACAGTGCCCAAAAACATCTATGTTAAATTTATGATCAAAACATCAAAAAAATTTATGTTAAATCAACATGAAATGACTGCTCTTTAAAAAAGTAAATAATATAACATAAATTTTACTTACTTACAAAGCAAAGTATAAAATTTCAAAGACAAAATTTACTTTTATTTGTAATTGTAAATAACAATTATTTCTCAAATTACTTTTATGTAAGCTGTTTTTGCTAATTAGTTACTTTTACACGTAAAAGTAATTTGGTTTTATGATGTAGCTTTATTTTACTTTGTAAAGTAAGTGTTATGTTTTTTAAATATTATATTTATGTAAGTTTACTTCATAAATAGCTTTTTTTACATATAAAAAAGAAATTGCATTTCGATGTCATTTTTTTTACATAATTATAACCAAAATTACTTTTTAAAGTAAATTACTTTACATGTCTTACCATTAAAAGTAAATTACTTTACATGACTTACCATTAAAAGTTCATTTAAACTTTTGCAAGAAAAAGTAAAAATACAAATTACTTTTACTTTTAAAAATAAATTACTTTTATCAGAAAAAGTTAGTTATTTAAAAAACTTAACTTAAGTAATTAAGTTTTACATGTTATATAAATTATGTACAAAAAAAAGAATTACTTTTAAATTTAGGTAAATTATATCTTTAAATATGAGTTAGTAAAGTAATTTACGTTAAAAAGTAATTCATGTTTTACATTAAAATAAGTAAAAGAGCCATCCCTATTTAATACACTTGCAAAATTTAGAGTATTTAGCACAAATAAAAATCTGCCACTGCTAAAGTATCCTGTTGCTAGACAAAATTAGGTATAATCTTAAATGCCCTTAATTCTTAAATCTTAAATACCCTTAATCCTAAGTATCCTAAGTAAAAAAAAGTATTACTTTCAGAAGAATTGCAGACTTTATATTCATTTTCATGTCAAATTTAGTTAAACATTAGTATTGATTACTTATTAATTTTGTTGCAAACTTGCTATTCTGACCTACTGTGCAATGCCATTAAATTAATTTTGAAAATTAAGTATTTTAAGTCTTAAACTAATAATTTTTCAATTTTTTTTTAAAGTTAAACTGCTGATTTATCAAGTTAAAATTTTGAGGAAATCCATTTATTTATGATAAATACTAGAAGTGTAAATTTTATTTTATATTTATTATATAATTGTGTTATTCCAAATATGTTATCCTAAGTATTTCATAAATATTTTTTTTTCTAGAACTGCCTAAAAAAAGTCACGAAGCACCAGTTTGTTCTGTAGAGGTTGACCTCCATAACAGCGATCTCCAAAACATTGAAAGAGATAATGACAAAGATAAACTTTGCAAATCATTTTTTCATGTATCTGGAATGACTTGTTCATCTTGTGTAAACAAAATCGAAAAAGAAATGAAGAAAAAGAAAGGTATTAGTGTTTTATGTGACATATAATATAAAAATAATGTGAATATAAATCACAATGCATTTTATAATTTTAGTAAGAACTTTTTTTTTTTTTTAACTTTAGTAAAACTTCAAAATATGTAATTAAATATTGTATTTTTTTAATTAAATTTATTATTTAATTCAAAAGCCTTTCCAAATTATAATATTTTTCTGATTTTGATTACATACAGATAATTGGATTTCAAATTTTAGGTATTTCTTATATTGCTGTTGGTTTACTTGCACAGAAAGCTGAAGTTATTTACGATAAAAGTTTAATTGATTCAAATGATGTTACAAATTATATATCTGATCTTGGTTTTCCAGCCACCTTTATAAAAAGTGCGAATGTTATTCAAAAAACTATAGAATTCAAGGTTAGTTATTTTTATTGTATTTATTATTATTTCTTTTTGTTACTATTTTTGTTGTAGTTTATTATTTCTTTTGCATAGCTGCAGCTGATGTAGAAAAGGTAGAGAGGGTTTTTGATGTAGAAAAGGTAGAGAGGGTAGAGATTATTTATAAGGTAGAGAGAGATTATTTATGTTTAAAGTAAAATGTAGCTATCCTGGCTGTGTTTAAATGATTTTTATGTAGTTAATGCAAACTCCTCTGTGCTATTCAAAGGGATTCACTCCCAACAAGACTGCAAGCAACATTGTTAAGTTAATTGTTACTAAAAAGAATAGAGTTAAAGAGCAAAGAAATGGGTGACAGAAGACTTGAAAAGTTGTAAGTTGTATGAGTAAGGAAAACATGAAGATGGAAGAGAGTTTCAAAGGGTTTAAGTGTAGGGGAAAAAATTAGAAAAATACAGGTACAGTAAAAAAATAAGAGTTTGCTAAATGACGAGTCCAGCATAAATGAGTTTTAGTTAGTTGAACGAAAGATGATAGCTCATTTGAGCAGCAACCATGATAGTATTTGTAGAGAAGATAAAAAGATGCAACTTTATGACAATGGAAGAGAAGCTCAAACTTGGCATATAGAACAGGTCCAATTTACAATGAGAAAGAGCATCATCAAAAGAACCAGCCCAAATATGACAGCAGTATTCCATACAGGGACAAATAAAATATTTGTAGAGGTAGTGAGTGGAATCAGGAGTAAAAAAATGCACAGTAAGGAGAAGCAGCAAACCTTAACTGATGTTAATTTAGCAATCAATTGTATAAGTGGTTTTCATGTAAAATCAATAGTGAATGATAATCCAAGAAGATGTAAAGAAGAGGACTCAGTGAGAGGATTGGGATTCAGTGAGAGGTTGCCATTCATCGATATAGAAATGTCGAGAGTATTGTTACAGTTGTTTGTAGTAAATAATTGAGTTTATTTAATAAGATTGGCGGCCTATTCTAAGTGATCCAAAAGAGAAGGCTTTTTTTTCAATACAGGAGTATAAAGTAGAATCATCAGCAAATAAAGCAACTTTAGATGTCAAATTGTCAGAAAGATCATTAAGCAAGATAAGAAATAAAACATGACCAAGGATATAACCTTGAGGTACTCCAGAAGTTACTGGAAACGGAGAAAAGTGTTGGCCTTCAAAGATGATTTTAATAAAGCAGTTAAAATGAAATGATTTGATACTCTCAAAAACTTTCCCAAATACACCACATGAAGCAATATTGTAGAGAAGACATGTCAAAATCTTATATATATATATATATCAAGATATATCAAGAACAATAGCCCTAGTCTCGCGGCCTCCATCTAATGCACCATAAAATCTTTCAGTCACAGCAGTTAACAAGGCAGTGGTAATCAGCGAGAAGAATGCAAACTGTATTGACTATCTTACAGTAAGTTATTTAACTCAAGATGTTAGAAATTTGTTGATCAATGGCCCAAAGACCTTGCTAATAACAGATAGAATATTGATTAGGTGTTTTTGAAAATTGAAACAATGGATGCCATTTTTCAGCAGGAAAATAAAATTCAGTCAAGCACTTATTAAATAGTTTATGAGAATTGAAGAGAGTTCTGGAGAACAATTTTGTAAGACTATGACAGGAATGTTGTTAGGATTAGAGTTGTCTTGAAAACGAATCACAAAGTTAACTATTTGAGTTATAATAATATATAAATTATTAATTAATTTTTTTTATCTGTGTATGTAAGGATTAGTTCATTTTTGTGATCATCCTATATTTTATTTTGCCTGGGATTATCTTACATTAACTGGGCTCTGGTTATCAGGTTATAAGATTTATTATATGAAAATACTTATATTATAAATATTTTAGATTTTTTTGCTTATAAAAGCTATAAATATAAATTTAAGGCTTTTGTTATCTGTTGCCTAGTTACATGTACATGCTATTGTGAAGGAAGAAAATAGTTTGCTATCAGAGAGAAGCATAGCTTAGCGTATAACTCAGTCTAAACAGTTTTCCCAAATATTACTTTGATTAAAACAGTTTCATAGGCATTTCATTTATATTGTAATTAAAAAAAAATATTTTGTGGTGGAGTATTTGAATTAATAGTTGCTCATCTCCTTAACATTGTGCATCATGTGGATCATCATCTATGATCATCATCTGTGATCATCATGTGGATCATCATCTGTAATCATCATGTGGATCTTTACTGTGATCATCAATTGGATTATCTTAACTCTAAAAATATTACAAATTCTCATCACACATTCAGATAAACTAGCATAAAAGCATTTATTAAAAACCTTTAACTGTATAAATTAAATAATCAATCAAAATTTAATCATAATGAAATATACAGTGGTGGCTCAAAAAATTAGAGCCACATCGAAATTTAGACAATATTTGAGTTTCGACTGTGAAATTAATTAAAATACATACGGATGTCCAGTTTTTGTCATTTTGCATTGTTAATTACTTTGTTTTGAACATATTTTTACAATGACAACACTATTGAGCGGTTTAGAGTGAAGTTAGTTGCATTATTGCAGAAGATGTCACATTTTAGTACATGTTGTACTGGGCGATAGTTGTGTTTCTGGTGGTTTTTATTTGTTGATTTTATATTTTTACACCAAAATTTGTTTATTTTACTATTCAACACTTATTATATATTCTATTTACAAGTAAGTTATCATTATTTTACAACTTTTTTATCATATTTAGGTAAATTTTGCTATTTTTTAAAATAATTGGTGTTTTTAAGGTATGGGCAAAGAGAAAGATATTTCTCCCACAAAACTAGGGCTTACTCAAGGATATTTGTCGAGTGGAAATCATTCCAACAGGCAAATTGCCAAGTGTGTGAATGTTTCCAGAGCAACAGTCAATAGGATTAAAAGAAAACTGGACAATAATCAATCACTAAAATTGAATAAAAGAAAAAGTTGTGGACGAAATCGAATTACAACGCCTCGCACCGAAAGAAAAATAAGGGATATTGTGATAGAAAATAGGAGAAAATCGAAAAAAGTGCTTAAGGAAATCATAAACAATGAAGGTATAACAATATCCCTTGCAACACTTCGGAGAAGAATGGCGGAGCAGGGGTTTAAGGCCTGTAGACCAGCCAAAAAACCAAGGCTCACCCAGGCAATGAAGGATAAACGTCTCCAATGGGCTAAAAATCATCGCCATTTTACCACTGATGATTGGGAAAGAATAAGTACTCAGTTTCTCTTCATAAACACATTAAAATTTAAACGAATGCCATATTAAAAAAAAAGAATATAAATATTTCATCAAAAATATTAACCCAATTTTGAAAATTTTAGGTTTGCTTCTCAGATGAATCCACATTGGAAATTCTAATGGATAAAACTAATTTCGTCCGAAGAAGGACAGGTGAAATGTTCAATGAAGATTGTCTTGTGGAGAGGGTGAAGCACCCGCTAAAAATTATGGTCTGGTCAGTCATTAGTAGCCAGGGTACTGGAAGGTTATACATTGTAAAAAATACAATGCGGCAGGACCAGTACATCCAAGTCTTGAAGGAAAGAATGATTCCTCAAGTGATGGAATGGTATCCGAATGGGAACTTTACCTTCCAGCACGACTCTGCTCCATGCCATAAGGCAAAAACTGTAACAAAGTTTTTAGAGGCTGAAAAAATCCATGTATTACCCTGGCCAGGAAACTTGCCCGACCTAAATCCCATAGAAAATTTATGGGAATGGTTAAAAAGGGATATAAGTAAAAATCTTATAACAAATAAAAGAGATTTGATTGAAAAATTAATAAATGTTTGGCACCACAGAGAGGAAATAAAAAAAAGTTGTCAAAACCTCATCAAAAGTATGACCAGAAGAGTTGAAGCCGTAATTGCTGCAAAAGGTGGCCACACTAAGTATTAGTGATTTTGTGTACAATATTTTGTATATCTTATTTATTTTTTCTAAATATACGTTACACTTCTATATTTTTGTCATTTACTATTATTTATATCCTATATTCCCAAAATAAATAGTTGTAAATTTAATTCATTACAAAATATAGGGAAAATCAGCTTCAGAATATGAAAATTTGTAAAAATGTTGGGTGGCTCTTATTTTTTGAGCCACCACTGTAATTAAAAATATAATCAATATGTTCAATTTGGTTCATGATGTTATTAAAGTTTAATTTAAGAACTGTTTTCCAAATATGAACCTTTTATGAAGTGATTTTATATCACTTTTTTCTTGTGACTTTTTAAATATATTTTATTATATGTATATATATATGTGTGTGTGTGCATTATTATAGTATTTGTAGAAAAGAGATTATGGCAACCCATAATAATCTTGCAGCCAACCTTCAACATTATGGCGATACGATAATGGTTGAAGGTTGGCTGCAAGAGCAGGTCCAACTATGGTTACAATGCGTTTTTGCACCTTGTCTAAAAAGAGAAAGGGCATCATTAGAAGATCCGCCCAAGATATGGCAACAGTATTCTATACAAGGGTGGATTTGAGATAGAGATAGAGAATAGAATCCAGAGTAAGAAAGTGGCGAGCACAATAAAGAGATGCAACCTTAGCAGATGCTAATTTTGCAATGGATATGATATATGGTTTCCAAGAAAGATCGGAAGTAAGAGTTAATCCTAGAAGATGATGGTAGATGACTCATCAAGTACATTACCATTCATAAATATAATTAGATCTAAATTATTGTGATAACCATTGCTGAAAAAAATTGGGTTTTATCTGAATTATAGTTCACTAGCCACTGTAAGCCCCATGCTGTAGCAGAAGTGAGATCCTTTTCTAGCTCAAATGCCCCCTCCAATCAATCAGAGAGTGTAGGCTTATCATGACAAGAATAAATGGTAGTATCATCAGCGAACAATGCCACCTTAGGTGTGAGAATATCTGGAAGATTGTTAATATAAATTAAAAAGAGAATAGGGCCAAGGATTGAACCTTGAATAATCCCTGAAGTTACAGAATATGAAAGAGTGCCGTCCATCGAGGACAACTTTTATACTACGATTGGAAAGGAAGGACTCAATAATCTTAAAGATGTTACCAGATACACCATAAGAATAAAGCTTTGGAGAAGACCAGCATTCTAAACTTTCCACCTTTAAAAAGAGTGCAGTCTTGAGATGAAGGAGAGCGATATAGAACAAAGAGAAAGGCCATAGAGTAAAGTGGTGCTAAACGAAAGCACATAAAAAATAGTCTGCAGATTCAAACCTAGATTCAAATGCCCAGGCCAAGCATGTGACTATTGGAGCCTTTACGAATTAAAGGAAGATAACCATCAACACTAAGATCACAAGATTAGACAGCTAAACTCAAATTAGTTTCACAAAGAGCAAGTAGGTCTGGTGAACTTTGCAAGAGATAAGACTCAACAGAAGAAAAGTTACTTCGAAGACCATGAATATTAGTGAATGATAGGTTTAGAAAACTTGGTGATGACTGGTTTTTTGTGTTTTATAGTTTTTGGTACTTTAGTCATTTTGAATTTTTTAAAGAACTTGACTCAAAGCATAGATAGTACTCAGTTCACTATTTAATAGTCCAAGCAATTGCCTCATTACTATTAATAAACCCTAAGCCATAACAAAGGGCTTTGAATGTGGCCTCAACAATGCACACCTAAAGTACGAACAGGGACACCATCCATGCACAGCATGGCACTGTTAGTACTCTAATATTTTTCATCTATTGATGGAATCAGCCTCTCTGCGAGCTACTCTATCTCTATAATTCTCATATCCGGCCTTGTATGGAATACTGTTGCCATATCTTGGGCGGATCTTCTAATGATGCCCTTTCTCTCTTTAGTAGATGGCATCTCTTGTGCCATCTACTAAAGTTCATTCTCGTGTTACTCGTCATTTAATTAAGTCTCCTTCTTTTTTCTGTGACTGTTCCTAAGTGCTCAAAAAACTCTTATTCGTCTAGTTTTTTTCCTTGATCATCAATTCTTTGGAATTCACCTCCTTCATCTTGCTTTCCTGATTCATATATTTTGCTATCTTTTAAGTTGTGTGTCAATTGTTATCTTGCTCTACAATCTTCTTCTTTTCTCTTCCAAAAACTTCCAACCCTAATAGTGGTTGTTTGCAGCCTTGCATTAAGCGTCGCACTCCTACTTAAAAAGGAAATAGGTTAATAATTTGAGAACCATAAAATATTTTTAAATAATTTTTACACAGTACATCATATTTATATTTATAATTAAATTTAAAGAAAATGTAAATATTTAAAAAACCGGATTTTTCTTCTTTTCCGGATTAATTTAGTTTACCATTAATAAAGAGTTGTAAACCGATAGTTTTTCTTACTGAGCATTAAAGCATTTTTATTTATTATATCATTTTGTTATATTATAACTATATATGAAAAAGGTTTCAGGAGAATAACGTTAGTCAGTTTTCTATACAGTTCACACGTATAAAAATGAATTGAAGTATCTTACTACAGAGGTAGCCAGAATATTTTTTTTACTTATGAAAAGTCGGTTAGTTGCATAAAATTTGTATCAAATAAAAAACTGGCTACTTCTGTAGTAACATGATTCAATCCATTAATCTCTGCGGACTGAAATAAACAAGAAAAAACTATTATGCAAAAACTTTTTTTGACTTTTTTTGGCTTTAAATTAATTTAATACATCATTAAGTTGATAATATAAAAGTATGATGCAAAATTTTGATTTTTATTATAAACTATTTGAATATTTACCAAAAGCATGTGATTTTTTTAACCCTAAAATTCCCCCTTTTTGAAAAGGAAAATTAAAAAAATATATATTAATCTTTTTTTAATTAGGAACTATTAACCTAATTCCGTAAGAAAGTATTAAAAAAGTTAAAATTGAAATAATCTTTAAGAAATGTGAGTAAAATCCTATTTTCGCTAAGTGACGCATATTGAATTAATAAGAAACATACATTTGTGAAAAAAAATCTCTTAAACAAAAGCACTTCTCCTTTTTCATAAGAAAAGAAAAATCTATGGCAGAGAGACTTATGTTTTTCATAATGAATTGGTTTGTTTTTTAAAACTTTAATAAAAGTTGCGAAACTATTTTACATTCATTTGAAACTAAATTTTTCAATGTTTTGCTATTTTGCACTGCTTCAAAACTAAATTTAGATTTTTAAGATTTAGTTTAAAGTATTTTTGTTTTAACCATTAAACTTTTTAGTTTTTATTTAGGTTATTTGAGTATTTTATTAAATACATTTAAACGCTGGTACAATTTTCTTCTGTTCTAATTAATAATAGAATATGCGAAAAACAAACTTTGATACTTTCAAAATATAGCTTTATTAATATTATAGACCATTACTTTTCTTTTTATAGAATTCTCAAATCATTAAAATACTAGAAGTTTCGATAAAAAATCAATAGCCACCCTTTTAAGTGACTTTATTACATTGAAGGAATATTTGTAGTCCCCTTCACATAATTCAGGCGTCTGAATATATATACTTATAAGTATATATATTTAATAAGTAATTACACAATTATAATAAAAACGAAAAAATGTTTATTAATTGTTTTGTTTTTGTGAACATCTTAAAGGTATAAAAGTTTGTAATTGAAAGTTTTTTAAAAATGTTTTAACATGATTATTTTTTAGATAAATTTAATAAATTTAAACTTATTGAGTTCAAATTTGTTAAGTTTGTAATATGACCATTGTAAGAATTTCTTTAAAAAACATCTTAAAGAAACAACAACAATAAAGAACTATTGGGCTTTAGTAGTTTTTAAAAGCTATTTAAATTTTATATTTTTAATAAAAACTTTTTAAAAATAAAATTTACTTTTTAATGCACAGAATTTTTAAAATTGCCTTTTAACTTAATATTTAAATTATGACTTAACCAAAGTAAAAATAATAGATTCACTTGTAATCAATTTTAATTATCCATGAGCTTTTATCTAAATATAAAAAAAGCCCAAGAAAATCCTTACTCCTCGCATCACCTGCCATATCTGTTTTAGACTGGTAATTCTCCGCTCGTGCACACATTTATTTCTGTGATTGGCTTGAAGTTTTTTCCAGTTGCCGCTGGTTAAGCCAATATAATGTTTATCAGGGTTATTTTGTGAGGAAGCATTGCATTTGTAAATTATATTTTTTGATAAGCATTTGCCATTTATAGGGCATTCAATTTTTTGTTTGCAATTACAGTTTTCAGTATTTTATTCTTTGAGAAATTCATTTTTATTAATAAATGCATATTGTGGCCTTTTTATAATTTTTTCTATATTTTTGGTACAGCTATAGCTTACTTTAATGAATATTGTGCAATTTGTTAGAGGGAGGGAAATGTTTATCTGTTAATTTAAAAAATGCTTTTCCTATATTTGTTGAAACATTTTTGCTGTACAGTGGGTTGAACCAAAAAGATGGTTCAAGTCTAAATGATTAAATTGAACTAACTTAGCTAGAGAATTGAAAAAAAATATATATATATATAAATTAGTAAAAACGGTTATCTAGAATTTTCTTCAACAAATCATGTACAATATATATTTATATATATAATATATATATATATATATATATATATATATATATATATATATATATATATATATATATATTTAAATATATATATACAATATATATTTATATATATATATATATGCACAATATATAATTATATATATATACAATATATATTTATAGATATATATACAATATATATTTTTATATACATGTACAAATTTGCTAATTGCTGCTCGTTTATAACTTCCATTGTTACATCAAAACATTTGTGCCTGGTTTTTTCTTCCTTCTTTCCTGATAAACCTATAGAAGAAAAAACAGCCTGTCAAAGAAAAAACTACGAAAGATTTTACTAATTTATTTTTTATTGCTCTATTCTTTAAGAACATCAAGCACTCTATTTGTTATATACACTAACATAATTTACATGTGTTTGTGCATGTGTATATATATTTTTTTGTGCACTCAGAAAAAATTCTTAATGGTTTAACTAGTTTTTCCCATTCAAATTTTTTCTGAACAAACTTCTATTTTATTGGAGGCAGAAATATTAAAAAGTAGTAGTTAAAAAAACAGTTAAAATTTTTTAGATATATGAGTGTTCTGATCCAAGTACTATCTACTTGATAGAAAGTTCTCTGCTTAAAAAGAATAAAGCGATAACAAATGTAGTTGTTTCAAACAGTATTGTAAGATGTACATATGATTCAAGCCTATGTGGTCCTCGTGATATAAAAGAGTATATTGAAAGTCTTGGCTTCACAGTCAGTCTCAATAACTTGAAGAAAAATGAATATTTTTCTCAAAAGAGTGAAATAAATCAGTAAGAATTATTTTGTTGAATTTATTGGAGATAAAAATAATATTATAATAAAGCATTATTTTTTTATTATTATTATTATTGTTTTATTATTACTAATTCAAAACTCTCAAGGGGGTAATTTCTTAGTTGTTAGTACATAATATAAACGCTGTTATCGTAAATATGTTAAGTATGGTTAAGTATCATGAAAATCATACTTAATCATATTATTTTTTTATCAACTATTACAATTGAGATAAGTGATAATTTAATCATTTCGATTAATATATTCTATAGATTATCGCATTTGTTTCTATATTTATAGAAATTTGTTGCTAATACTTGGAATGACAAGGTTGTCAATACATCTACCTTTAATTTGCTTTTAACAGTTTCTTACTGTATATTAGATGCTGGTCTAGTATTACTAGACCAGCATCTGATATACTGTGATTATCAATTTCTGTCATTCATTTTATGTTTTACAAGAATGAAACTGGATGAAATGCTTATGCTTAAACAGCTCACTACAATTGAAATGTTTACTGAAAAGATATATTTGATCAAGTCTTATATTAGGGAGGTGTGGTGTGTATAGGGGGCTGCAGTTTATTAAGACGCTCCTCTTCATGTCTCTGCATATCTACATTTTTTTGTTTGGATGATTTTGGATGCAAAACATTTGTTGCAAAGCTGCAGCAAGCAATTGGGCAGATTTTTATTAATCATTTAATTTTATTTTTTTTATTAATCATTTAATTTTATTTTTTTTATTAATCATTTGATATTTTCGTTTTATTAATAAAATAATCTTTCTTTTTTTTAATATTCATTTAATCTTTCTTTTAGATTAATTATTTAATCTTTTTTTTAATAATTTTTTAATCTTTTTTTATTAGTTGTTTAATCTTTCTTTTTTACTAATCATTTATTTTAATGACAATAGATGAAATCTTATCTAGTATTTATAACTTTTTATATGTTGTATTGCATTAATAACATAGTAAGTTAATAAATATACTTCATATAGTTTCACCTATTCAAGATGTAATTGAGAACTTGAAAGTTGTAATTAAGAAACATAAGATGTAATTTAAAACATGAAACTTGTAAATAAGAAATTGTAAGATCTAATTGAAAACATGAAAGTTGTAATTAAGAAAAGTTTATAATATAGATTCTCAGAACAAAGTTCTTTGTATTTTTAATTTTGCTGCTTTAATTTACCTTGTAATTTAAGGTTGAATCCTAATTTCTCTGAGGTGGCCATATGTTTTAATAAATAATAATATACTGTGATATGTATATTTGGGACCCCATTGTTTCCATCAGGTTTAACATTGGGCAATAGGGTCCTAAACCTAACAAGCTGGTAAATTTTCAAACACCCTTTCTAAACAAGCATGACATGAAGCATTTTCTTTTACAAGAACCAAATCCTCTAAACGATTCTTAGATGTAATCTATTGGTGAAACATAGCCACTATCCACTTGTTACAAGAATCTGCATTTAATGATTTGTGTTTCTATCATGATATTTGCTGTTGGTATAGCTGCAATCAACTATATGTTTGCACCTTTTGTAGCAGGTATTTTCATTATTGCACTTCTTCCGTGTTTAACACTTTCTTGCGCTTTTCATTAAAAAAGGTTAAACTTTGTTTTATCCAACCAAACTATCTGATGATCATTTGTGATATGTTCATTGATGTTCCTAACATATTCAACTCTTTGTTTGTTTTCATTACTGTTCATTGTAGAAGGTTCTTTGTGCACTTTTTTTAATGTAAACAATCTGCCTTCTAGGTAACTGGTGATAGTTGTTGTGCTGACACTAATATTAAATTGTCTTAATTTTTTTTTTTTGGGAGCCTAATTGTAGGTTGTCTTATATTTGGCAATTAAAGTTTGCTACAGAGTCACCTAATTATCAACTTATTTGGTTTTATGTATTTTGTACTTACAAATTGAACAAGTTGGTTCTGATAGTAGTAGCATGTAGTGGCAGTAGTGGATGTAGCCAAGTTTGGTCAAATAAATGCTTTCACGGGTTCAATTTAATAACAAACTTTTGGGTCATGATGACCTTTTAATTCCATTATTATTGCTGGTGCATACAAATGCTTAATTTGATATTATCAACTTATTCAAATTCATGTTCCAGAAAATCTTTTATAATGCTTATATATATAAGCTTACATTCGCAGTTACAAATTATTTATTCTCATTTGTATATTACAATTTGTGTATTCTTAATTACATTTTACCATTTTTTAATTACATGTTGTGTTTCTTAATTGTATATTACGATATCTAAATTACATTTCTTAATTGCAACTTTCATACTCTTAATTGCACCTTGAAAAGGTGTAGTTTCAAAGCTTATTTTATAATCGATGTAAAAAAGTTTTAAAATAATTTTTTAATAACTTTGTAAAATAAGTTTTGTATTTTTCAGTTTTAATTTGATTTTGAATTATTAAAGTTTGAGATTTTGAGTGCTTTCGATGCCTCAGGTGTTTTAATATTTTTTCTAACTATTAATGTTCATATCATATTTTTTAATTGTTAATGTTGTACTACACATTTAATTTCAGTAAAAATCAAATGTGTAGTACACATTTAGTTTCAGTATTTTTTTGTGATTTTCAAACAAAAATAAAAATAAAAGTTGCATAAATTTCCATTATACACCTTGTGGTATTTTTTGTGTAACTTTTCTTTGGTTCATTAATTGCTTTTATATTTTTTGTAGGTGGAAACGTACCTTCATATTCTCTGTTTTGTTGCATAAATTTCTATTATACACATTGCGGTATTTTTTGCGTAATATTTCTTTGGTTCATTAATTGCTTTTATATTTTTTGTAGGTGGAAACGTACCTTCATATTCTCTGTTTTGTTTGGTCTGCCTGTTATTTTAATTAAGTTTACATACATGATTTTAATGAAACACAACATTCACGATATATTGTTGATTTCGGGATTATCATTGGAAAATATGATTTTGTTGTCATTGTGTTCAATTGTTCAAGTAATTTTTTAATGTTGTATTATTTAACTGGGTTCAAATTAACACACAAAAATCTAATCATCAGATTGTCCCAAATCCTCTCCTATTTCTAAGTTTTCACCTGTCTTTTTCTAGCTGGGGAAGGAGCAATGTTAGAGGTGGTAAAACCCCTGTAAAGTTGTTTAAAGTTCGTTAAAACCCCCTGTAAAGTTGTTTAAAGTTCGTTAAAACCCCTGTAAGTAAAAGTTGTAAAGTTGTTTAAAGTTCGTTAAAACTATATTGAGTTTTTTTTCTTTAAGATTTAACTTATAATGAATTATTACAAATATTTTTATAAATATTATAAGTTTTGTAAATAACAAAATAATAAAAAAAAAAAATTTATAAACAATAAATGTGCAGTTTTTTAGTAAATAATAAAATCTGTGGTCAGTCATACTTTAATAAACAATTAAAAATCTGTTGTTTGTAATTAAAAAATATATAAAAATTTATGTAAGTTGTTTCTTACTTGAGTAACAAAAATTGTTACTCAAGTAAGTAACAAAATTCTAAATTCATTTTGGAAGTATATTTTAAGGTTTTTGCAGTCATACTTCATTACCCAAATGGTGATAAATGGTTACAAATTTTTAAATAGATTTTGTTATAACGGTTAGTTCTAAAATATTTGTTTCAACAACAACAAAAAAATAGAAAAAATTCAAATATTAAATAAGAAAAGTAAGATTATGATTTAGTTGATCATGATTTTAGTGCGTTAATTTAAGTCCTGTTTATCTTTTAATTTTTAAAATTTTCCTACTCAATGTGTGAATGATATTTTATTTTATTTAAAAAGAAAAATAACAACTTTCTTCTAACAGGTAGTAAGTGGAAGATACTTTTACACTTCTGCTATCAAATCTTTAAGACACCGTACAACAAATATGGATGTTTTGATTGTGCTGGCCACAAGTATTTCTTACATCTATTCTGTAAGTATTTTTAGATTTGTTTTACATTATTTTATTTATGTTTTAAATAAATAATAATAAAATAAATTGAAAAATAGTAGTAAAAACAAATATGTCTTTATGTAAATAAAGTGGTGTTTTTGAACCTTAGGGAAATGATTGTAGTAATAAAAAAAATGTGTCTGGCTTGGCTTTTATTTATGTAAACAAATTAGTTAAATGTCAGACAAAAAATAATTTCTAACATTTTTTGAATACTTTACAACTGGCATAGCAGGCTTGGTCGGGAAGCGGGAGCGATCGCTTTGATAACTGACCACAGGAATAATATTTAGTTGCGAAAAACTGGCCAGATTTTTTAGTCGTTTTGAGAACATTTCAAAAAACAAAAAAAATCGCAAAAAGGATTAATTGGACCGATGAGAGACAATTACAAAAAAAATAAACTAGAAAAAGAAAATAACTTGTAACGCGAAAAAATAAATTATGTTTAGAACAAATATTTTCTAAACATTGCTCTTTTATAATTTTTTTATAAAATTAGGTGACATTTTTTATATAAAGTAACATCTTATGATTGCTTAATAAGGAAACAAATGTTCTTTTATTTATTAAAGAGTTTAATATAATTTTTTATTATATACTCGTGTCTTGTTTCCAGTGCTGGATTAAGGTGGGTTGGGGTTAAAGGGGGCTATAGTTTCGGGCTCCGCAATGTTAGGGGCCCCAAGATAGTTAAGAAGACTTTTTTCTTAGTCATTTTTACGCAGTGGCACATAAAAAGGCCTCCAATATAAAAATAGCCCCCGGCCCCGAAAAGTCTAACAAGATTCTAATAAAATTAACGCTAGATTTAGTTTTATATATCCATTTATTTAACCAACCAAAAATTGAAAATTACAAATTTTTATAATTTTACAAAATAAGGTTAGGTGTCACTCATATAGTTAAAAACTAGTCATTGGAGTGACACCTAAATAAAATTAACAAACAAACAAAAAAATTCAACAGTAATATTAATAAATGAAAGCAAGTGTAAATTAAATTAATTATAAAAAAAATAATGATTAAGCTATAACAAATTAAATAAAAAGACAAAAAAATATGAAAACACTCAATTAATAACAACAATAAAAAAAACTTTACGCAAACGAAAAGGCAAGCACAAAAACTACAAAACGAAAACAAAAATTACATAACGAAAAGGCAAACACAAAAACTTCTACAAAATAAAATAAATTATATTTGTTACTCTTGGCAGATACAGAAAAGCGTACAAATTTTTTAGTGAATTATTTTTGTTTTAAGTAGTTCTTTTTGTTATTTTTTCGAACATTTTTCGAACTCCTTTTCTTTTAAGTTGTTACTTCGCTTTTAATTGATTGTTTTTGTTTTATTATATAAAATCTATTTGTTCGTTTTACTTTTTTATTCCTTTTTTCTTGTTTTATGTTTTTATCAATCTTTTAGTTCGTTTGTACCTTTTAATATTTTTGTTATTTTTAACTTATCTTTTTTATTTTTTAAAATAATTTCTTTCTGTTTTTCCTTTTCTCTTTTTTTCCTTTTCACCGTTAAATAAACACTTCCGCCATTTGCGATGTCATTGCAAAGTATCCTTTATTTAAGCTAAATTATTTTATAAATAAAAAAGTTTTTTTTTAATAACAATTTTATACTTTGCGTGAAAATTTTAACATATTTAAAACATTTCTTCTTAGTAAGATGAACAAATCAAATAATTAAATCATCGAGTTACTGTAGAAATTAAATTAACTAGATAAAAATCAACTAAAAAGGTTAAAAATACTTTAGGAAGAAGAAGCGGAACTGCCTCACAATATTGATGATGTTTAGTGAGTGGGCTTCTTAATTTTAATTAGTATTTAAAACAGAAAAAAATAACTTTAAGTTAAAGTATAACGAGTTTGTAAGAATGGCAACTGAAGCGAAAATATTCAGAACTAGTAAACCAATATCTAATAACTTAAAAACTTTTCTTTATATTTAAAAACTTTCTAAATATATACACAGTGGCGGTCGGTGACAATACACTTTAAAGGGGCCAGGAAATTTTAACCGAACAATATTGCAACGACTTGCTGTCAGTTTAATTGATGCTTCGGTATTTGTTAGGACGCTAGCGTTTTTTGATTAGTTGAGAGAGTTAAGGGACAGCATACTTACAAAATAAAGTATTTAATGACATTGTATCTTTTAATCCTACATAAAAGCCAGCAAAAGCTGACTGCGAACTGCCCTAATAGTTCAAAAGTGTCTTAACTCTTTTTAAAGTAATAAAACATGGTTCAGCATCGGCTGTAGACACAGGCATGACCAAAACAATCTCTATCAACTTTGATACTTCAGAAAATGTTTCAACCAGGTTTTTTTCATGCATAATTGGGATAGGACATTAATTGTGCCGATATCATTAAAAACAGTATTTTCAACAAAACGGTTAATTCCGACATCAACTTAACTTCAATTAGTATTGGTTAGTTATTTTAATACTTATATATGATTACGAGGGAAATGTTGTATACTAAAATTGAAATTTTTCGCATCCAAAATTGGTTTTCGGATCCCAATGACGAGAAACGCTTAGCCAATAAAATGTCATTTTTGTTCATATTAATTTATCTTATTAATGAACCTAAATTATTGATAAGATAACTTTAAACTATATTGTAACTATGACTTTGGCATGAATTAAAAGCAAACCTTATCAACAGTAGTTTAGTGAAGAAGGGCTTCTTAATAACCAATTAATAAAATAATAAAGAATGTAACAATACATATACATTGAACTCTCTGATAGATTCACATAAAGTTTTCTGAGAATGGCGAAAGGGTCAACAAAAACAGAAATGAAAATTTAAAATTTTTTTAATGTTTACAAAATTAAAAAGTTTTTAAACATGTTTTTTAAATATTTTTTTCATAATACAATACATATTTTACTTAATTGAATCCATAATACTTAAATTTACATTTAATCAACATTTACAATGTCAGTCATAAATAATAGTAAACTTCACAAGATTATTTACATTGTCAAAGATGTTTTTCATGTAATTAATGATAAAACAGTTTCATGTAATTAATGATAAAAACTTAACATCTGTTTATAAGCATACATAATAGTACTTCAATGTTTATATAGTTTTAGTTATTTGGCTTTAGCTTTAACCCCAAAAAAAAAATATTTCAATAAAATATTCTGATTATTTTATTTCTATGGTAATGGTAAATGTCAAACATTTTTAAATAATCTAAACTTTGTATATTTTTTTAATTAGTGTCTTTTTGGAAGTATCAATTATTGAAGCTGTATTAAGAAATGTAACAGTACCACCAGTGGTACAGTTTTTGTGATTGAAAAAAAAATTTCTTTATATCTTCTGTTGTTTTAGTTGTTTGTACCTTTGTTGTATCAAACTAATAATAATGACTAATTTTAAAATATTTCTTGAAAACCCAGTTGCATTTTTTTGCTGATTAAAAATTCTTTAAAACTTGTGATGATGCTTATCATCATGGTTGAAATTGGCTCTGGTTCAGCGTTGATCTAATTGGCAACTTAAAAGGTAGAATAACTCAACTGCCACCAAACAATTTAAGCAATTTTCAATGGCTGATTCATTATGTCGCAGAATAAAAACATAAGCTATTTGGAAAAAATAAACTTCAGCAATCCCTCATTGAGAATAGAACAAGAATTTCAAAAGTACAAACAGTTTGTAGCTGTCATTATATTTGTAGAAATGACTAAGCTTTCTAGCGTCACAATATATAAACTTGCTAAAGATTGCCATACACTTGCAATGCATTTGTTCGATTAATACACAAATCAAGATTCTCATTGATATGGCTGAGCCACTATTTTTTCCCTGTAAAAAAATAACAAGCAAGCGTTATAAGTTTTAAAAAAAATAAAACAATATATGCCTGAAAAATTGAAGTTCACTGACAAAAGTTATATAATGTACAAGATTGTTGATTATAAAAGAAATGCGAAACTTTTTCATGATATTTTAAATTCAATTTTCTAAACTGTTCAATTTTCTTAGAATTTCTAAACTTATAATTTTATTCTTTTTACCATTATTAGTCCTGTTATAATTAAATATAAAAAAAGAATAAAATGACTTGTCCTAGAAAATCTAGTTTCTAAAAATTAATATAAATTAATTTTTTTTTACCTAACTGTATCTCTTTAAATATTTATGTCAAACCAACATTTATTCCAGTAATTTCTGTTACATTAATTTAAACATATTTTTGCCATGTTCCTATTCCTATTAATTTATACTCCTAATAACTACATGGTAAATTTTATATCTACATATCCAGGTGAAGAAACCAATATTAACACTGTTAATATTGTTATATAAACACTGTTTATATTGTAATATTAACACTGTTAATATTCACAGTAAAATTGCAATATTAACAAATGTATGATGTTTACAACATTATTTTTACAAATAACCGTTTACATTTAATGTTATAAAGTTTCCTAATATTACTGTACTTTATTGAGTTAACAAAACTTCTGACTTTTTGCAGCAGTAAATTCTTCACTCTTTAAATTGAGAATTAAAAATGGTGGATGAAATTTTACAGCTTAGCGATGTTTTTAAACTTCTTAACTTCTCAGGCCAATTCAATAAGGCCTTGTGGTGCGCTTTTTCATCCCACCTGAAAGCACAATAAATTATGCGCGCGCATCAAAAGTTATATTACTACAAACAAACTAAATAGGGGCAGTAAAAATCGGCCCAGCCTTATTGGCAATGAATTAAAACAACACTACAATACTTTAAATAAATTGCAAATAAACATATCACTTAAAAAATAAAATAATTTAAAATTAGAACTAACTTAGAACTAACTTATAACTGTTTATTTTTATAAAACCTGTCGGCAAATAGTTTAGGCTAATAGATGCATATTTACATATATATAAATACATATTTACATTAACAAATACTTTATTTTAAATAAATCAAGCCGCCACTGTGTATATATATATAGATACAGATAGAGAAAGAGCGAGCGAGCAAGCGAGCTCGCGAGTTACTTGGTATGCATGTTTGTGTTTAGTAATCAGAAACTTCTTTTATGTTTATTTCATAATTAGTTTTATTAACTTCGATGATTTTAATAATTTCATTGAAAACACAATTATTGTTGAAAGTTTTTTTGTTTACAAAATAAATCGTAAAAATTGCTTTAAAAGATTACATTAGAATAAAAAACAGATAAAAAATAATAAAAAACAGATAAAAAATACATACTTTTTAAATAAAAAATAAGAATATAATAATAAAAATCACAAATACATAATAAACTTTCAAAATTTTGACAATTTAAAATATATATTTAAAACATTTATTTATGTAAACAAAAAATATTAGTTTAAAAGATTTACGGCTTTACAGATGTGGCTCTGAGAATGAGCCATAGTATTAAAGTAATAGTTTGTTTGAAAGTATATTCTTAAAACAATTTATGCTAGAAATATCAACTAATTTCAAAATACAATCTTCAAAACAATTCAACAGAAAACTCTAGAACTTTATTTTGCTTAGTCAGCGTATTTTTTGAACCGATAGAATTAGTTTGTTCGTAGATTTAGCGGGTTTTTAGTGTTTGCAAATATTCTGTTTATTCTTCCGCACCACGATGTTTTGAGAACATTCAAGTTTATGTATGTTTCCATGTATGTCCATAAAACAAAAATTTTTTGTTTTATGGACAAACATAAACTTATATGTTCTCAAAACCACTACAAAACCTGGCCAGTTTTTCTCAACTAAATATTATTTGCGTGGTCAGTAGTCGAGAGCCATCGCTCCTGCTTACCGAACTAGCCTGTATCAGTGTGAGGCAGAACCATTTTCCTCGACATTCCCAAAGTTCAACACAATGCGTTTTTAGTTACTGACACAAAATAATAACACTTCATCGCGCTTTAAATTAACGAAAATATCAAATAACTTTTTGCAATATTTTTTATAATAAGGTCATTCCATGCCAAGTGGTGCAAATTTTAATGAGGTCCCTCATGGACCATCTCAGATTTTATTGAAATTTTTTGATTTTGTACATATATATGTTAAAAGCATGTTTTAAAAATTTTAGATCAATATCTAATATGGTTCTTGAGAAAACGCTATTTAAGTAGTGGGCTATTTTGCATAAAATTTTACTCTACAAGAAAAAAGGGTTTTTTCATCATTTTTAACAGCCAATAACTTTTGAACAAGTTAGTTTTATACTTCAATTATTATAAGATAGCAAGTGTGCTGTGGATACTTTGAAAAAAGAAAAAAATATTATTTCTGGCATCTTAACTTTTTCCATAATGGCGGGCTAAAGTTGATTTTTTTGTTTTAAGAATAAGTTTTTTTGTGATTTTAAAGACCTTAATCTTAAAAACTAGTTACAAAGTTAATACAAATCAAATTGCCTGCTGATCTACATGTGGTGGATAAACATTTTTAAAAAAATCAGTTGATTAAAGAGCTGCATTCAAAAGTTATAGGTCTCCAAAATGAGTCAGATCGAGATTTTCGTAAAATTGATCTGTGATGCAAAGCATCTGTTACCTAAGATGGCACTTTTTTTTTTATATAAAATTTTTTATACGCATCAATTAAAGACTGTTAATTAATAAAAACCAAAAAAATTAATGGGCGCTTATTTATAACCCCCAAAAGGTAGTCTCTAAAAGTCAGGTAAATTTTCCATAAAAAATTATTACTTTTTAAAAGTTTAGTTATTGTTTCATTTAATTCTATATTACTAGTATGTCAATCTAAAAAGTACTAATAAAACCAAATAAATTGTTGTATTTTAGAACTAATTAATAATAAGTAATATGCCTGAGCTTTCTACTTGCTGTATTGGTAAAGCATTAAATGAACAGTGCTATCTATCTAATAAAAGTAAAGCTACCAAGAACTGTCTAAACTAAACCAAGAGCTTATTTCTTTGAGAAGCAAAATAAATCCCATAGATTTTATTTGTAGCTATCACGAGAAAGTTTACTTGTCGAGGTATGAAAATGAACATCGCAGGTATTGTTGTAATCCGTTGAACAAGCACGCAAAAAATGTGAAAAGTAAGTTTCAATATTTAATATCTTAATTTAATAAAAATACCTTAATAACACTAAATAAATAAATAAAAAAATATTTAATAATTATTTCTGTTATTTTTTAGATTCTCTTAGAGTTATCAGTCTTTCATATGCCAAAGATTTTGGTTTAATACCTGGTCAAAAAATTTGCACTAGTTGCAGAAAAGTTCTGAATTGCAAACATAATACAAAAGAAAATGAACTCCAAGAAAAAGAAATTTATGTTGACAACCATACATTAAAAGAAGATCTTAATTCAAGTATTGCAAGTTTTGGATGCTCACCTCTAAAACTTGTTTCAAAAAAAGATAGAGTTGCATATGGAAAGCGTAAAATTGATAGCGTAAGAGCTCATACACAAAAGGCTGTTGCCAATGTGCTAGGTTTAGAAATAGCTGCACTTTGTGGAATTGAATCACCCTCAAAAAAATGTTTGAAAAAACAAACACAGATTTAGACAATATTATGACTCAAATTAAGTCAAAATTTGAAAAAACATTGTCAAATTCTGAAAAAATCACACTTCTTACACTCACTCCAGACAGTTGGTCAATAGAGAAAACTCAGAAGTTTTTTTTTACTTCAAAAAGATCTGTAGTACAAGCCAGAAAATTAAGTAAAAAAAGTGGAATACTATCAAAACCTTCTCCAAAATCGGGTAGAAAACTAAGCGAAGATGTAATTACAGAGGTTGTTCATTTCTACGAATGCGATGAATATTCAAGGGTTTGTCCAGGAAAAAAAGAGTTTGTTTCAGTTAAAGTAGATAGTAAAAAGCAACATATCCAAAAGCGCCTTCTACTAGTCAATATGAAAGAGCTACATATTGAGTTTAAAAAGAAATATAATTATCTTAAAGTTGGATTTTCAAAATTTTGTGAGCTAAGGCCCAAGTGGTGCATTCCTGTGGGTGGTGCTTCTGGTCTGCATGCAGTTTGTGTTTGCCAGTACCATCAAAATGTAAAGCTCCTTGTACAGAAAATTCCTGGAGTTTCTGATTACAAAATCTTATTAAAATTAATGGTTTGTAGCATTGAAAGTAGAGATTGTATGCTGCATAGCTGCGATAAATGTCCTGCTAAAAAGGTTTTGTTAGACTACATTGACACTTTGTTTACAGAAAAAGAAATTAGTGAAGTTAACTTTTATCAATGGCAAAAATCAAATTACCAATGTACTTTAGTACCAGCAACTCTACCTTTAGATGAATTTATTGAAATGGTTTATGAACAGTTAGATAGTTTACGAGTGCATCATTTTATATCAAAAAGTCAAGCCACCTACTACCAACATTTGAAAACTAATTTAAAAGAAAATCAAGCTTTGGTTCTTCTTGACTTTGCAGAAAACTATAGTTTTCTAATACAGGATGCAGTGCAAGGTTTTCACTGGAATAACAGCCAAGCAACTGTGCACCCCTTTGTTGCGTATTTTATAAAAGATGGAAAACTTGATAGTCAAAGTTATTGTGTTATATCAGATCATCTGAAACATGGAACAGATGCTGTTCATTGCTTTATCGGTAATGTTATTGATAAACTTAAACAGTTACAAACATTTGAACACATTATCTATTTTAGTGATGGAGCTGCATCACAATATAAAAATTACAAAAATCTTATCAACTTATGCTACCATAAACACGATTTTGACATGACTGCAGAGTGGCACTTTTTTGCAACATCACATGGTAAAAACCCTTGTGATGGTGTTGGTGGAACAGTGAAACGTCTTGTTGCACGAGCCAGTCTACAATCACTAAACGATCCTATTGACACACCAAGCAAAATGTACAGCTGGTGTGTTCAACATGTCAAAGGAATATCTTTTTTTTTTGTTGACAAAGTTTCAATAGAAACACATACTACAAACTTCAATTTGGAAGAGAGATATCGTTCTTGTTCGACAATACCTGGGACACAAAACCACCACAGTTTTATCCCAATGTCACTTACCTCAATAAAAATAAGAAGAGTCTCATTTGATATTATTTGCACTAATGTGGATTTTTCTACTTGCAGAATTTATATTAATAAAATTTCCAGTTACTCACCAGGAGAATATGTGGCCTGCGTTTACGATGCTCAATGGTATTTAGGAAATATTCTTAGTATTTCAGAAGAGCATCAAGATCTTAATATGAAATTCATGAAAAAGTCTTTATGTAACAAGTTTACGTGGCCATGCAGAGATGATCTTTGTTGGGTACCTCTAATGCATATTTTATGCAAAGTGCAATCTCTTAAAGTCCAGTCAAACAGTGGAAGATTTTATAGTATTGACTTAAAAGAAATCAATGAGATTATTTTATTATTTGAGAAATTTAACTTTTTGTAAATTTTGTTATTTTTGTTTATTTTCTTAAAAACATTTTGTTTGTTTTTCATTAAAAAAATTATTGTATTATAAAGAGGGGAGGGGACAGAGGGGAGGGGACTTTATCTATTGGGATTTAAAAGTTCTTTATCTAAAGGGATTAAAAGGCTTTAAGCATTGATATTTTTTAATTGATATTTCATAATAAATAACATTATATAATTCAATGCATTTATTTATTATGTCAATTTCAGAATTTTATGGAAAATTTACCTGACTTTTAGAGACTACCTTTTGGGTGTTATAAATAAGCGCCCATTAATTTTTTTAGTTTTTATTAATTAACAGTCTTTAATTGATGCGTATAAAAAATTTTATATAAAAAAAAAAGTGCCATCTTAGGTAACAGATGCTTTGCATCACAGATCAATTTTATGAAAATCTCGATCTGACTCATTTTGGAGACCTATAACTTTTGAATGCAGCTCTTTAATCAACTGATTTTTTTAAAAATGTTTATCCACCACATGTAGATCAGCAGGCAATTTGATTTGTATTAACTTTGTAACTAGTTTTTAAGATTAAGGTCTTTAAAATCACAAAAACACTTATTCTTAAAACAAAAAAATCAACTTTAGCCTGCCATTATGGAAAAAGTTAAGATGCCAGAAATAATATTTTTTTCTTTTTTCAAAGTATCCACAGCACACTTGCTATCTTATAATAATTGAAGTATAAAACTATTTTGTTCAAAAGTTATTGGCTGTTAAAAATGATGAAAAAACCCTTTTTTCTTGTAGAGTGAAATTTTATGCAAAATAGCCCACTACTTAAATAGCGTTTTCTCAAGAACCATATTAGATATTGATCTAAAATTTTCAAAACATGCTTTTAACATATATATGTACAAAATCAAAAAATTTCAATAAAATCTGAGATGGTCCATAAGGGACCTTTGCACCACTTGGCATGGAATGACCCAATAACGTATTAACATATTTAACATATTTTTTATAATAACAATATTATTAAGATTATTATGAAGTTAACTTATGTTATACCGGAGTTATTAATTTTTTGGTATCTCCTTGTTTAACTTTTTTTTTAAAAAGAAAAATTGTTATCTTAAAAACATTAAATGCACACAATTAGATAAATTTATTAAAAATAGCTAAGTTTATTATAAATAACTAAGCAATTGAGTTCAAATATGTTTTAAACAAAAAAAATTTAATTTACAATCAAACACGTGTATAACAAATTAAAAAAAAACAGAAATTTTTGAACTTTTATATTGCATTAATGCGTAATATGACAAACCTAAAATAAAAATTTTAGCAGATAAGTAGACATAAAAGAAAAGAAAAAAAATAACTGGAAAACAATTTAACTGCTTTTGGTAACCTGTTGTGATACTTCAGTTGCTGTCATGATGCAGCAGTTTTTGTCGATGTTGTTTAATGACATTATTTCATGTTGGCTTTTAGTAAACTTTAGTTTAATTTGAAAGACATCACAATGGATTTAAAATATTTTAATTAAAAAGCAAAATATAAAATGCTTCAAGGAGCCAAACTATAAACATTAAAGATAAAAAATCAAATTGAAATATAAATAAATTGTATTTATATAGCTAAATATATTGTCTTGGCTTTTAGTAAATTTTAAAACCAGTGAGTTCAATAAATGAAACTACCAATTGATTATTTTTAACAATAGAATGTTGCATCATTATATTATGATAATTGGATGATAAATCAATTTAACTATATTTTGAAGTTTATGTTTAATTGGTAATAAAAGAGTTAAAGTTTTAATTAAAAAAATCAAAACAAATATACATAATATATATTAAAAAGAAAAAAGTTACAAATTTAAAAAAAAAAAATGCAAAATAAAAAATAACAGAAGAAAAAGCGGCAACAAAAAAGTCATATCTTCACTGATAGAAGACATTTACAACCTTTTGGCTGCTGTTTTTTCTTTGGTGCCTCCCAACACCCAGGTATGGATGAGCCCTCCATTTGAAAAAGGGCTTTTCCATACTGCCATTATTATACCACTTATTGAAGGACCTCTCTGAGGCCCTGGGTGTTGGGATCGATAAGCTTGGTAGCTCTCAAATGTTAACAAATCTTAAACTACAAATAGAATTAATTTAATAAAAATTATACATATTTGCAATTTTATTTAATCAAAATGTAAAGCATAACCTCACCATTTTAAAAAAATGATTAAAGATATTTAAAAAAAAATTTTTTAAAAGGGTTAAACATGTAAAAAAAATTTATTTTAACAAAAATATATAGTATAACGCTATCAGTTAAAAAATGTCATATTTATTAAATATTTCTTTCACCTATTGCACATATTTCTCTATACAAAATGTATAAAATATAAAACACAGCTCTACCAGTTATGCATCTACCAGACACTTAAGACAAAAAAATATACCTCAAAATAATCAATAAAATAATAATAACATATATTTATATATATAAAAAAATAATTGTTTTATCCATCCCCCTCATTTCCTCCATAAAGTTTTAGTGTAAACTAAAACTATAAACTAAAATAAACTTTAAATCTAAATATAACTGCTTTATTTATTTAACTATACTAATCATATAATTTATACTTAGTTTTTGTTCCAACCAATCATATAATTTATACTTAGTTTTTGTTCCAACCAATCATATAATTTATACTTAGTTTTTGTTCCAACCCTCCTAGAAGAAAAAATAAAATAAAGCTAAAGTACTTGAAGTTTTAAAACTCCAGTTACAGTACAAATAAACAAATTCTTATTAACAAATATCTAAGCAAAAACACTGACTTATTTCATTCTTCACTTCTGTGTCTAAACAATAAAAGCACTTAAATGTATAGGTATTAAAATATCTACTAAATACATACTGTCACATTCAACTAACTAATGTCACTACGTACCTTTATTAGCTCTCTCTTAATCAACTAAAGAATTAAAATTTTAAACTTACTTGATATAAATTGGTAAAAATCTTATGTCTTACTAAGAATTCTAAAATACTTCTCTTTATTATTTACAATATAATTTTAAGTAGGACCTAAGTTCTTGGGCTTATTGTGTAAGATTATAAAAACTTATTGTTTTACTTTAAAGACAGCAACAACATTGTAAAAAACATTTTAGTTACTTTGTAAAAAATAAAAATTCTTTTAAACTTACTTTTAAACTACCACTCTCTTCATTGTTGTCAACTAAACAGAAAAACAAACAATTTATAGTACATTTTCACTTTGGTAGTAGGTTAATAAGTAGATTAAATAGATCTTTGATTTATTTAATCTACTCTAACATTCTTCTTTTTTTCTTTTTTCTTTATTTTCTTTATTATTCTTTATTTAATCTACTCTAACATAATTATTAATAAACTTCAATTATTTTTCTACAACTCAGTGTAATTATAACATGGATATTTTTTAAGTAATTAAAAAATATTTAAGATTATAATATATAAGATTTTAAAAACCTAAAAAATTTTAAACCTACTTCAAAGAAAACAGATATTAAAAAGTATTTTCATTCCTTTTTAAAAAGTAAAAATGCTTTTTAACTTACTTTCTCCAATAATACTGTCAACATCAAAACAGATTAACAAAGAAATATTTAAGTCGATTCTTTCTTAAATCTCTTTTAATTACTTTAATAATAAAATAAATATTTAGTCTTTCTGGATTGAATTAATTTACAAAAATTTAAAGTTCGTTTAAACCATTTTATTATTGTAAAGTTAATTTAAATCAACAAACATATACGAACTGCAATTTATAAAATTTATAACAAAATGGAACAAAACTTACTTCTTAGTAATTCAGCAACTAAAAATAAACATATTTTAAGAACATCGTGATTCTAAAATATTTATAGCAAAATCATGTAATGAACAGCGCTAAAGGCAAAAAATCAAATTGATATTAAACAAATTGTATATATGGCAAAATAATTTGTTTAGCTTTTAGTTTATAAAATAATTTGTCTTGTCTTTAAGTTTTTAGTTTTATAAAACAAATTGTATATATGGCAAAATAATTTGTTTAGCTTTTAGTTTATAAAATAGTTTGTCTTGGCTTTAAGTTTTTAGTTTTATAAAACAAATTGTATATATGAGCCTATGAGAGTAAAAGTGGACCAAGTCCAATTTTTTTCAAATGACCCTTATGTATGTAAAACTGCTAAAAATTTGCTATATTTTTAGAGCAAAAATGGACCTAGTCTATAACACATTTATTTCTTATTCAACAGAGGGCAGCACATTTTTACTCTAACAATAAATCACCAGGTATAGAGAGTAATAGTGGACCAAGTCCATTGATAGTGCTTTAATGTAAGAAATCAAGATTCAAGACCACATAAACTACACATTTTCTTAGAATTATTATTATTATATTAGAACAAGAATAACATTTGTACAGGTAAGATGCTTTAAATGAATATCTGATGGTTTCATATTAATATAGTGAAGTATACAGCACTTTCACACTTTATAAAGTGACAAAACTGAAATAGTTTGGTGAGCGATAATATAAGATTTATTCAATTGCTCTCAGCAGGAATATAAATATTGATTTGTTAGACAGTAGATATAATGGTCTGTCACTACCAAAGTTACAGCCTTTTTAGAAAGGTCTATTTTGTGGCTTTAATAACATCTAGCTAGGGGAGCACTTGCATGCATGTTGTGTACATGTACATTATTCTTTCTAATAATATTCTGAATGTATGTAATATTTAAAAAATATTTATTGTAGAATAGTGTAAACATGCATTCACGAGCCGCACACATGGTGTCACTGGCATTGATAAAGTGCAAGAAGGTTCAGAGATCTCTAGCTACAGATACAACAATTGCAGATCCTAACTTAGCAGCAGATATACAGACAGAACGTTCTACATTAGCAGCTGAATCTCTGATTGTAGCCGATAATTCACCGGTTGTAGCAGTTGAATCTCCGATTGTAACAACTGAATCTCCGATTGTAACAACTGAATCTCCGATTGTAACCGATCAACGCCCTCGAAAACGAAACTGTTGTGTAACGAACTGGAAGAAAAATGTAATTAAGCGCTTACGAAATACAGGTAGCGAATATGTAAAGCATGGCAGAACGTTACAAAAAGCTAAGAAATTAAACAAACATTATTTAATAAATCACAGTTGCAAAAACAAATGTGCTGAAAATTTGACTTTAGAGCAGACTAAAACTCTGTTTGAAAATTTCTGGAAATTGGGAGATTTTGATGCACAAAATCTGTTTCTTGCTGGCTGCGTGAAACAATCAACAGTAGAACGTAGACGACCAAGAGTAAGAAAAAACAAAATTACAAAAAATGAAAAGAAACATGCAAAGGATTTTGCACGAGTATACTCTGTGTTTGCAGATAATAAGCCCGTTACTGTTTGCAAACCATACTTCTTGGCGATATTTGACATTAGCAGCGGTCGACTAAATCGTGCGTTAGTCAACCAACGGGAGAATGGTGGTGTGTCAGGCAAAGATGAACGAGGAAAATATGATCACAAGACACAACGCATTCATGAGGAACACATCACTCGCATTGACGGTATTCACTATGTACAACATGTATAGAGAAAAATGCATGCAGGATTCAGTTGAACCCCAAAAAGAGTGGAAATTTCGGGACATTTTTAATCATGAATTTAACTTGACGTTCCATCAGCCACTAAAAGATACGTGCAAGAAATGTGACATTTTTAAAACAGACATTGAAATAGAAAAAACTGATCACAAAAAATCTCAACTAAAAGCAGCGCATGAGATTCGTTTGCGCAAAGCAGAGAAGGCGCGTCAATCCTTAAAACTAGAAAAGGAAAATAAAGACAATAAACATGCATCTTTTTGTTTTGACCTGCAAAAGGTCATGTCATTGTCTTGCCTTACAACCAATGAAGTTTATTATTGCCGGCAATTATCAGTGTATAATCTAGGCATTCATGACCTTAAAAATGACAATGCAGTATGGCATGAGGGAACAGCCTCACGAGGTGCAGGTGAGATCGGTTCATGCTTATTGGCATATTGTCAAAATCTGGCAAATAGGGATATTACGTCTATTACAGCATTCAGCCACTCGTGCGGCGTCCAAAATCGAAATATAAAAATTGCACTGTTATGGATGCATTTGATGCAGACGACGAGTATTGAACTGGTGAATCATAAGTTTATGGTCTCTGGGCATTCTTATTTGCCTAACGATGCAGATTTTGGAATAATCGAGAGAGCAAAACCAAAATCCACAGAGATCTTCGTGCCAGAACAGTGGTACAAATTGATCGAGAACTGCTCTATGAAGAAGCGCTTCAGTGTTGCAAGATTAAGCACTGATAATTTCAAGAGTGTGGAGCCCTTATTGAAATTAATTACAAATCGGAAAGTGGATGAGAGTGATCAGAAGGTCAACTGGCTGGATATGCAATGGCTGCAACTTAAAAAGAACGAGCCATACAAACTGTTCTTTAAATACTCTTTAGATGATGACGCATCATTCAGTTTCATTTCGCTAGCGAAACGCGGACGTCAAACAAATCTTAGTGAAGTGAGTTTGGCTCCACTGTACTGTGGAGCAACAAAACTGAGCAAAGAAAAATACTCAGATCTAATGAAACTGTTAAAGTATATTCCTCCCATCTATCATGACTTCTATCAAAAGTTGGAACACAGCGGTCACAACAAGGATGTACTAGAAGATGAACTGCTCGATGACAGCGGCGATGATGATCAGTAAATTTGTGTGGTTTTTATTGTACTGTTTGTAATAATGAGGACTATTTTTGCCGATAATTAGTAAATAGTAATTGTGTTTTTTTACAACATAGTATGAATTTGTACTACTTGTCTTAATTTGAATTGCTATTGTAAATGAATAATATAAAATTTGTTCATGATTTTACACTAAAATGATTTAGGGATTTGTTGATTATGTTTAGAGAAAAAATGGACCAAGTCCATAACTATTATTATATTATTAATAATTATTCAAAAATTTATTTGTGCATTTCACATATCTTGTTGTCTAAGAAAAAAGATTTAAAATGATACTAGACATCAATAATATTACATATGGCTGATTTATAATATATGCAAACACTAAGAACGCTTATTTCTAACAATATAGAAATATGGACTTGGTCCACTTTTACTCTTATGGGCTCATATGGCACAATAATTTGTCTTGAATGATTAAAAGCTGTGATCCAATAATGAAACTACTTATTTATCATTTTTTACAATAGGTACCAACGTTAAAGTAAGCCAAATGTCTATTAGTAATATAACAGTTATATAACACATATTACCACATACACAAACAATAAAAAAACATTTTACATTATTGTAAAAACACATTCATAAAAGTTATAAAGCACATATTACCACATACACATACTTGTCAAATCAGCATATATGCAAACAATAAACAAATATAACTTGAATTGTGCAAACAAAAATTTTAATGACATGAGAAAATTTAAGAAGATTTAAAGTAAACAAAATATAAATATATATATATACAAACAACACTCTTTACTTATATATATATATATATATATATATATTTTTTTTTTTTTTTTTTTTTTTTGATAATAACTGTAATCCACATAACCAAATTTAACCTTCACACACAATAACATGTCAGTGTTGGCACAAAATTTTTATTTATTTTTTTAAATTTTCTAAAAAAGAACAAAAATAGTTAATAGCATCACAAATATTTCAAAGTAGTAATAACCAATTTTATAGAAATAGCATTAGTATAACTTTTTTGTTGCATATAAAATGCCTTAAAAATAATTAGGCCTCATCCATACCCCTATTTTCCTTCTAAAAAATAAAATGTAAGTTCAATAAAAACAAAACTGCTAAAAAAAAATAAAGCTAAAAGAAAAGCTAAAACAAACAAAATGTAAATGATTTCAAAAATTAAAAGGAGTGATCCTTTCTACTTTATATCTAAAAAAATATTATATATAAATTGCTAAACTATTTTCTATACTTACTTCAATTATAATATGATCTTAATGGTGATTATTTATCTTAGTATGATTTTTTATCTAATATTTGAAAACTAATAAATAATAATTAAATTCCAAATAGTAAAAAGTTTTAATTCACTTGATCTTTCTCCAATGACTGCGTGCATTTTGAGAATGTGCTCTTTCAAACCCAGAAAAGCCTAGTAACTAATTAAAACTACTTTAAAACTGAAAGTGAAACGACGTTGAACGTTGACTCTAGCAATTATATTAAGATGGTTCAAAACTTTTTTCTCTTTATATTTATTTTCACAAAATTTATAGGGATTAAATTTTAACATAATAGAAAAATGTGTTTTTACAACTCAATAGGAAAGTTTTTTAAAAAAAGATGGTGTAATGTAATCACTCTCATTTATATTCAAATCAATATAGTTTGGAGAACACTGTTTATATTATGAATTTCAAATCTCATTTTTTCTTCTAAAATAATTGTCTTATAATCTTTATGGTATTTTTTGTTAACTTTTGACATTAATGGTGTTATTTTGATTTCACGCTAAGTTATGAATTTGATATTCATAAATTTTAGCAATTTTTTTGAATGTTCTGCAACAGCAAATTTTTTAATTTTTTCTTTAATTGTATGTTGTTGACTGGTATACTTTGAAATTATGTGTTTAGTTTTGTCAATATATAACTTTTTAAAGAAGCACTCAAGTTTGAAGATTCCAGATCAGGTGTTGTTAAAAAGTTTGTATTTTTTATAGTTTTAGTTTTTGAAGGCTTTTTGGTAATTTAAAGACAGGATTCTGCGCTTTTACATAACTTTTTTTGTTGTTATTTTTATTGAGTGAACTAGAACATTTATTATGTGTAACTTTTCTAAAATGTGCATTACAACACGATTGAATCAAATTTTGTGGTGATTTAATGATCTAATGAATGCTAAACCTATTGGACCAGTTTCAATTGCTAAACCTATGGGACCAGTATTAATTACTAAACCTATGGGATTGGTTTTAATTTCTAAACCTGTGGGACCAGTATTACTTGCTGAACCTATAACTTTTAAATTTTTTTTTTTTTTTTTTTTTTTTTTTTTTTTTTTATAATTCACCTCCCCAAGGCCAAAAAGGCCACTACAGATGAGGAGGCTACTTGTGGTTATAACCCTCTCTCAACTCTCTAACTCCGAAACACGAACCTTGACAAACAAGGCCGCTGCGCGGAGAAACAAGTTGAGTGCGGTACTACCAGGGACGTGGCAGGAATCGAACTCGGAACCTCTCGCTTATAAAGCGAGTGCTCTACCACTACACCACTACCACATGCTGCTAAAACTGTTAAACCTAACTGCATTTTCAATAGCAATTGATGGTTAAAGATTATTTGTATCAAACAAAACTTTCATTGCAATCAATATACCATGATTGAGCACATTCAACAAATTGCAACTTAAAGTTTTGTGTTGGTAATTTTAAATTAAAGTAATTTAAGTGAGTTGAATAACTAGAAGTTTTATAACTTGAGCAATTACTTGCATTGAAGCTTGTTTATGTGCCTTAATTGACGGTAAGGGTAGAGAAATCTTGTAAACCTTGGCTGGTAATTTTCCTTGTAAACCTTGGTTGGTAATCTTCCTTTTAAACTTTAATTGGTAATCTTCCTTGTAAACTTTTATTGTTAATCTTCCATGTAAACCTTGGTTGGTAATCTTCGTTGTAAACCTTGGTTGGTAATCTTCCTTTTAAACTTTAATTGGTAATCTTCCTTGTAAACTTTAATTGGTAATCTTCCTTGTAAACCTTGGTTGGTAATCATTCTTATAAACTATGGTTGGTAATCTTTATTGTAAACTTTGGTCAGCAATCTTCCATGTAAATTTTGAATGGTAATCTTTACTATGTTAACATCACAATAAAAGTACTCATTCCTGATCTTCAACACAAGTTAATGTTAGGAAGAGCTTTCGTTTGTGAAAAATTGCTTTAACTATTTTACAATTTCACTTTTAAATAAAAAATAGTAAGTTGTCAAAAAAAAATTGATAAAAATGCACTTTTATCATTCTTAGTTAATAAACAACATTGTTTTATGCATTTAAATCTAATATATTAATTTAATTATCATTTTTGAAATTTTCATACAGTTATATCAGTTATATTATATTTTAAAATTTTCATGCAGTGTTATTTTAAATGCAGTGTTATTTTAATATATAAAACACATCTAGGTAGAATGTATAGACATAATAAAATAATAATTTTTGTATTTTGTGACATCCTGGTGTCGAACTATGGACATTCAACATTAAAAGAAAAAAAGGTGACCATTTTTGAAGTTTAATAAAAAAGAAACATTTTTTTTTTATAGGTTATCGTAATTTTAATAGCCATTTGTGCTGGAGCCAATGGCAGTCCAAAAACATTTTTTGAATCACCTCCAATGTTGTTTACTTTTGTTTCCCTCGGAAGATGGCTTGAGCATATAGCTAAAAGAAAAACATCAGAATCATTGAATAAATTATTGTCTTTGCAGCCACAGGATGCTATATTGGTTACACTGAAGGATGAAAAAAAGCTTATAATTGATAAGTATGTCTTATTTTTTTTTTTAATTTACTTGACCTATAATGGAGCAGTGGTGTAGCATTAGGTTATGCTCCTTAAAGGGCTGTTAAAACATTATTTTAGTTGTCTGCTATGAATATAAATTAGCCTGGCATTGCTTTATTTATTCATTTATTTTAATAATTCCAATCTAGTTTTGATTTTTTTTTGTAATTTTATTTGATTTTAAAAGGAATTATCATCCTCTACTTTCAGACAACCATAATGTTACACTGCTGATATAGAAAATTATAATTTTATTTTTCCCCCGACTCTCAATCCATATTTTTGCCCCTCTGTTTTTGATGATAGACAAGACTACATGGATAAATAAGAAGACTAACACTCGCTACCAGGTTGCCATTGCATCTTTACTACATTTGTTTAAATTTTTGCTTTTTCATTTATTTATTTTTTATGTAATTATTTACAGGCAAATTTTATTTATTAAATGCAAAATTAATTTTAAAATTGTTTAAATTCGAATTTAGTTTTAAAACCTCCTGGATTCAGGCAAAAATGGAAGCTTTTATTCCTTCTCATCGAATTCAAGTTGAGCCTCATTCTACTCCATAGTTTTAACCTTCTTATGCAGCTGCTAAATCTGTTATTATCAGTTTATTAAATTTCTTATCTTATCTCAGAAGTTAGACTAGAGACTTTTGAAAAATTTAATGTCATATTAAGACTAAGATTAACACATTTCACTAAAACAAAATAATAAAGTATACCAAGAAAAAAAAACTTCGTTGTTTTACTCGAAGCTCGCCGTCTCCATGTTAGCCAATCTCTCAAAGTCTTTAAATATACTCCACAATCTACAGACTTCATAATTTATTCAAGCGCGTTTATTTCCAAATAGTTTTAGTAAATGACGTCATTGTAGAATTTCAATAAGAAATCTGAAAGTTCTTTTTTTTTATCAAATTATAGCATTTTTTTTTATTATTGTTATAGATTACTTAAGAATTTGCTTAGTTACTTATTATAATGTAAAAGTTTTTTTTTCATCATAAATTACTGTATAATTTCTTTAGTTATTTTATTTTTAATTTTCGCGAAGTTCGCATTAAAAGTATGAATAAAATATTTCAGATATTTTAAGCTTGTCTGTTGCTATAAATTATTTTAGTGTTATATTTATTGTTATATATATTTTTATATTATATAATCAAGAACAAATAAGATCCATAATGTGTTATTATAAAAAGTTATCACTTGACAAAGTTAAAAATCTTGAGTAATTCTTCATTAAAAAAAACTTCTTTAAATTTAGTTCTAAAATTAAGCATCATCAAGTCTCTAAAATTTAACTTGTAGAAGTGTATAAGTATTTAACTAAGTAATTAAAAACATCTTTTGAAGAAAAACATTATTTTTATACATTAAATGAGTTTTGTTTTGGATTTAATATTTTAATCACTATTTATAAAACAATGATTTTAAAAATTTTGCATTTCTTATTGTTCAATGATGTGAGTTAAAAACTTATTTAATTAAAAAGTTCATTTGTTTAGCTTTTTATTGATATATAGTTTGGTATGCTTTTAAAAAGATTTACTATTCGAATTTTAATTAGCTTTCAATGTTATGCCATCCAAATTTTATTTTAAAAATGTGCATTAAGATTTTTGTTTAAATGGCTGGTAGCGAAAGAGTTAACCTTATAAAAGTTTATTTAACAGCATTTGTTTGCAAAACTTTTCATTGGGTACAAGTATTCTCGAAATTCTTATTTAACTTTTTCTTAAAAATCATGCGAGAATATATTTAATGAAATTTATTCTGTAAAGCTTGTATTGCTTATTTTATTTTTAAAATTGAACAATTATTGGCCAAGATTGCAAAAAAGTGTAGCATTATCGAATAAATCTTAAAATTAAAACCGTTAAATGAAAAACTTTTCATTGTCAATATTGGTAGTTTTTTGATTTGTAATTTTATGAGACAGGTTTTAATGTAAAATACATGCTCAACACGACATATATTGGGAAATATTAAATATGTTTTTTAATGCGCGCTGCAACACATTGACAATTTTAATCACCATCTGTCTTTAGTTATTGCCATAAAACATTTATTATTGCTTTAATTAATAAAAAGCTGTCTGTAAATTTGTTAAGTGTAGTTTCTATAAATATTTTCTAACTAAAAATTTAAGAATTCAGCAAATATCTCTAATAAATGATGTCGTTTATCAAAATTCTTTATTAATTAAAAATTAAGAATTTGTAAAATGTCGTTTCGATAGGAGAACAAAAACCTCATAGTGATAAACAGCTTAGATAAACTAGAAAAAAAGTTTACATTGTTTACATTAAAAAAAAAATTCAGATTATATAATAAGGTGATCAATATCTTTTTTGAATATTTATTATATTTAAGAAAATATTTATTATATTTATTATATTTTAACATAAACATTCTAATTTTATTTGGTTCTTGCGCTCTATAAAAAAACATTCTTGTGTTTAGCTTCCTATAAAATTTATAGGAAAGTCATATGATTGATAATAAACGCCTATTTTTAAAAACAAATAAAACAAAAACAAACAATATTGATTTAAAAGAGAAAAAAATTCTACAATGATGTCATATACTAAAACTCTTTGGAATGAAATGCGCTTCAATAAATTATAAACTCTGTAGATTGCAGCAAATATTAGAAAGACTTTGAGAGATGGGCTAACATGGAGACGACAAGTTTCGAGTAAAACAACAAAGTTTGTTTTTCTTGGTATACTTTATTATTTTGTTTTACTTAAAAAAATTATGGCCCAAAAATTTTTTTATCTTCCTTTTTAATATGAACACAACTTGTTTCAGCACTTTGGGATTCCTTTAACATTTAAAACTTTAAAAAAAAAAATTTAATTCATTCACAATTTTAAGTTACATAAAATTTCAATGTATGTTTTTTTTTACTATTAAAATATTTTATATATCAGATGAGGATATGTTTTGGGTTAGGGTTAGGGTTATTTCTTTTTGAAAATGATAATTTTTAATAATCATAGATAATTATAAAAATTGTTTAAATCAAGTATGTATAGTGTCATGCTTATAAATTTTTAGAAGATGTAGTATGAATTTTGGGGCTTTCAGATATGGCCATTTTAGGTTTATCCAGGTATTATAGAGATCAGCGGACCATGAAAGAAATCTCTATAGCCAGATTCTGTATATTATGGCAGGTAAAGTGAAGTTTTTTGTGATAATCTTTAGCAAAATAACAAAAAAATTAACTAGATATTAAATATTAAATAGTACTGTTGATAGGAAGCAAATTCCTTTCAGTCTTTGCAAATCCCACAAGGCAGCTTGACATGGAACAGGTTGCACTAGGTTACATATTACCAATAGCAAGGTAATTATGAAGACCAGGCTGATCATGAATTACCTTAAGAAAAAGAATCAAATGTTTGACAAGTATATGTAGTGGTTTTCAGATGTAGTCAAGAGTAGTGTGTAACCTAGGGTATGACTTTTTTTTAACCCCATGCTCCTGTACTGTAGTTTGATTAACTTTTACCTAAAAAGCACGAAATGAACTATTATTTGCATATCTTTTGAAAAAAGTTCACCTCACCATTTGAAAATAGATTTTTAACTACGCAAACCAGTTTTGATTGTCGTCATCATTGAAATTTATTTAAGTTCAGTTAAATATTTTAATAAGTATATATTTTTTTTAATAAAAAATCTTTGAGACAATTTTTAAGATGCACATGCATTGACTGAAAAATATATACTCATTAAAATATTTAACTAAATTTCAATGATGACGACAATATAAACCGGTTTGTGTGGTTAAAAATCGATTTTTGAATGGCCGGGTGAGCTTTTTTCGAAAGATATGCAAATAATAGTTCATTTTATACTTTTTAGGTAAAAGTTCATCAAACTACAGTACAAGAGTATGGGGTTGAAAAAAACTCATAACTCTAGTGTAACCACACATGTCCACAAGCATCTTCTACATGCTTTAAAACTTACTTCTGCATGCAAGATTTTTAAAATATTATTTTAAAAACAATATTAAAAAATCTACTGTTAAAAAAGAGTTAAAATTTTTTTTTCGTTAGTTAATTTGCAACAAAACTTTTCATTGGATAGAAAATGATTCTAATGACCATTTTTTGCAGTAGTATAAACGAAAGGAAAAAAAAGTTAAATTTTTTCATTGAATGGAATTATTATTCTTTTATTTTGTAAAAAAATGCATTGCCGATTTTTTTTTTTTTTTACTATTATTATTATATGAACTTTAATGGTTCTTGAAAAATGTTTTTTCAGAAAACACAATCGTTGTTTAAAGTTGTTGTTATTTATTAAAGTTATTTAAAAGTTAGAAATCAATCATAAATTTATTTAAAAGATTAGAATTTATTGTAAAAAAAATGCTTATGTATAAAAAAAATCAGTTCAAGAAGAAAAATATGACTTTAATGTTGAAAACATTTTAAAAAGCGATCTCATGAAAAGGAAAGAATTTAACTTTATTGTTAAAAGCATTTTAAAGCTGTTTCAAGACATAAGTTTATTTTTTAGTCTTAAAAACATTATATGTATTATTATATAAAAACATTATATGTACTAATTTGTTTACTAAGTATTATAAAAAAGCCTACAGTCTTTTTTAAAGTCTTTTATGTATAAAATGCAAAAACATATTTTATTTGTGCTTTACTTTATACTTCATACTTCAAGGAAATATCTTCATGCATTTAAAAAAAAAAAATTTTTCAAAAGAATTTTTTAATTGACCTAATTTCTCTAAAATCCACTCTAAACACACTTATAAATACAAACACCTATAGATGGTATTCTATCACATGACGTTAAAATTCGCAGCCGCCATACTGTATGGCAAATAAAGTAAACAAAGCGAGCGTTTATTAGCATAATGTGTTTAATTACAATTATTTAGATAACATACCTTGAAGTAAATAGATTTTTAAAGAATATTTTTGAATAAATTTATGTAGAATTTAATTCTCTATCTTACGATATAAGTAATTTATTTTTGCTTAAAATAAAACTCTATTAAATATCTTGTTTTCAAAGGTGTATCATATTATAGTACACCTTTGAAAACAAAAATTTTGAATGCTTTGGAGTACTTTATATACAGTTTCTTATTCGAACATTACTAATAATTTATAAGTAATGTGCGAATAATTAAACTGTATATAAAGTACTTCAAAGCATTCAAAATAGAACACAGTGAACACATTTTGGTTGTTTAAGCATGTTAAATAACTTATTAAATTGTATTAATATTTTAAAATACTATGTATATAAATAATATGCTGAATTATTATGAATATTAAATTGTTTTTGTATATTAAAAGTATTTTTTTAAATAATTAATAACAATAATAATTGGCAACAAGCGAAACCACAAACTTAGAAAAATGTGTCATTTTAGAGGCAATCAACACTTGTGCTAAAGACATAAGCAAGTTGAAGGGGATCCAAATGAATATAATTTTATAATAAACTTCAAATTGTTGAAATTATATGTGTATCTTTTTTGCTGTCATGTCAAGAATGTTTTTCATAAAACAGACTTTTTATTGACAAATTAACTTATCCCATGGGTACTGTTCATAAGTTAAACTTTAAATTTAAAAGCTTGCTTAAAAGCAGTGTTTTTAATTAACCGCTCTTTGCATCAAAAACTGCTGCAAATAAAAGTATTCATAGTAGATGAATTTGATTGAAAGAGGACACGAATCAAATTCTAAAATTTTTTGAAATAAGTTTTAACATTTCAAGGACTTCCATAAATAATGCTAGTAAATACATAGTAGATCTGTAAGTATTCAAACATTTTCAAGCAAGGTGTTATAATGCTTAGAAGATCTATTTCATTTCATTGATTAGTGTGCAATGAGTTTCTCAGAAGAGGTGACTCTTTGTCATTTAAAGATGTTGTTAGTTGTGGGCCTTATGTAAAATTCTATATATTACCACTGAAAGTAACGTGTGTTGGACATAAGCAGTTTTTTTCTTATTTCATTGAATTAAACAATGAATGTAAACAACTGGAACTTAATAATGAATCTCAATAATGACTTAATAACACAATCTTTTGTTGATACTATAAACTAACATGATTCTAGACGTTTTAAGTTGGATTTTTAAGAAATCAATTTTCAAATACATATATTTCAAAAATATGCTCAAATTGAAAAAAAATGCTGGACTGGCACGTTTAAAAAAATATACATTACAACTTTTTTTAGAATTGTGTTCTATATAAAGTACAACTTCTCTAATTCAAATTTTATAGGTGAAAATAAAAGTTTAAATAAAGAGACTTTTTAGGCATACAATATCTGCTAAGTATATGTGCATACTTTACGGAAGTACTCCACGGAAAGATGTGATTTATAATTTGTGTCCTATTCGTTAAATTTCAATTTATACAGGTCTACCCCACTAACAAGCTGTAATTTTGTAACATATTTAATTGCAGTAGTAGCCTGTAATGTTTGAGCATATTTCTCCATTTTCACAACAATATATACAGCTAAACTTTTAAACGTTGAAATAAAAAAATATATTACGGATTTGGAAATAAAAATTCAACAACTTGCTGAAAATCCTTTTTTGTGGAGGATTTCATGGACATTTACTACTAATTTTAGGTTTTTGGGTTTATCCTCTCTAACCTTGATATCTTATAGACTTATTATTATTGTAATGGTTCCTATAGAAAGAAAAAATCCTTAAAAAAGTTGATGATACATAATTTTAAATATGTTGATTTGGCGTTTTTGTGTATATTTGAGCATATTTTCAAGTACATGTACATATTAAATACTTTGTTTTAAGAAAGCATAAAAATGAAAGCAAAAATAACTAATAAGTCACAAAAACTCAAATTCCTTTTCAAATGGAAGAATCTTCTTATTATACAGCTGGCTTTAATCAACAAACTTTTAGGATTTTCCGTCATTTTAAATTTTGAGTAAAAACTTAGCTTGAGCTATTTTTGTTTACAGATATCAAAAATTTAAGATGCATCATTGAATTCAATGAAATGTAATGTAAATTTTCCTAACTAATCCATTAAGTAAAATCAGTCTTTTAAGTGATAATCAGTATTTTTATCTGCATTCCACAATTTTACACGATTTGCAGTTACTCTGATTCAGGTATGAATACTATTTAATACTGTTATGAGGTTTACTCTATTCTAACTCTTCTTATTCTAACTATTCTTACTCTATTCTAACTCTATTCAATGATATATGGCCTTTTTTCCAATTTTTTTCATTTCTTTAAGCAGCACAAGCCATAAATAATACTGTAACAGCTTCATATGCTTTTAGAAGTGTTTATTTGTGGCTTGAGATCAACATACAACATACTTGTACTATACAAGTCCTTGAAATGTTACAGCTTATTTTATAAATTTTTTGATTTGATTTATTTTTTTTACTTCTTACATATCTTAAAACCAATGAAGACCTTAATATCAAACTTTTATCAAATGCGTATACTTTTCTTAACTACAGGGTTCAATGTAAAGAGCAGCTACTTTTAAAGTAAGTCAGATCAGGTTATCCTGCTACTGGTAACATGTAACCCAGTACAATCTGCTTCATGTCCTGCTGCCTTGTAGGATACAACTTTTTAGGCAAAGGCTAGGAGATGCCAACTCCGACTTAAAACACCCCCTGCCTTGGGGCTCTTGGTTGAGTAAAGGCTAGAGATGGTGTCTCGATAAAAATACTCATCTTGGGCAGATGTTAAATGCACCCGGCTACTGTCTTGTAGAAGGCCTCCTAGGCAAAGACTTAAGGGGTAAACAGATTCTATCTGTTGACCAGCCTTGCACCCCTTCTTCATCTATTAAGCTGGCGCAGATGTATTTTTAATACATTGTTTCCAGTTTAGGATGTTGAATGCTAGATCTTCTTGACTCAATGCACAGATTTTGCTTGCGTCTCTGTTTTTATGACTAGGCAACTCATTCTATTATCTCCTAATGAGGGTACAGCTCTAAAACTCAGTTTTATGGTTCTGAGGCCGGCTGGTAGTCAGGTTTCCCGAACTCTGTGGTAGGTCTCAGAGAGGCTGATTCCATCAACAGCTGAAAAATATCAAAGTATTAACAGTGTCATCTTGCGCATGGATGGTGTCCCTGTTTGTACTTTTGGTGTGCATTGTGGAGGCCACATTTGGAGCCCTTTGTTACAGCTTAGGGTTTATTAGTAGTAATGAGGCAATTGCTTGGGCTATTAAACGGTGTTCTGAGTACTATCTATGCTTCAAGTCAAGTTCTTCAATCTAATTTAAAAATGAATAAGTACCAAAAACTATAAAACACAAAAAACCATTATCATCACCAAGTTTTTTTTTTTTTTTTTTTTTTTTTTTAGATTATTCACCTCCCCAAGGCCCAAGGGGGGCCACTACAGTCGAGAAGGCTACTCATTTTTTTGTGTTTTTATTTTTTAATTATTATTCGTGGTGCAACCCTCTCTCAACTCTTTAACTCCGAAACACGAACCTTGCCGAGCAAGGCCGCTGCGCGGAGAAACTAAGTTGAGCGCGGTACTTCCAGGGACGTGGTGGGAGTCGAACTCGGAACCTCTCGCTTACAAAGCAACCGCTCTTACCACTACACCACTACCGCATTTTCTCTAAACCTATCATTCACTAATATTTGTGGTCTTCGAAGTAACTTTTCTTCTGTTGAGTCTTATCTCTTGCAAAGTTCATCAGACCTACTTGCTCTTTGTGAGACTAATTTGAGTTCGGCTGTCTCATCTTGTGATCTTAGTGTTGATGGTTATCTTCCTCTAATTCATAAAGACTCCAATAGTCACATGCTTGGCCTCGGCGTGATTTTCTTCGTGATGGCCCTTGGGTAGAAATCTTTCGTCTTCCTGTCGACAAATGTGCTTCTTACATAACTTCGTGGATTCAGGCTGGAATGGAATCTTTTATTCCCTCTCGACGTTTCCAGGTCAAGTCCCACTCTCCTCCATGGTTTTCCTCACACTGTGCTGCTGCGATTGCAAATCGAAACCGTTACTTCCATATTTATCAGCCAAACAATTCTCCAGAAAACAGACGTCTGTTTATTACTGCTAGAAACCATTGTAAAAAGGTTTTGTGTAACGCCAAAACCAGCTATTCTCAGGTCATGAAATCTCGTCTCAAAAATTAGGCTCTCGTGGCTTCTGGAGAATCTTTAATAATATCAATAATAAGGGCAAATCTATAATTCCGCCTCTCTTGTATGGTTCAGACTTAGTCACCTCACCTAAAGACAAAGCTGAATTGTTTGCTAAAAACTTTTCATCAATATCATCTCTTGATTCCACTAGTTGGGTTCTACCTGATATTGCCAACAAACAGGTTGATCCATTGCTTTACATTCATATCACTCCAGCATCTTTATCTAAGGTGATTTCCTGCCTAGACTCTACAGCTTGTGGCCCGGACAACATACCTGTTATTGTCTTGCAGAAGTGTTCTCCGAAGCTGTCGTCTATACTCTCAAAACTATTCAACAAGTGCTTATCAGAGTTTTGTTTTCCAGCATGCTGGAAAGCGGCATCTGTTATCCCTATCTTCAAAAATTCTGGAGAGCGATCTGATTCGTCTAACTACCGTCCCATAAGTCTTCTTCCTATCTTAAGCAAGGTTTTTGAATCTTTAATTAACCAACACTTAATTTCTCATCTTGAATCTAATAACTTACTTTCTGACCATCAATATGGATCTTCTCGTTCTACAGCTGATTTGCTAACAGTAATAACTGACAGGTTTTATCGTGCATTAGATGAAAGTGGAGAGATTAAGGCCATCGCTCTTGACATTTCAAAAGCTTTTGATAAAGTTTGGCATGCTGGTCTTCTCCATAAGCTTTCTTCTTATGGTGTATCCGGCAACATCTTTAAGATCATTGAATCCTTCCTTTCCAATCGTAGCATAAAAGTTGTCCTCGATGGACAACACTCTTCTTCTTATTCTGTAACTTCAGGGGTTCCTGATGGTTCTATCTCTAGGCCCTATACTCTTTTTAATTTACATTAATGATCTTCCAGATATTGAGCTTGAAAAGGATCTCACTTCTGCTACAGCATGGGGCTCACAGTGGCTGGTGAACTTTAATTCCTATAAAACTCAATTTTTTCAGCCAATCGTTATCGCAATAATTTAGATCTTCCTATATTTATGAACGGTGATGTACTCGATGTGTCACCTACTCTTCATCTTCTAGGATTAACTCTTACTTCCAATCTTTCTTGGAAACCATATATCAAATCAGTTGCAAAATTAGCATCTGCTAAGGTTGCATCTCTTTATCGAGCTCGTCACTTTCTTACTTCGCATTCTATTCTCTATCTCTATAAATCTCAAATCCGGCCTTGTATGGAATACTGTTGCCATATATGGAGCGGTTCTTCTAATGATGCCCTTTCTCTTTTAGACAATGTGCAAAAGTGCATTGTAAACATAGTTGGACCTGCTCTTGCAGCCAACCTCCAACCATTATCACATCGATGTAATGTTGCTTCTCTTTCTCTTTTCTACAAATACTATAATGGGCACTGCTTTAAAGAGCTAGCGTCTCTTGTGCCATCTACTAAAATTCATTCTCGTGTTACTCGTCATTCAATTAAGTTTCATCCTTTTTCTGTGACTGTTCCTAAGTGCTCCAAAAACGCTTATTCGTCTAATTTTTTTCCTCGAACACCAGTTCTTTGGAATTCGCTTCCTTCATCTTACTTTCCTGATTCATATAATTTGCAATCTTTTAAGTCGTCCATCAATCGTTATCTTGCTCTACAATCTTCATTTTTTCTCTTTCAGTAACTTCCAACTTTAATTAGTGGCTGCTTGCAGCCTTGTTGGAAGCGAAGATGTTTAAAAAAAAAAAAAACACAGCTTTTAACTTCAAAGTTTAATTTATGAACATCAACCATGCAAGGAGTTAAATTGTAAATAAAAAGTCTATGTTTTATGAAAAAGATTCTGGAATTTCAGTTAAAGGAAAACATAAATTTTCAGCAATTTGAAGTTTATAGTATTTTAGTTTATAGTAAAATTGTGATCATTTGGATCTTCTACAACTTTTTTGTACGAGTGTTGATTGCCTCTAAAATCACACATTCTTCTAAGTTAGTGGTTTTACTTGTTTGTATTGTATTATTGTTCAAATTATTTACAATTTACTTAGTTGCTAAGGTTAATTACCTTGTTTGACAGTTTTAAGCAAATAAGTTATTTGATATTAAGTTGTAGTTTGAACAAAAAAAAATTAATTGTATTATGAGTAAAAGAATTAAATACTACATATATTTATATAAAATAATTAACTTTTTAACTGTTTTTTTGATGGGAACCACACTAACAGATAATAGTAATTATCCTTGCATTAAACTAATGCGCATTTGTTTGACCTATAAGATGGCGTTGGAGTAACAATGTTTACATAATGACGTCAATCGAACACCATCTATATCTTTATATATGCATACATATGTTTATATATGTGCATACATATATATTTATATGTAGAGTTCTAAGGTCAGCTACGCAACGAGCGCAACATGTTTTTAAAAATTTAACTGACTCATTATATTATAATTTTTAATTTTTTTTTACGTTTACACTCAAATTATCCTTTTTTATTATTCACAAAAAAAAAAGGATAAGAAGACAATTTGAGTAAAATAGAAATAAAAGACAGCGGTCAGCTACGCAACGCGCAAAAAAGCTTGTTTTTTTAATTTAAAGTTTGAATTATTTTTTCTCCGAATCTATAATTTATTTTTTTATAAAAACGTTTTTTTCTTCAAAAACGATTATTTCATTGAAGTTATATTTATAAAAAATTTTTAATATAATATTAATTACACGTCAAATAAAAAGTTTTCAAAAAACTATGCAGTCAGCTACGCAACAATCAGCCATGCAACATGCGAATTTTTATTATAATTCAAATTAAAACCCAAAACAAATCTAAAACTATATTTATAGCTTGTATTTAGAAACAATAAAATTTATTTATAAAGTTTATAACGATAATTTTACATTAAAAGAAACCTGGACCCCGGGGTGGAAAAGGGGGAGGGGGCTTTAGAAGCTTCAGTACTCTCACTTTTTTAAATAATGGGGCTAGGGGGTAGGTAATACAATTTCCTTTTAAATGTACTCTTGATATTTTTATCTGTTCACAACCTTATTATATAAACGTTTTTAACTCAAAGATGTATATAAATACATTCATTTTACTTGCATTTACTTTGGAACTTTGATCTTCAGAGCTTTAAAAGCATCAAGTATTTGGACAATAATTGAACAACTAAAATAATTTAAAAAGCAACAACTAGAAGTTCTTTAAACGTGTAAGCTGTTATTGTTGATCGAAATGTATTAGGGATAAACTGAATAAACCTTCCGAGCTTAGTTGCGCAAAAAAAGTCACCCCAAGAAAACTTGAAAAGTATTGAAAAAAATAAGTAAGACTTTCAATAGAATAACAATAACAGGTAAAAAAAAAACGTTTTAAGAAATCATGCAGTCAGCTACGCAACGATCAGCTACGCAAAACAAATCTAATAATTATTTATGGCTTTTATTAAGAAATTTTTACAGCTTTTTAAGGTGATTTTTAAATTACTTGATCACTGCTAAATGTCTAGACGCCTCTATCGCTTTGATATTATGCAGTATTTGGCGAAAGCTGCTCACCTACAACGTTACCGTCTAAAACCTGAAAGTAATGGCATTTATGCAATTCTTTAATTTTTTTTGTTTTCTTAAAAAAGGTGCTCAAACCAAGAGAGTTGTTTATCTCTAGCTTTTCTTTATCAGTCAGTAATATAACGGTAATTTTTAAATTGTTTGTTGCGGCTGCCAAATCGCTAGCACTAGAAATTATATATTTTTCAGTTAAAACATTTTTTCTGGCAACACGTTTTACAGTGGCTCTAATTCCATCCACAACTCCTTTTCCATGCATTGCAGCAAAAAAATGCCAGTGCATTTTAATTGTATGCTTTTTTTCTAAAATTTTCATTGATGCCAAAATATATTTATTTTTAAATTGTGATGTTGCGTTGTCACTGAAAATATGAACTTCTGTAATATCATCTGATAGAAGCTCGATAATTTTATTTATGTTTGGAACAACAGATAATTTTGTATGATCGCTTGAATCACAAACTAGCGCAAAAGATTTAATTTGACGATGCCAAACTGCACATGTAAATATAGAAATGTGATTTTGACCGAAATGAGCTGCTTGCGTTTCGTTTTGGTAAATACAAGTATAATTTTCTGCCCAGTCAACTTGAATAACAGCCTTATTTGAGTCTTTTTGAATCGCTGATTCTATATTAAATTTAAATACGGACGATTGACTGCTCTTGACATTACAATGAATAATAAACTTTGCACGCATTTCTTTAATATGTGATAATAAAACTGCAATTGTTCCTTCTTTTTTAACCTTTTCTATTTTGATATACGATTTTGCTTGAGGTTTCTGCCACTGATTCCATGAAACATCTAACTCAAATTGTTCGAACTGAAGTAATAATTTATCAAACATATTACAAACAGTACATTCTTTGCAAACGGCATTGAAGATTTGTTTTGTTGGTTTTTCACAAATAAAGTTTAGAATCATAGAGTTTCCCGTTTTAATTGTAGTGAATATATCTGAACCCCGCGAAAGTGATTCAAGAGCATAACGCATATTTTCATGTAACATGCAAACGCACACGTTATGAGGAATTGATGATACACATCGAACGTAAATTGGTCTCAACTGACAAAATTTTGACAGGCTTAATTTAACATCTGCATTGTTTAGCTTAAACTCTTCGAAAGCTTCTTTTAGCGTATATAACATGTGTCGAATTTGAACACGCACCTTTTTTTCTCCTATCACTACAGAAGTATAATCTGCTGTTCTTGGGGATATTCGACTTATTTCATCGTCGCAATAAAAATTTTGTATAACCACTAAGTCTTTTTCTCGGAGACTGTTTGTTGATTTAGGAATTGAGTAAGTTAATGGTTGAGTTTCATTGAGTAAACAACACAACAGTTCCTTTTTCTGAACAAGACTTTTGGGAAGAGAGCGATTCAATTTTTTTATATACTTTCCTTTAACTTGCACATTTGCAAATGATGAGTGATTTGATTCGAGAGATAAAGATGCGTCTTTTTGCCGCAGTCGAAATTTTCTCATTCTTTCTAAACTTTTTAATCTTTCAGCTGCAATTTTTCGAAAATCTTTTTTCCATCTTTGTCTTCGAAGTCTAGCATTTTCTTTAGCTTTGAATTTCTTTTCTTCATGATTTCTACTCATGTAATTCTTTTGATTCATTGCTTTTCTATTTTTTATCTTTATAGCTGTAATAAAAAAAGTAAACATTCAAATAAATGTAAAAATTACTTAAAAACTCTATAAAAACACAATGCTCACCTTTTTTATTTTCATTGGATGCGCAAGCAACTGGTTCCTGCAGTGATTCCATATCTTTATATTGACTATAAAGTCTTTTGGAGTTTTAAATAATTTCTAATTGACTATAAATGTTTTGAAGTTCAAAATAGTTTGGGCAAAACTATTTGTTGCATTTAAAAAAATTGACAAAATTTGCGACATTTAAATGTTTAGTTTTGGCAGTCAGCTACGCAACAGGAAGTTGAGTGGTTTTTTTTTAACTATTTGATGCCAATTTTTTTTAACTATTGCAAAACCTTAATATGGCTAATTAGTTGACGTAAATAATCGACAAGGATTTAAAAAAAAAATTTTAATTGATGAAAAAAGACAACTTTTCCTTCCCAGCGGTCAGCTACGCATCATGATTGTGTAAGAAACTATTTTGCTTATATCGCGTGAAATAACTAAAAATTAAATGTTAGTGCTTTAACATATTAAACCAGCTTTACAGCCGACCAATTTAAAACTAATTGGAAAAATTTTGGATCACTACAAGATTTTAAAAAAATAATGAAAGTTAAACACTTTTTCTTAAATGAAATTATACTTTTTCCGTTTACTTTAAAATCTATAAATAGCTTGTTCAATTTTTTTTTTTTTTTTCTTTAATTATTTTTTTTTAACATTTAAGACTATATACTTATAGTAATGGAAAAAAAAATTCATTATTTTTATTTTTTAAAACGAGATTTGTTTTAATAACCGCGTGGAACTCTACATATATATATGCATACATATATATTTATATATATACATACATATATATGTTTTTATATATGCATACATATATTTTTATATATGTGTGTAATAGAACCTTAATCTTCATTGTAGAATAACCATGCTCTAAGGGATCAATGGCATATAACTATGGGATTAAATTTATTATTTAACTAATAAATTAAATCTAGATAGAATTTTTTAAGAAGCAACTTATAATATCTTTGAATAAATTTTTAATTTAGAGTTTTTGTTTTTATATATTTAAAGAGAAACGGTTATTGATGTTGACTTGGTTCAAAGAAATGATGTATTACTGGTATGTTTTTTGTCTTATGTGTTTAATTAATTTTCTTTTTAATTAAGTTTCTTTTTATTAAGTTTAATTAAGTTTCTTTTTATCATTTTTTTGATCTGTTTTGTTTTTTGTGTCTGTTGTTAAGTGATTTAATGTGTGTATTTTTGAATATATGAAAATAATTTGTTATGCACATAAGTAACAATTTATGACCAGTTATAACCAAATGTGTTTATGTCAGCATTTATGATTTTCAAATATTTTTTTGAATGCTAATTTGTGCTACTTTAGTTGAGGTTTAATTGATTTTAAAATGTCTTTTCAAAGTATTATTTGACTGCATGATTTTAAGGGAATTCAAAATCTGTTTATTTTACTAGTTCTATATAAAATTTATTTATTTTACTAGTTCCATATTAAAAAGAAAAATGTAAAAATAGTAGTTTAAAAAAGTTGATGTTTTAACAGGAAAGCATTATAAATTTGAACATTAAAAAACTCTCGATTTTGTAATGACATTACAAATAGAGGAAGTGTTTTTGTAATGACATCACAAATAGAGGAAGTGTTTTTGTAATGACATCACAAGTATAGGAAGTGTTTTAATGGCAAAAAGGAGAAAAAAGGATAAATGAGAAAAGGAAAATTAAAGAAAATTATTTAAAAGTGAAAACAATGAAAATATTAATGATTGTAAATTTAAAAAATTGAAGAAAAGCATTTAAAAAAACGAATCAACTTAAGCAAAGTTGAAAGAAAAAAGTTTTTAATAAGTTTGAGAATAGAAAACTATAATAAGAAAACAAAAAAATCATTTTTTAAAAAACAAATTTTTTAAGTTTTATTATTTTATGTTGTTTGCATTTGTTTATATTGTTGTTATTAGTGTTACATTGTATTTCTGTGTATTGTTTAAACTGTCATGCATTTTTGTACATTGGTTATATTGGCCTGTATTTCTGTGTATATTTTATATTGTCATGTATCTGTATTTTTATTTATACTATTGTGTATTTTTGTGTATTGTTTACATTATCCTGTTATATTTTATAAGATATCACTCTATATGAATGACACCAAACCTGATTTTGTAAAATTATAATTAAATTTGTAATTTTTCAACATTATTATTAAGTAAATGGATTTTTAAAAGAAATGAAAAAAATAATTAGAATGTCCTGTTGTTTTTGGCTTTTTTTTTTAATTGAGTTTTTTTAATAAAAACTGATTCTGATCTTTTTGGTTTTTCTTATTTAAAAAGCCGAATAAAAAAATGTTCAAAACTTGATTTAAAAAGTAATTCTTATTTTAGTATATGAAAAAAAGATTAAAAGGGTTAGAAAAAAACAAAATATACATTTCAATTCATTTCATTCAATCACTTTGTAATCTTCATTATAGGTGAAACCAGGGTCAAGAATTCCATGTGATGCAACTGTTCTCTCTGGTAACTCTTCAGTTAATGAGTCTCTAATTACTGGTGAATCTATGCCTGTTACAAAAACAGCAGGAAAATCTGTTATTGGAGGATCTGTAAACCAAACAGGTGTTTTGTTGATCAAAGCAGTAAATGTAGGTGAGGAGACAACTCTTTCTCAAATTGTAAAATTGGTGGAGAATGCTCAGATTTCCAAGGTAAATGTTTTAATATTTGCAGTTTTAATATATATATATATATATATATATATATATATATATATATATATATATATATAAATATATATATATATATATATATATATATATATATATATATATATATATATATATATATATATATAAAATCAGTTATCTTTATCAACAGCCATCTTCATCTGGGCACACTTTGATGCAACTGGAAAATCTTTTCAGTAAAGATCAACCAATCAAAAAAAGAAACTGCTTTTGGTTTTCATCTTTTGTAATGCTTGAGTTAAAGGATGTTATAAGAGCTTTGCTTTGTTCTGCTCAATCGTCAACAACCTTCATTTGATGTGTTGAATCTATTTCCCACTCTGAAGAAGCTTTCATTAGAATTGATTCAGCTTTTTCTTTGGTGTTCTTCAAAATTAGATCAAAAAGTCCTGCAGTGTGTTGTGTGATGAAGGAAGACAATGGACTGTGACAATCGAATGTGACAGCATCAAGTCTTTTGAGAGATTTTGGTTGTTGTTTCAGGTTGTTTGCCATGTCTTTCTTGTTGTTATTATCGACACCGGAGGTTGCAAAGAAAAACTTTTGCTGCAATTGCATTTGTATGATTTGGATATTCTTGAAACCCTTGAAGAAGCTTGGCATCATTGAATGGTGCTCATTCAGCTAACAGAGCTTCATTTCAAGACTGTTTACAAATAAATGCCACAAAAAGACATATGTCTGTTATTACTTTTGCTTTTCCTTGCAGTAATAATATCCTGAAATCAGTAATCCTGAAACAAACATATTTTTAGACATTATATACATTTACCATCCAATTTGCATTGTGTGTTGCAACTGTAGTCCGAAATTTTTCATTTAACTCCGATGTTGTAGTTGATACTCCAAGAAAATATGGTACAGAGTTCTAAGTATTTATTTCTTGGATTTTGCTTTGGTATTCATTCCTTTGGTATTTAATAATTGTATCACAATAGTATACTAACATTTCTTCACAGAGTTTGATGAGAAAATCCCTTTTAAAAAGTTTTTCATTTCCTATAGTGAACAGCTCCTTGTTGATTGCTGGCCATTGTTTCTGAAAACGTTTAAAAAGTCTCACTTCAGGTCCTCCACTGGTTTCAAATCCAGTCCTGAAAATGGTGGAAAGCATGACTTTAATGACGGCAATCATAAATCTTTTACTGAGTGACCAAGATCCTGAGCCACTGTTCCAATCATGAAGGGTGCACAGCGATTAAAAATAATGACTCAATCAAAAGATGATACAACATTATCTGTTGAACTTTCATCTTCTTTTTCATTGAACCACTTGTGCTGGAAGTGTAAAGAATCTGATATTCATATATATATATGCATATGTATATGTATATATGCTTATGCATATGTGTATATATATATATATATGTATATATTTATACATACATATATATATATATAAATATACATTTCACTTAATGAAAATTTTTCTCATTTAACACTGTGTTTCATCAATAAAGACTCATCAGAAATGCATTTCTGATGAGTCTTGATTTATGTATATGTGTATATATATATATATATATATATATATATATATATATATATATATATATATATATATATATATATATATATATATATATATATATAAAATCAGGGCTCAAAATAGCTGCCGGATATCTGACATTGTCCGGCACTTGTCTGATGAAAAATGATATCTATCAATGATTTTGTCTGATCCATATTTTGCTTGCATTTAATTTATAATCAAGAAAGAAACCTTTTATATGACACTATTAAGTTTGAGATTTCATTATTAAAAATGAGAACTTTTTGCTATGAAAAGTGAGAAGTTTTTCGCTATGAAAAGTGTTTATAAAAGTATAAAAGTGTTTATAAAAGTAATCATAGAAAAAGTTTGAAAAGATTTATCAAAAAATATATAGTTAAATGTATAATATGTATTTATATAAATGCATTCTTTGATAATTTAAATAAAATAGAGTAATTTTAAACAATCATTAGAATTAATTTGTTACTTTATTTAATAAGTAAACTTAATAATTTATGTATTTAATATATTTATAATTTATAATAATTTACAAAGCAATTCGCATAGTAAAGTAATTTTTAAAAAATGTAATGTAAATGTATTTTCTTTTTCAATTTTTAGTTTTTTGAGCTTAGGTTTTTTTTTTTTTAGATTTTCTTTTTTTTAGATAAGTTTTTTAGTTCACTTTAATCATTTTTTTTAGATAAGTTGTCTTTTTAATTTTTATTTAAAAAATTCGCTTTAATATGCCAAATAGTACATGAGATTGAACATGCACACACTTCTAATTGATTTAATTAGAAATAATTTTTTTTATTTTAAATACTTTGGCATATAAAATTCGTTGAATGGTCATACACGAGCAGTGAATGCTTGAGGGAAGAAATGAAGTACATTAGAAAAAAGGAGAATCATTTTTCAAACAAAGCATATTTTGACAGTTGTCAAAAATAAAGATTTATAGAGGAATATTTAAAATATAAGACAGACAATGCACCTAAACAGTACTAACAATAATAATAAAAAATAAATTGTTATATAAATACTAATATGAACAAAGATATACAAAAAATGTCACCAAACAAAAAATAAATAAAACAAAAAATTGATTACAAAAATAAAAAGTATGCACACAACAATGAAAGGCCTCAGAATGGAAAAAAAAACATTATTGCTAATGTGTAAATAATATATAATATTATTTACACATTAGCAATAATGTTTTTTATTACTTAATCACTACACATAATTTGTGTAGTGATTAAGTAATAAACATCTCTTCAGAGTCGCATCTATTATTACTGGCATTTCAATGAGGATCAACACTGATAACTAATTTATCTCGTCAGACAAACGTCATCGCCACTTATGCTTTACCCCGCGACTTACGCCAAATCCATACTGCAGTAAATATTACAATGATAAAATGCATGATATAAAAGCAATTTCAAAAGCGGATAAAATATTGTTCAGAGGTAACGTTTTCTCTAATATTTTAGTAAAAAAATACAATAAAAGAAAATCAGACAATTTTCGGTAAAATGGGTATTTATTAAATAGAATAACATAAGAAATATACCAAAATACAAGAATAATGTAAAGAGCGGAAAAACATATTTTAAAATGAGGCTTTCTCTACAGTCCAAATTAACGTATATTTGAGACCATAACAAATGCACAATAAAAAGTTTAATTCTAACTAATTAAATATAAATAAAACTAGAAAATTGATGTAAGGGTAATAATATTATAACACCTAAATAGTAACACCTAGGAACTGTAACTTAGTAAAGAAAAAACAGATTTTTCATTTATGTTTTTTTATGTGCCATTTGGATTAGAAATTTCTTGATCGATTTAATGTTTTTGCAACTCGCAATAGGTGGAGTTGGCCATATATTTTTTTAATATCAGTATCCTGTTCAATAATATTTCAGTGCTTTTTTATTATTTTATTGATAAGTTTTCAGACTTTTCCAAATATTGTAACTATTGGTAAAATTCTCTCTTTTTCTCTTTCTTCTTTATATTTGTTGTAGACAAGTTCATGTTGTGTATGTCATAGTGCTTTTTTAAAACCTTTGTAAATAGATTAAAAAGGGTAGCCTCGTATAACTAAAATTTGTGCTAGTTGTTTTAGCTCTTTTATTAGGTTGTAATTGTTCGATATAATCTTATTGTATCTTAACGCTTGGCTATATACTAAGTTACTTTTTTGATGAGGGGGATGGAATGAATTATAATGTAATAGTGCTGTTGTATCCGTTGCCTTCTTGTATATTGTTGTTTCTAACTGTCCATCTAGTTTTTTGATAATTGTGAGGTCCATGAAATAAATAGAATTGGTAGAATAATTGAAAGTAAATTTGATCGTGGGGTAGATGGTATTCATAAATTCAAAAACTTGTGTTAATTTCTCCAGAGGCCTATGAAAAATAAAAAATGTATCATTTATAAATCTTTTATAAAAAGAAATCCGCATTGAAAATTGGTCAATTATTTTCTCATCAATTCTTCCCATAAATAAATTAGCATAGGGCGGGGCCATACGTGTTCCCATGGTAGTACCTGTTAACTGTAAAAAGTGATCAGTCAAAAATTAAAAGTTGCTATGGGTTAATATGGTTTCTAATATGATGTCAATAAAAGCAATAGGTAGGCGATTTATGGGACCGTTATATGGTGGCGCTCTCTTAAAATAAAATTTCACGGCGTCAATATCTTCGCAGTGAGGAATGTTTGTATACAAAGATATAACATCAGCTGTGGCAAGGATGTAATTGTTGGTTTCTAGTACATGAGATTGAACATGCACACACTTCTGATTATTAATTGATATTAACTATGAAAAAAATTAGTATTATCAATATGTTATGACTTGATAGTTATTTTGTCAGTTGATGAAACAGGTTGGAATGCAATATTATTAAAAGATGTATTCTTTCATGCATGGATGAAAATTTCCCTTAAATTAAATTAAGTTTAATAATTTTATTTTTATTTTATTATAATTTTTCTTCTTAATTAACTGTTTTTTAAAAAACTCAAATTTAAATATACCAACAATAGCAAGATGATTAGGGCACATTGAAAACGTTTTTTCTAAATTAGGAATATTTTTGACTGAGCTAGAAGTTGAACTTGCTTTTATTTAAAATTTTGACCAATCATTCTAAATTACATTTTACCTAATTATGCAAAAAAATAATAAAAAAAGCAAAAAAATGTTTTTTTTTAATCATTTTTTTAAAAACTCGATAAGTTCATTAGCGCACTATCAGCATGTGCACATTGTCAATATAATTGTTTTAGACTGACATCACTGCTTACTCATCTGCTCTTGTCGAGACCTATATATATATATATATATATATATATATATATATATATATATATATATATATATATATATATATATATATATATATATATATATATAACATTTTAATGTTGTCCAAAAGTTAAAACAATTAAAGTAATGTGGAAGTACATTAAGTTTTATTGTTTTCAAAAAACTGCAATATTAATGACTGGAATGTTTGTTTAATTAAGAGTGGGTTTGTTTATACCATATAGCCTGCTGCTACAGGGAAGTGTCACTGCATTGACTGAGGGTTTGGTTTGGGCAAGCAATCTATCTTTTAAAAAAAAAGACTTTATTCAAGTTTTTAGACTTTTTCTGGTCTGGTTTATTAGCATTCTCTTTAAAACTACAGTTTATGGTAGAATATATATATATATATATATATATATATATATATATATATATATATATATATATATATATATATAAATATGTGTGTGTGTATATATATATATATATATATATATATATATATATATATATATATATATATATATATATATATATTAGTTTTGAAGTGTTCTTTTCTATAGTTCTATTTTCTTAATTTTTTTAAATTATTTTTAATTATGAAAATAATTACATTTAACTTTTTTTTTCCATTTAGGCACCAATCCAACGATTTGCAGATCGGTTAGCTAGTGTGTTTGTACCAGGTATAATCTTGCTTTCAAGTTCAACTCTTATTGTTTGGCTAGTGATTGGTTTTAACCACCCTGAATGGATAAATACTCATAATATGGTAGGATTGGTATTTAGAAAATGATTATTAAAGCATATATATCAGAAAAATACAGATTGTTATTCTTTTCCATTATTTTTCATATGTTATGCTTTCATTATTATATTTTTCTTTATTTTTTAAATATATGAGGTAAATATCAAAAATGGTTTTAAGAATTCTTTTTTAATTTAGTATTCAATGCATGGGCATAATGAGATTGTAATACAATTTGCATTTCGAACTGCAATCTCTGTTTTATGTATTGCATGCCCATGTGCGTTAGGTCTTGCAACTCCTACTGCAGTTATGGTTGGAACAGGAGTTGGTGCATCAAATGGTATTCTTATTAAAGGTGGAGAACCACTTGAGTTAGCTCATAAGGTATTGCTATCATTAATTTAGATAAATTGATTATGATTTTATATGAATGAATGATTTATGAAAGATATGAGTATTTAAATTAACATTTTGTTTGGTTTTTCATAACAAAAGGTTTATTTACATACTCTTCTCAAAAAAAGCCATCTTTGTAAATATTTAAGTTAATTGGTACATTAACTGTTATATTTTTGAACAAAATAGTAATATATCAACTGTTGCATTTTATTTGGATAACTATAATTTAACCAATTGACTTTTAAATTCAATGATTTTCTTTTAGTCTGGTTAAGTTATATGAGTTTATGTTTTAAGAAAATTTGAATTTAAAGCTCATAATCTGTTGTTTTTTGATTAATTGCTGTGTTTTTTTTTAACATAAAATGTTTTGTGTCATGTATGTATAGCGTTATGTTCAGTAACTGGATTACTGAACTGATAAAAACAACTGGTTAGAAAAAAAAAATTATGTTCCCCGCTTTTTCCCTAGATATCTTGCAATTTTAGATACCATTTTTTTAGCAACTGTACCTGTAGTACAGTTGTTAAAAAAATGATAGTTGTTTTACTATCAGTATTTATTTATGGAACAGTAAACTGTGGTCATTTGGAGAGCATGTTTTTCCCCAGGTTTAAGTTAAATGCTAAATTTTTATTTTAAAATTAAATAGTTTATCTGTCAAAGGATTTTTTTTTTTTTTTGTTGCGTCAGGTTTTCTGTATTAAATCTCAAATTTACTAAAACGCAAATAATAAACTCACCTCAATTAACTAAAGGATCTAATCGATGATCTACTGAATCAACTTGATCCTAATAATTTTTTGGTATAGGCTCACAAAAAAATTTATTTCATTCTCTTCCTGAACTTGACAGGTGAATTTAAAGTATTTCATTGACATATTTGTAAAGGTATTTCTTACTTATTAAACAAGACACTTGTATGATGTGCAATTGCATTGTAAAAAAAAAAGTCATGTAGGGTGTTATTCCTTATTTTTTTGCATCCCTCACTTAAATCTCAAAAAAAAGAAATTTATGTTTTTTTGATCATATTTTTTGTCTTTGAAATACCTACCAGTTATCTACAAACACCTAGCAGTTATCTACAAAGTAAATCTTTTAGTACTAGTTATCCTATATTTTTTTATAAACAATTCCTTTTAAGATTATGCTCCCACTGCAATTAAGTTCTTTTCTCAATTATTGGTTCTAATACCTCCCTTGTAACAGATAGGTTCTGATACCTCCCTTGTTACAGATAGTTACCTCCCTCGTTACAGATAGATACTTCCCTTGTTACAGATGGATACCTCCTTTTAACAGATAGAAACAAAATAAGATTCTCAAATCTTGTCAAAAAATAATTTAAAACCTTTTTAGTTAAATATAATATAAAAATATATAAATACACATTTAAATGTTATAAGTTTGAAGTAAAAGATATTTATATACTTATAAATAGTCCATAATGGTAATAGTAAATTAAACATTTAGGTTGATACAATCGTTTTTGATAAGACGGGTACATTAACATATGGCCGTCCTCAAGTTGTTGCAACAAAAATATTTGTTGATAATATTTTTTTGCCATGGAAAGTGTTTTTAGCTATTGCAGGTGCTGCAGAGTCAAACAGTGAACACCCTCTTGGTGTTGCCCTCAAGCAGTATGCCCAAGAAGTAAAGCTTAAATTTGTTTTTGATTCATTTATTATTTAAATTTTTATTTTAAAATAAAAATATATATATATATATATATTTTTAAGTTTTAAGAAAAATAAGATTTTCTTTTTAATTGTGTCAAATAAAAAATCCTAATTTTGAATTTTTTTAAATAAAATCAACATTTTGTTAGATTCTAAATGTTGAAAGACTTGGGGAGGTAAACAACTTCAATTCTTTTACTGGTCAAGGAGTGAAATGCACAGTTAAAAATGTAGTTAGTTCAACTGTTGAAGAAAATGCACCATTAACTGTTCAAATTGATGGCATTCCAATTGATACAATTACAAATGCTAACACTCAGTCAGGTTTTGAAAATATTCTATGTGTCTTGTGTTTTGCTTTAGTCTTTTTCTAATATTCTTAAAGCAATACTCAATGTAGAATTTTATTTTACAGAAAGCATTTTAAAAAGCAGTTATGAAGTAATGATTGGTACAAGAAAATTTCTTCAAGAAAATTCTATTCTATGGAATGATCAGGTGGAATTGGTAATGAAAGCACATGAAGAAAAAGGAAGAACTGTGGTCCTCGTAGCTATAAACAGTAAGTTTAGTTAAAGTTACAACAAGTGTATGAAGGAGTGGATAAATTTTTATTTTGTAATAAAAGTTTTTTTTATTTTTTTTCTATGATTTTTTGTTAAGTTCAATAATTGGATTTATCTTTGAAATTTTTATAAAGACATTTGTGGAAACCAAAAATCATTTTTGTTGTTGTTGTTGAAAACTAAATTGTCCCAGATATATAGCAGTAGTGAAAGTTGTGATTCGTAAGCAAAAATTAATGATCTTTGTCATTTTGCAAAAAGTACTAATTTTGATCCCCTTATGTCATCAGTAATACCATACTAAACATTTTTTCCGCGATCCCCCTTGTGTCACCAGTCAGTGGTGTACACTGGATTTTTAGATGTTTGAGTTTTGACACTAACAGGCATTGTGCAAACTCCAAACTTTTGTATGTTTATGCTTATATCAAAAAAAAAATTTTGCAAAGAATTAAGGTGATTGGAGATTGGGAACAAAAAAACTCTAATTGTTGGGCCCACCCAGCCCTTAACGTGGGAGCAATGAGTTTATAAAATATTTTCTTTACTATTTTTATCTGAATTTATATTCATCAACAAATTTCAAACTTAATGCAATAATCTCAAAAACTATGACCATATAAAGTTTTAACCCCCCTCAATTTGAGGGGGCTTTAGACATTGAAGGGTCATAAAAACTGAACACTAAGAGATTATTGCATGAAACTTGAAATTTGTTGATGAATATGAATTTAGATAAAAATAGTAAAGAAAATATTTTATAAACTCGTTCCTCCCACGTTAAGTTTTGGGTGGGCCCAAAAATAGGGGTTTTTTGTTCTCAAGCTCCAATCATCCCAAGTCTTTGCAAAACATTCTTATTTGATATAAGCATGAACATACAAAAATTTGGAATTTGCACAATGCCTGTAAGTGTCAAAATTCAAACGTCTAAAAATCCAGTGTATACCACTGCCAGTAATACCGCGCTAAACTTTTTTTAAGATAAAGTTATAAAAAAAACTTGACTAAATAAAAAGCTATTAAAATGACCAATCAATTCATTTTTTCGAATTCATTCAAATAATCCATAAAAAGTGTGAGCATAATGAATTTAGCTTTTACAGGGTGTCTGCCAGATATGGGAAATCAGGGAAAAGTCAGGGAATTTAGATGTCTTCAAAAAAGTCAGGGAAATTAGGTCAAGTTTTAGAAAAATTAGGATTTTTATTACTTATCTTATTTTAGAAGCTCTTTAATTATGAGTTTTTTGTTTTTTTAACACTCAATTTAACTCTAAGAAAAGCAGTTATTTTTGTTGAGCTTGAGTAGCTAACTTTTAGTAACTAACTAGTACTAACTAACTAGTAGCTAACTATATGATGTTATTAATCAGTTTTTATTTTCTTTAAACTAGAACAAGTTTAAGTAAATTAAATAATGAACTCAACATAATTTAATGATCAGTGGTTACAAATACCAGAATATAAAGCTTGGTCAATGTGTGGGGATAGAAATACCTAAGCAAAATATAGAGTTTGTCCACATCCAAGAAATATAATTGAACTGTCTAATAAGAAAGCATTGTGAATATTTGTCTCCACTTAAAAATGACACATATACCATTTACTAATGTGTCAAAAAATATATATGTTATAACAACCGCTTTATCAGAAAACACAGTTCAAGTTTCCACTCTTCATTCGTATGTTGTGTCAGATTCAGTTATTGATGCATAGATCAGATGGACACTTAAAAATGTTTCATCATTTTTTTGTTCAAGTGATGGAATTTCGATTTTTTTTAAATCAATGTTTCCTGACAGTGCTATAGCTGAAAAGTTCTCTTTTCAAAAAGACAAGTGTTCATATTATATAAATTTTGGAATAGCTCCTCATTTTCAATCAGATCTTATTAGAGATACAGATAAGTCAGACTTTTATGCTGTTTCTTTCGATGAAAGTCTTAACTCAGTTGTGCAAATAGAGCAGATGGATTTTGTTATTAATTATTGGGATGGTGTTTCAAACCATGTTTGTACTCATTACCTGACTCAGACTTTATTGGATATAGTCGAAGTAGAGATCTTCTGCATAATTTTTTAATTGGGTTTGAAATCTTTGAATAAAATTAAACTTATTCAAACTTATTTGGGCCTTCTACACTGAGTTACAAAACTATCGTGTCGAAAATGACATTAACAAATTCCAACTGGATCTTGTGGTCTTCATTCAATTCGTCTATCATTCAAAACTGGGGAAAACAAACAGACTGGGGTATTAAAAAGATTTTAAAAGCTCTTTATAAACTTCTCCATAATTCTCCTTCAACACAGGGAAGACTTTACTGTTGTGACTGAAAGTAATCAATTTCCTCTCTATCTTATTATCTCTCTATTTTTGTGGTACTCGATGAGTTGATGATGAAAAGGTGGCTTTCAGAGCTGTTAATATTTGGGAGAGCATTTGTAAAAAGTGTAGGTTTTGAAAATCTCTACCAAAGAGTAAGCAGCCTTTAGGCATGAGCTACCAAATTGTTTTATCTGCTACCAAGGACCCTCTTTTATTTTAATTTTAGCAAAATTTTATTTCTTTGCTCATATAGCTCATATTATGCAATCCTTTTTATCGGGTGATGCGGAAGTTATCGGACAAATCCTAATTTCATTATTTCAGCATAATAATTAGTTTTTGTGGTTTTATGCGTATGCATAAACATTCTATAAAATATAAACTTTATTATTTGAAACACAATTATTTAAAATGAGGTTAAATGCAGCTGAACGAGAATCTTTTCGAAAGCAACTAAAAATGTTTTTTGTAAATAAACCTAATATAAAAAAAAAAAAAATCGTAAATCATTTTGAAAAGAAAGGATTTGCTCGAAGTACAATATATGATAACCTAAAAAGACTTGAAACTGTTCAATCGTTTTCTTATAGAAAGCACCCTGGTCGTCAAATTAACGAGACTTGTCAACAATGGAAAAAAAATCACATTTAAATAAAATATACGGTAGTATAATAAATATATAGTATAATATATATAGTATAAATAAATATAAAAGTAATGGAATAATAATTAAAAAAAAGCAAAAAAAAAAATTATTGTTACCTTTTTGTGAGCGTTTTTAAGTTAAAAAAGTTCGTAATTAAAATTTTAAATGTTTTGACATTTTTAAAAAAAGTACCTATTTTTCAGTCAGAAAAATAGGTATTAAATTTAGTGTAAATCAATCGACAATTGGTCGTCAGTTAAAAAAAATGAATATTAAATATAGAAAACATGAAAAGACTCCAAAATACTCTATAGAACAACAAATAAAGGCAAAAAAAAGAAGCAGGAAACTAGTTAACCAACTCTATAACACAAAATCGCTTCTAGTCATCGATGACGAAAAATACTTTTGTTTTGCAGGGGACAACATGCCTGGAAATTCTAGATACTAAACAAACAACAAAAAGACATCCCCAGAAAGTGTTCGTTTTATAGGAAAAGAGAAATTTCCAAAAAAATTATTAATGTGGATAGCCATATCTGACCGTGGTATGTCCGAGCCATTGTTTCGCACTTCCAAGGCTGTAGCGATCAATTCATCAATCTATATTAATGAATGTTTAGAAAAACGACTTCTTCCATTTATTCACAAGTATCATGGAGACTTTTTATTTTGGCCAGATTTAGCTACTATTTATTTTGGCCAGATTTAGCAAGTTCTCATTATTCTAAAGATTCTCTAAATTGGATGGACCAATATGTCTATTACGTTGATAAAGAATCCAATCCCCCAAATGTGCCTCAAGCACGACCAATTAATAATTTTTTTGGGACATTTGGCACAGAAGGGTTATGAGGGAGATTAGCAAGCTTCAACAGAGCAAGTTTTGATTGATCGCATTAAACTAAAACTACAAGAAATTGATTTAAACTTTTTACAGTCGCATATGAAAGGCGTCAGAGCAAAATTGAGATCAATTGCAGATGGTGGTGTTTTTTCATATAAAAAATAATATATTTTTATTAAAAGATAAATGCTTTATTTAAAAAAATATAATAGTAGTTTTTTTTTTTATTTATAAATAAGTTATTGACGTTTTTATTTTGTCCGATAACTTCCGCATCACCCATTAACCATATATCAATATGCTAAACCTATGATGTTATTTTTATATTATGACTTTTATTGGCTATTAAAAGACATAATGTCAAAGTTCATTATAGCTGATATTATTCATTAGATCAATGTAAAACTGCAAATAGCCTTTGCAAATTTGATTTTACAAAAGAAAAAAAAACTATTTAAAAAAGCCAGGTATTGGATGTGGTGCCAGTACTGATAAAAAGAATAAAAAAACAAATGATGAAATCACTCCAAAAGATATTAATGCTTTCAAGTACAGTTGCATATGTTTTCTACAGTCGTTGACATGTAAGTTTGTGAAAAAATTGCCTATAAAAAATGCCATTGTGCGAAATGTAAAATGTTTTGATCCAGAAATAATGTGCAATGAAAAAATGGCTGAGGAAAAGATAAGTGATTTGCTTGATAACTTGATTCAATTCTATTAGGTTACCCCAAAAGGTGGGGATGAGGTAAATGCTAAATTCTAGAGATATTTAGAAAAGATTTTCTATAAAAACGGGAAACATTTCATGAATTTCAACAAAATAGATGATAGGTTGGATGAGTTCTTTTTTTCTAAAACTGGTGGTTGAGATGATTATCCGGCACTGTCCAAATTAATCAAAATTCTTTTTCATGGTCAAACAGCAGTTGAAAGAGGGTTTAACATTAACAAGAATATGTTACAACCTAATTTAATGAGTAAATCATTATTAAGCTAGAGAATTGTGAATGACTATATGAAAGCTCTTAAACCTGGAACCACGTTAAAACCTGGAATTTATAGTTATCTCGAAGGAACTGAGAGAATCTGTCAAAAAATCATGGAGTCAACAAAAGATTGAAATGGCTGCTTTAAAAGAAACTGAGTTTACAGTTTTTTTGCTTGAAAGCAAAAAAGTGACTTACTTGCTATTGACATAAAGGGCTAACAATCTAAAAAAGTTATTCTGGAAAAAGTAAAAAAAAAAAAAGACACTAAAAAGTGATTTAGAAGCAATTCTTTTGAAAGCTGAAAATGATGCTGAAAAAGCTCATACTCATGCTATTAAACCAAAATTCTTTAAGAGAGGAAAAAGAAGAAAGAAGAGATTAAAAAATTAGATGAAACTTTTCATCTTTTAAAAACATGTTGATTTTAGCTTTATATTTTACTTTTACATTACTTGTGTAATTCAGTTTATTTTGTTCTGAATGCTATTTATCAAAACAGTTTATAGAGTCAATAAAAGCATAGCATTTTTACATTTTACGTTGATTAAATTTTAAATGTACTTTAATGATAACATACTAACAATACTTTGATAAATGTAATAATGATGCTTTATTTTGAACTTTACATGATTTTTCCATGTATTATTTCCCAATTAAGTCTGGAAAAGCTCATAATAACTGAAAAAAAAATCAGGGTAAAGAGGTTGACAATCAGGGAAAAGAGATCCACGATCAGAGAAAGGTCAGGGAAATCCACCTTAAGATTTTGGCAGACACCTTGTTTTACATCTTGTTTTCAAATTACGCATTGCTTACCTTGATTTTAGTTAAGGGATTTTTCTTAGAGACATGTTACTAGGAGACATAATGTTGAAGATAGATAACATTATTATTTTTTGTTTTTATGGTAAAACCATGGTTACTTCGGAAAAAACTTTGGAGTTCTCATTTGAGAAATTCTATTATATTAAAAAAAAAAGATTTTTTTATCTTGTTAGATTTTACATCCAAGCCCAAAAACAGGAAATTTACTTGAGAAACTATATGCAAATGGTTAAATGTCTCTAATTAACACAAAATGTTTGTTAAGAAAAAATGTTCAGTTGTAGCCTTAAAACTCTTTGATTGTAGCTATGAAATTGTTGAATGTAGCCTTGAAACTCTTGATTGTAACCTTGAAACTCTTGATTGTAGTCTTAAATCCTTTTTTGGAAAATAAAGAAGTTTTATTTTATAAGAATAAAATGAACAAAACGAATAAAAGACCAAATAGGAAAGCTCATAAAGCTACTTGTGGCTTGTCAAAAATGTTAGATTATATTTTGGACAAGCATAATAAATAACATATAAATAACCACTACAACAAAATAAAACATATAAATAACTGTTACAACAAAGTAAAACTTTACAAGCATTACAACAAAGCAAACTTTTTTTAAAAAATTTTTTTGGCTTACTATTTTAAAAAAAAATTTTTGGCTTACTATTTAAAAAAAAATTTTTTGGCTTACTATTTTACATTAGTAGCTTTTATTTGTTTTATTTCTTTGAATAAATATGTTTTGAAACTGTTTTAAAAAAACACCAGTTATAAAAATTTTTACTTAATATTATTATTAAATGTTGCATATGATTAAATATTTTTTAAAAAGTTTTAAAGTTTTGTGTTGATTTTTTTAGATGTGCTAGCAGGTTTAGTTGCATTTGCTGATTCTGTAAAAGAAGAAGCGTCCAAGGCTGTTAAAACATTACATAAAATGGGAATAAATGTTATTTTACTAACCGGTGATAATATTCGCACTGCTACATCTGTTGCCCAACAGGTTATTGTTATATTTAAACAACAGAATTTTTTTTTAAGTCAATGTAGTATTAAACTTTGTTTGTTTTTATCTAGGTCAATATAGACAAAATTTATGCTGAGGTGCTTCCTTCTGATAAGGTCAATAAAATACGCTCTTTGCAACAAAATGGCTGTGTTGTTGCAATGGTTGGAGATGGAGTTAATGATTCTCCTGCTTTAGCACAAGCCAATATTGGAATAGCAATTGGAACAGGAACAGATATTGCTGTGGAAGCTGCTAACATTGTTTTGATAAAAGTGAGTTTTTTTATCAAGGAAATTTTATTACTAGTTTTCTGGCTGATGAATTGTTAAATATGTCAATATGTCAGCCATTATGTCTACATGTTGTTTTTTAAGGATGATTTAATGGATGTTGTGGCAGCAATTGATCTCTCTTGCAAAACTGTTCGCAGAATAAAGATAAATTTTATTTTCGCAATAATATACAATATTGTTGGTATACCCTTAGCTGCTGGAGTTTTTCAACATTTTAACATCATGTTACATCCATGGATGGCTTCTGCAGCAATGGCATTATCATCTGTATCAGTGGTTTGTTCTTCATTATTGCTTAGAATGTGAGTGTTTTTGTTTGTTCTTCATTATTGCTTAGGATTTGAGTGTTATAGTTATGTTTGTACAATATTTATACACTTATGTAATATGAAAACAGTTGTTTTGATTTTATAAATTAAGTTTGTAAAGTAATTAAACAGTTAGAAGTGGAAAAAACTTTGCTAACTAATATGCAAACAAAAGCAAGTTAGTGTTATGCAAAAAAAAAAAGCTGATAGTATAAAGCAAAGTTGTTGTGTTGAAGTTTTATCATATATTACTGAAAATAGATTTTTTAAACTTTGAGATAACTTGTTGGTTACTAATGGATAACTTGTTGATTACTAATAGCTTTAATCACCAAGTCCTATAGAATATCATATAAAAATTGCATAGGAGATTACTATCAGATGTTAAAATAGGGTTTTGCATGTGATAGTTCTATTAATATATCTTATAAGAATTCCTCTAGATTTAGAAAAATCCTGTTTCAAAATCTTATAGGAACTTTTATATTTTTAAAGAATCCTTTAATAAATCTTTATGGAATGGCCATTTGAAATTTGTATAGGATATCTGTGTATGTATGTATGTATATATATATATGTATAATATATATATATATATATATATACATATATATATATATATATATATATATATATATATATATATATATATATATATATATATATATATATATATATATATATACATATATATATATATATATATATATATATATATATATATATATATATATATATATATATATATATATATATATATCTGTGTGTGTGACTTATAAAATTTATAGTCTAATAGTACCTAGTACTGCAGTATTTTTTTCTTAGGGGATATCTTATAGCCCCCGGAATTAGGGTTGGCATTCAGCAATGTTTACCTAACTTCTGACCTAGAAGTGTTCAAGGTTGTCAAAGGATCACCGACCTAATTTCCATGGTATATGGTACAACCTTTGTATCAATTTTATTTGCCAACCTCTAAAAGATAAAGATTGGCAAATTGTTGCCGACCTCATTTTTCACAATTCCGAGGGCTGTATATAAAGTACTGGTCAAAATTATAGCACAAATATAAATTAAAAATTGAATGATAAAAATTTAACAGAGGGTTGAATGAAAAGTTATAATTTTTTTTTTTATCTGAAAAATAACATTTTATTTTTTACAAAAATGAATGAAAATTGAAAATATACATTTTCAATTTTCATTCATTTTTACACCAAGTGAGTGTCTTCTTTTTCTGAGCCTTATTCCGATAATAACGTCGTTTCTGTGTTTAGCTTTTCAACCCTTTTTCTAACGAACAACGACAAACTGTACTTGCACTAATGGTATTTTTTTTCGCCGCATTTAACTCCATAGCAATTTTTCTACTTGAATCAGTACGATTCAAATAGAAAACTTGCTATGGAGTTAAATAGTACGGTCTTCTGTAGAATTAGTGCATCTACGATTTTTACCAGGTAGATTTTTAATTTACGAATTAAAAATCTACCTGGTTGATTTTTAATTGGTAAATTCAATTTAATTTTATCAGCATTATTGTAGACAAATTTTCTGGAAGTTTTAGCACATTTAGCAATATCAGCAATATTAAATTGCTGTTGAAGTAAGTTTTTTACAAGTTGTCGTCGCTCAGAGCTCACTGCTTTGCAACCCATTGCATAAATTATGTTTTAATTTTAAAATTACTGAAAAAACATTGAAAAGTTATAAGATTTGCTATTTAAATAATTAACAATGACACTAGTAGATAAATAAAATATCAAGCACAACAATGCGTTAATGCATTTAATCATACACACTGTCAAAATTACGTATGAATGTGTTATAAATTTGACCAACATTTTTTGTATATGTCTGTAAAATTGATCATTTCTAAGATAAATAATGAACAAGATTTTTATTTTTATGTGCACATTTTAAATGACTTTCAAAAATACAGTACCTCCCAATAATATGATTAATGCATACAAAAATTTGACATGACAATCTTATTTTAAGAGGTTGTGCTATAATTTCGACCGGTACTTTTTATAGATAGATATAGATATGGATATAGATATAGATTTATATAAATTAGTAGAAAATCGCTTTAAATTACAAAAATTAAATTACAAAAAATCATATATGTCCTAAAATCGTGAATGTCTTAACTTAATATTTCATGTACATAATAAATGTTGGATATGAGCTAGTGGTGAGTTTCTATAGAAGGTCTTCTTATTGAGGGAGCAATGAATTTAGGCAAAACAGAGCTTGTACTCCATCTGCTTAACCGGCAACCAGAAGCTTTAATATTTTTAATATGCCCAACCATTGACTACAATGAAACTTATAAAAGTAATGAGACATTTGTCCAAACTATTTGTTTTTTATTTATAATAAACAAAAAATAAATCTTTATGATATGATCAGATACTCTAATATAATTTAAATTACAAGATATTTTATTAGTTTAGTAATGCATGAGTTATTTAAGTTGTTTCTCTTTGCAATAATGGAAACTTTTTACTTGTTAATTCACAAAAGCGGTTTAGACCTACAAAAGTGATTCACAAAAGCGGTTTCCTAACTGTTTTTTAAGTAGTTCAACAAACTTCTTGTGGTATTCTATGCTAAATCCAAATTTGTTGTGACATGCCCAATATACTTTGATCCTAAATTGTCAATGAGTGGTATGCGTTTTTTTTAATAAACAAATCTAATTGGTGCAAACAAAACGTATGGTTTTTTTTAGTAAAAAAGATGTCATTAAAATAGGAAATCTTTTCTTAAATTTAATTGACTTAAATTTTGCATCAAAACACACAATCATAATAAGTTACATCTTTGTATCAAATATTAGAACTGTTATTAACTCACACAATCAACAAATTTTGCACAGTATAAATACCACTAATGTTTTAAACTATAACTCTATTGATAAAGCTACAAATTTCCATTAGGAAATCAATAGCTAATTAAAAGTGTTGTTTATAAAGCTTTTTTTACATTATCTAACGCCAATCATACAGAAAAATCTTAAATTAAAGAAAAATCTTAATTAAGTTTAAGGTCAGGTATGCTAACTGCCTAAAAAAATTTTTTTTCAGTCAAGTATAAAAATTTCTAAAGATGTCTGAAAACTTTAGGAAACAGGTATTAAACCTATATTGTAATCCTTCCTCAAAAAGGTGTAATCTAATTTCTTTTTTCTTTTTTTTTTTTCAATCATTTTATGATTATATATTATTTATAAAATAAAAGAAAAGAATTTTTCTGCATGTTATTAGTTTATTCTTATGAGTCCGGTAAATCTAGTAGATTCCTATAATTTTTATAGGAACCTAGTATTAATCTATTAACAATTCTATAGTCTTGCTGCACATCTTGTATGATGAACAGGAATCCTATAATCCTATAGTATCCTATAAAACTTTTTGACTAAGAAATTTCCGAGAATTTTAAAATTATAATACGAGCAAAAAGATTATAATCTATTTTTAAATTATTATTTGTAATTTTTTCTTTAGATATAAAAAGCCTATCTACAACAAAGATGGATTTAAGAAAAAGAAAACTTTATTTAAAAGAAGTTCTCGAACGTTTATTTGTAATTTACCGTTTTCAAATTATGTTAAAAAAAGACGTAGAAGTTTGTCTGGAAGTCGTGATTTTTTACTAGGAGATATTAGTTAAATTTTTCTTTATCATTTTAATTCGTCTTAAGATTTTAAACATTAAATACATTAAAGCGATGTAAATATTGTGAATTGACCTCGTTTTTACCTGGATTTGTTTTGGTGAATTGGTCGTGTTGCATTGTAAATATGATGAACTGACCAAGATCCAACGTAACCATGCTAAAACCTTTTTCACTTTTTTATATTGAATACATAAATTTAATTAAAATTTAATTACAGAATTTGAATCTTTATATATAACTTTGTAATAATAATAAAAATTAATATAAAACCATGTAATATTATCTTAACATATTTTTGAATTATGATTTTAAACTTTGAGTATTTGTACACATTTTTTATGATATAAGAATCTTAAATTATAATTCTGCATAAAAATTAGTTCTATATGCTTCTTTGATTACATTTTCTATAGACTTTTGCGGGCTTCGCTTTTTGCGTAAATAAATCTCGTCTGTAGTGTGAACGGTGATCCGGATCCGAAAACCTTCCTTTCTCTTACACTGGTAGGTTAGCATAGTTTACGGAAACTATACATTCCTTTTTTCTTTTTTTTTATCAACGTTTAACATTTCACAGCATGTGTAAAATTAGCGTTGCGCATACACTAAAGCATAAGATCTTTAAATTCGGAACGATGAATTTCGTTTTAAAACTTGTCACTAACACAATCAAAAAAATTTTTTTTACGTAATTACATCAAGTAATGATAGCGTTAATTAAAAACATCTACAAAGAGTCAAAATATTTCTCTTAATTAAAATGTCATTGAAACAGAAAAACGAAAAAAAAATTCTGCACAACTATCTACAAAATCCTTCTGCATTGTTACTTTCAGATGCTAAAGCATCTGAATCTAGCAAAACTACTGTTAATATGGTCATAAAACGATATAAGAGCTCTTTGTCTATCGAACGAGCAAAAGGATCTGGAAGAAAGAGTGGCTTTAAGAATAAGAAAGCACCAATTAGTAAATAAAAAATGGATTTTTTATTTTTGCTTCAACTGCTTAAATCTGCCATAATAATAGAAAATTTTTTATCAAAAACTTCCAGCCCAGTAAAAACGTTCTGAAACCTTGTAGTGCTTGTTCTTCTAAGGTGATAAGTAAGATGTTCACTATGACAAAAACAAATAACTTACTTTCTCTGCTCTTTGCTAAAAAATAATCTCAACCCATAAACCCTTCTTTATTATATTTTTTAATTGATTATCTTCCATTCTAAACCTTGAAAATATATATTCTCTTTTCATTGGGAGTACAACTAATGGGATAGACTGCTTTAGTTAAGTAAATATTAACATATTAATATAAAATATTAATATATTATTAAAAATATTTTATATTATTAAAATATATTAATATATTATTAAAATATTAATATTAACATATTAAAATATTAATTAACATCGAGAAAGTCTTGTTTTTCTTTTTCATCATTCACTTAATCCATTTTATTTAAGAAACTAAAGTAAGTTTTTTTAAAAATTGCATCTACCAAACTAGTTGACTTTGTCAACCAAATTATATATTTTGACAAAAAAAACCTAATAATGTAGGTCATTTACAAAAAGTTAAAGTAAATACCAGCTAATAATATTAATAGTAATAGTAATATATTTAAATAAGTCCTCGTAGATAAAATGACAAATAATTAAAAACCAAATTATACAAAAATATATTGTGAAATATAAACTTTATGGTTTGTGAAAAAACTTGTGAATAAACTTTATGGTTTGTGAAATATAAACTTTAAATATAAAGTTTACATCTATGACAAATAGTATCTAAAAAGCCAATATTTGCAGCTGCTAAAGCACGAATTAATAAACGTGCTGCTCATCTTCAGTAAAAGATGTACTGTTTGCAGCTGGAGAAAAAAAATACTTCTCAATTCTATTCTTAAATGCGTTAACTGACGGAACCTTTTTGCATGCTGACGGCAAGTTATTCCAATCATTGACAATACGATTTGTAAAAAAATTGTGACGAGCATTATTTTATGTGAATTCACGCATTAGGACGTTGGAAGATGATCTGCGAATTGGTGGATTATGCCAATTGATACTCTCAAAACTGTTTTCCAGCTTAAACTGTTGGATTAGGTCGCCACGTCCTGCGAGTTTCCAAAGTAATAAAATTGAGCCGACATGCAGTTGGGATGTAAATGCCTTCACGAGCCAATTGCTTGCATTTGTTAGTAGCTTTGTTTGTCGACACTCTTGTGCAATTTTGCTTTTATGATGTTTTCTGCTTGGTGTAGGAGTAGTCTCATCTTCTTTTTCATCGTTTTCATATTCAATGTCGTCAGCCTTGAGTCAGAATCACTAAAACCAGGATAGTAAGATGATGAGTTGGATGACCTATTAGAAAGTTTTTGTCTTTTTGAGGGATGGATTGTTTCTTTACTGGCCGCTTGGCCTGTAGAGTATCCCACTGTTCTTTTGCTTTCCACTTGGAGATGGTACAATCGCTTGTCCTCTGAAGATAACCATGTTCCATCCACTTTAGTAATATCAAAATTTCATCAAGGGTTTTGTAGCTTCCCCGCTCAACAAATTCATCATAACATTTCAGTAAAAACATTTCAGTTGGTGGGGCATGGCACTAAATAGGTTGGGAAACAGTGTTTCCCAACCTTTTTAGTTCCATGCCCCACCAAAGTTTATAAAAACTTAAAACGTCCACCCATGTTACATATGAATAATTTTTAATATTATAAATTTTTCATAAGTAGCATAAATGATATACTGCAGGAAGAAATCACGAAAAGTTATTTATTAAACAGAAAAACTGAAGTAAACAAAATATACTAAACAATATATAAGTAAATAAAATAAAATACATCAGATATTCAAGTCTAAAATAAATGAAATTTAGTGAGATCCTTGTGCTTGATGTTGGTTACAAAGAAATTTTACATTGGGTTCCAATTTTGTTAGCTTCATTATTAGATCTCCCTGTTGTGTTATATCCAAACGATTTCTTTTAAGTAATAAATCAGTTATGGCACTAAATCTGCATTCAGCTAAATATGAAGAAGGAAACGGTAATAATAGTTTTCTTGCACATTCTGTTATGCTTGGATATTTAATTTTGGTCTTTTCAAAAAACCTTGCCATCGATCCTTTTATATTAAATAAAGTTTTAACTGACTTACCATTCTGCATTTCTGCTAATTCTTCTTGGTACTGCATATTTGAAATATGAGATAAATTAACTAACATTGGCTGCATCAACCAAGTTGGAAAATCAATTTCTTTCAAATTGGAAAATCTTCCTTTTCAATCAGTTGATAAGTTTTTTAGATGCTCGATAATATTAAGTATAGCGGTATCAGTTACTTTACATTTTTGAAGCCAATAAAACTTTTCAAATTGTTTTTGGTAAACGTCTTTTTCAAATAGTTCAATAGACGTAATAAAACCAAATATCTTCGCTTTTGCATCGACAAGAGTTTTATTTGTTCCTTGAAGTTCTTTATTCAATATATTTAGTTTTTCAAAAATATCGGTTAAATAACTCAAATATGAATTAGAATCGATCGTTAACAGTTATTGCATTTCAGTTTTGTCGCTTAAAAAATCACTAAGAGTATCAAACAGTTCCATAAATCTTTTTAAAAAGTTCCCTTTCGAAAGCCATCTTACCACAGTGTGAAGTAAAAGCCTCACATGGGCTTCGTTTTTATCTTCACAAAATAATTTAAAAATGCGCTCTTGTTTTGCACTTGCTTTAATAGAATTAATGCATTTTACAACCAAGTTCATTATTTTATTTAGAACAGGAGAAAGATTTTTAATTACCAAGTTTTCCCTGTGAATAACACAGTGCATAAGAAGCATATTTGGATTTTCATCTTTCATCAGTTTTAAGCAACCATTTTTTTTTTGCCCATCATATTAAAAACACAATCAACAGCACAAGACGTTATATTTTTCATCGGTATTTTATTCGTATCTAAGTAACTTTTAAAAGTATTATATATACCTTTAGCGGTAGTGCTGCTTTTTAATGATTTGCAAAATAACATTTATTTAGCAAAATCATTATTATCAATGTATCTGACATTTTTAAGTAATACTGCTTCGCTGTCTTCAATGTTGACTCGTCCATTTGCATCGAAAAAGTCTTGCTTTTAATTTTTCGATAAGTTGTATTTCAACATCTTTACTCATTTCGTCGATTCTTCTGCTGACAGTATTGTTACTTAGTGGCATGGTTTTCACGTCTTGGTCATCTTTTCCAAAAACAGTTTTGACAAATGTTAATATTGAAGGCTTGATTAACTGCTCTCCTATTGTATGATATTTCCCAGATTTAGCAATGAGTAATGAAATTTGATAGCTAGCCTCAAGAGTGCGATTAATATTAACATTATGAGCAGTAAAGAGAGACTTTAAAGTTGCTCTTTTTTCATCATTTTTCTTTACAATTTGAAAATAATTCAAACTTGAATTAATTTGATCTTTATGTTTTGCCTTCAAATGTGCTTCAAGACGACCTGGTTTTATTGATTCATTGCTCAAGCATTGTTGGCATAATAGACAAAAAGGTAACCGTGCATCATGGATAGCAGGTATGAAACCAAATTTTAAATACTCTTCCGAGTACTGCCGAATTTTTTTCTTGCTAGCGCTACTCATGGGATAAAAAATGAATTTTAAAATCAATTAGGAAATTAAAAATATATATTTTGTCATGTTTCGTATTTCTATTTATTATTGAAAGAGAATCCACGTTGGTTTTTGTATTATATTTATTTCCATATTTGAATATTAAATTATAAACAACTAGTTATATATAAACTGTGTGTAGTCTTCTCGACTTGTTATTCCAACTGTTATTATGTTAAGCGCTATGGCTTTTAAGTGAGAATTCCTCGTGCAGAATTAGTCTCTCAAGGGAATACTTTTGCAATAAGTTTTAGTGCAATTCTCCAAAGGGATTTGCTTATTCCGCTATCGCTAATCGTTATTCTGAGCTAGCGTTTGAAATGATTGTCCAGAGGGAATTCTTTTCGTAACAATCACTACATATTTCTTTATTTTTCTATGAGGCATCTAAATTCTAAATAATTAACTAAATATATTTACAATTATATTTACTTACCAACTATATTTAAATATCACTTATATTTATTTATAAAATGTATTAAAAATTTGAAAACAACGATAAAATCAAACAACTGCTTTTATTTCTTGTGAGCACTGCTTTTATAAGCACAGCACTACTTTTATTTCAAATTAACGGTAACGCACATTGACAGAACGATACAACCAACTGATAATCCTAGTCCAAATTCTTGTTTTCCGAATCAAATCCTAGTTTTCTGAATTAGTTTTCCGAACCCTAGTTTGCCGAAGCAAATCTTAGTTTTCCGAATGAATGAATTTCAAGTTTTAAATGCTTTTCAGCAAAGACGCAGGTATTTGTTGTAGCAGTAACAAGATTAAATAAATGACGATTCGTAATTTTAATTGCGGAGTGACCTTTGTTTTAAAACCTAGAGGAATTGCACATGTTTTCAATGTTTTCTAACAAAAGTTCATCGATTTATGACACAGGAAAATTTTTTTTTTTCAAAAAGTCATAACCCTAATATATGTGTTTGTGTGTGTGTGTGTGTGTGTGTGTGTGTGTGTGTGTGTGTGTGTGTGTGTGTGTGTGTGTGTGTGTGTGTGTGTGTGTGTGTGTGTGTGTGTGAGTAATACAATAATGCAACAAATTAATAAAAAACAATTATTACAAAAAAGTTAAAAATGTTTTTAAAAAGTACATAACTGTACAAAAATAATTTATTTTACAAAAAATATATAACAATTAAAAAGTAACGTATTATTAATTTAACTCACTAGAATAAGTATTCTCTGTAAACAGGTTTGAGAAATATTCTCATTTTGAGTGCATAGTGTAAACAAACTAAACTATTAATTTTAAAATCAGGCCCGACGACACGGGTTTCGAAGTGGAGGGGCACAATCGTCAATATCTAAAAATAGTCCCCTATATCTAGAATTTTTTTTAAAAAAAAGATCCTTTAGAAAAAAAGTGAAGGGGGAGGGGCCTCCCCGGCGTCGCCGGCCCTGAGAATAAATTCTGTTCATTTATACTAGGTTTCTCTTCGAAATGCTACACTCAAAAAGTCATTTTTTATACTTTTACCAAATAGTTTGGTCACAGAAACCACAGCGACATGGTTTAAATTAGCACACCATAAAGTAATAAATTCAGCAAAATTAATTACTCAAGTGAAGCTGTTTATAAAATCTGTTGATAATTTTTATCCAACTATATTGAGCCACTTTGTAAACAAATATTTAATATATATAACTGTTTTATAAATTTTATCAACAATATTGAACCATTTTGTAAACAAATAGCTGATAGTGTCAGTTGATATCAGCAGCTATTTGTTTACAAAATAGCTTAGTAATCCCAAAATTGAAAAATATTTAAAAACAAAGTATTACAGATTAGAGCAAATCACACAAGACTAAAATATATTACAGTTGGTTTGTGTTATTGCCATTTAATATTATTGTTTTGCTTCCATAGCCGCTTTTTTTCGTTTGAAAGCCGAATAACCTCTGCGCGCGCATCATACATGGTTGTACAAGTTGCAAATTAAACAGAGCCAGTAAAAATCGACCAAAAATTGTCATTTATCAATTAAATTAATGCTACAATACTTATAAAAAAAAAGTACACACATTAAAATTTATAAGATGTTACTTAAAAATTAGTGAAAACCTAAAGTTTTCACTAACTGTTTAAGTAATATCAAGATAATTACTTAAACAAATACTATATTTTAAACAAATATTGATGGGGTGGGGCACATGCATGCACGCATGTATGTATACATAAAATTTTAATATACGTTTAAATAAACAACAAATGTAAAATGGAATTTAACGTTTGTTGATGCAAGGAGGTGTAATAGAGGTATAGTTCTATTATACTTCCTTGGCTGATATAAAATGGAATTTTTCTTTTTTTTTATGTAAAATTGAATTTTAAGTTTAATATTTATTTAAACGTTCAGTGGATAATGAAGTATAGGGCGTGGGGGACGGGCTGCCCCTGCCTCCTCTAAAATATAAGTTTCTCATTACAAAATTTTGCGTTTGTTTTAAATGGAAATAGAAGACTAGGCAACAACAAACCATTGTTTACATACTTTATTACTTTGCCCACATTTATGGTAGAAAACAAAACGACTTTGTTTTATTTTCTGCCATAAATACGGACAAGGTTGAAGTTTAGTTTGGTGTATCAAAACTACTGTGACTGTACAGTGACGTATGTTTTTTAAAAAAAAAATGACTTTGCAAACGGTAAACGAATTTTTTTTTTCAAAGGATAAAAAAAATAAATAAACTGATTTTAAGATTTTGCGGCAACTTAGATTTATTTTAATGTGTTAGAAATGTCTATACTCTACAAAATCGACTAGATTCTTCCTCCTATATCTGCTTATGATGAGAGAAGATTCAGTAGACTAAAGATTATCAAAAGCTATCTGTGATCAACAATGACAAAAGCATGTTTAAGTAACCAAACCATTGCAATGGTTCGGTTATCTAAAAATATATTTACACTATATCTATTACTGAAAGCAAAAAAAAAAAATTAATATTATTGCAATGCATTGCAATAATATTAGTTTTTTTTTTTTTTTAACGGTAATTGTTAACCAAAGTAAACTTAGCAAACTCAAATTTTAGATTGGTTAGTGTCTAAGACGTTCTTAATTATTATGACACAAAGGCAGATAAAAACATCGATAAAATACATTTATCACACGTGCGATTCTCGAAAAAAAATGTTTCTGGGGTTCACTTTTTTGAGTAACCTCTACCTCCCTAAAAGTACCTACGCTTTTAACCTACCCATCCAACATTTGATGATATTTTTTTAATTTAGTGTTTTCTTACTTTTATAATTGACTCTTGTGCCCCCCCCCCCCCCATCTGATATACGCCATTTGCAGACCCCCTATTCCCTTACCGTACGTACATTATGGACGATCCCTAAGGGAACATCCATAAATTATGCAAAACTAAATTTTACAAATAAACAAAATTAAAAATATCAAATGTTTTTCCTCGCAGAGCCTTAGGTTAATTATATAATCAAAATAGCGCATTACATGTAATGAAAATTGCCGCGTAAAAGAGCTCAAGATCTTCTACACCTGTTTTTAAAATAAATTAGGCGTTGCGTAATTTATAAACGATCCCTAAAGGAAATAGACATATATTAGTTTAAAAAGTCCATAACTATTTCCATCGAGGTCCATTTAAGGTAATTTTGTCTCTAGTTGGGTGAATTACTTAACTGTTACTCTAAGTTCATTTGTAACCGATGACCGTGATATCATGTATCTCATGAACATGTCAGTCTTAGAACTCAAGTATCTCGTCCATACTATTTCTGACGCACAAAGTACGGCTTATGTGAGCCCTATGCTCTATTTGATCTCTGTTGGGCACAGGAAGTATAGGAACCATTAAAAAAGTTTCTTTTTTTCAATACTTCAATTATGTAATTAAAATGATTTTGTGTGTTTTATATAAAATCCACACACCTGCTTATTGGTTTCAGTAACCATTTTGTCACTGCCTGGATAATTCGATAAAAAACGAATCTCAATTGTTTAGCTACAACAAAGGTGATTATATTTCAATATCAAACTTTAATGCATCGATCGATTGGGATATTTTCTTTCTACTTCTTCTTTTCAGTACTTCAATGATGCAATTAAAAAAGTATTGTGTTTTATTTAAAACCCACACACCTATATAGATGATGCAATTAGAATGATTTTGTGTGTTTTATATAAAATCCACACACCTGCTTATTGGTTTCGGTAACCATTTTGTCGCTGCCGGTATAATTCGATAAAATACGTAAAAGTTTTTAGCATAAAAACTCTGAAGAATTTGATTTATTAACTACTTTCTTTTATTAATTTTGATAACTACTTCCTTTTACATATTTTAAGATCCATAAATCTTTAACCACAAATAGGTAACCAAACTTACACCTTTTGCAAATATAAAGCTTTCAGGTTTTTGGGCCTGTTCGGGCCTGGTTTAAGGAAAATCTTTGTAAACGGCTTGTTTATATTGTTTTAAAACTTCTTATTTTAGATATGTGTCATGTGTTATCGCATCATCACGTCGTATCCACACTGTAAGTTTAAATCTTTTTTTGAATTAAAAGTTTTATATTGTTACTTGCATTTGTTTTGACGGGCATATTTTTTTGTTTTGTTTTGGTTCATCATTATTTTGCCATAATTTATGGTTTCACCATAAGCCATAAATGATAAGTTTAGATATATAGATGGATAGGCATAATCTTTTTTTTCGTCAATATAACTTTTTTTTTTTACAAAATTGTAAATGTTAAAAAATTGACTGGAACAAGCAGATACGATGGTCTCATCATCTTGCCCCGTTATTTTCAGTTATATTTTACAATCCATATCAATAAAATATAAAATAAACACAAATTATAAGATATTTGTAGCATATATATATATATATATATATATATATATATATATATATATATATATATATATATATATATATATATATATATATATATATATACAGTATAGGACAAAACGAGTGCAACCAAATAATGCTAATTTAGTTTCTTTATATAAAAGTGCTGCATTTTTTCAATTTAGAGAAACAACTATGTAACTGTTTAGAGGCAAAGTTCTTCAAGTTTTATTCATCACAAAGCTCTTTATTTGTACACGAAAATTAATAAATTAATCTAAAGTATTAAAAAAAGTTGATTTCTTTCTGGACAAAACAAGTGCAACTCGACAAACAGGAGTCTTTTCTTTTGGTTTTTTAGTGAAATCAGCGGTTTCTTTGCAGGGCGTCGAGAAAACAATCCGGTTTCAACAGCACCTCGTCTGATTGTTCGGTCCGATACAGGCAGCTCTAATTGCTTTTGTATCTCGACTGATGATATCCAGGGATCCTTCTTGACGGATCTGACGATCATAAAATCCTCTCTAGAAGTGGTTGAATGCGGTCTTCCACCTTTGTTATCTGCTGCCAACTTCCCCGTAGAACGATATTTGGAACATAGTCTTGATACGGTCCATTTTTTCACGCGATATTTATCACAAATACTTTTTTGTGACATTCCACTTACGTAATCGCCAATAATTTTCTTTCTTAGTTCCAATCCAAGACTGTCGGGAGCCATTTTTGCACTTGAAGTCATAAAAATAATAAAAATAAATAATCACGCTTCTCAAGGCTTACCGTGTTACATTTACCTTGTGATGATACAATAATGCTCTGTGGAACAACAACGTCTTGGTTGGATGTGGACTGTATTGATGTGATGAAACACTTGTTGTATTTCACTTCTTGTATTGATGTTCTTCGATAAAACACTTTGATAAAACTCACTTCGATAAACTGTCTTGATAATACTGACTGATTGACTTCCATATACTGACTGAATTACATGTCGATTTACATGTCTCTTATATAGTAAAATGAACCTGTGTGAACCTGTTCTGGAAGATTCTTGATGCTTCTTTTCGATGCTTCTGGAAGCTTCTGGATGCTTCTGAATGTTTCTGGATATTTCTGGATGCTACTGGATGCTTCCAGATGCTTCTTCTGGAAACTTCTGCAAGCTTCTGCATGCTTCTGGAAACTTCTGGAAACTTCTGGATACTTCCTTTAATTATTAAAAAACTTCTGTGACGTTGACACGGACCAGACTTAAGAAAATGAAACAAACCAAAAAAGTTGCACTTGTTTTGTCCGCTGCAAAATAGCCCTTGTTAACGAAATTCTGCCTGTGTGCTGTCACCAGTCAGCTGATTGCTCATGTCATGGCATGCTATGACTCCAGACTCCTGAACTGTTTGCTGTGGTAGTATAGTTCGTTTCGTTTTTAAAACATGTAAAATTAGGAACACTTTTTAGCATTGTTCGATGTTGGTTGCAAATGTTTTGTCCAATACTGTATATATATATACGTCCGACGTCTCATGGACGTATTCCAGACCACGCATGCCCACTGGAAAGTAAATGTATTTTTATAAATATAATTACAAGTAAATGCATTTTTATAAATATAACCATTAACATTTTCAGCTACTGTGTACATGAAAAAATTTCAAGACGTGTAAAAGTTTTAAAAATTAGAGATTGTTTCAGTAATGTTGAGGTCAAGTAACTGTTGTTTAACAACGCGTTTAATATGTGGAATTGAGTTTATTTATTTATTTCTTCCTTTGAAATAAGCCTTACAATGTTTTAAAACATAACTGTATAAAGTTTTGTAAATTCCGACAGGAGCTGGCAGAAAACATGGTCTTATCATCAAGCCACGTTGTTACAAATTTAGATATAATCTTGTATATAACATAGAAGCATAAACTTTTTTTTTTAATTTTATTTTATCTTTTCTTTATTTATTTTTTTTCAATTATTTTGTTTTTATTAGTTTATCGTTTTAATATCATTCAAAGAGAAATTAAGCAAGATTTTTTAGTATAACAAAATAGTTCTTATATTTATGAATATATTATTCAATTGATATTCTATATTAATACACATTGATGCTTAACATTATAAAAATAACAATATTTATAATTATATTAACTTCTTTATTTCAATGTATTGACGACCCCCAACCTGATGCAAACAACAGTTCTGAAAATGAAAATGATGCAACAAATGGCGCCAAATTTCTTTTCTTTGTTTTACTACTTGAAGTATCAAAGTTTACCTGAGGTCTGCCAGATACTACAGTTAGATAAGATCAGAGTTATCTTTATCAAGGGTAGCAGTTAGTAGAATATTCTTACTATCAATTACAAATTGAACCAACATCGGTTCATTTTGTAGCCATTGTTTGCTATTCTCTTCAGAGAGAATTTTAAAGTTTTTGCATATATACCACCTTTGTCAAATATGCTTTATGATATTATACAATTTATTACTTGCAGTTAAGTTCATGCCATTTACAGCTGCATCTAAAATATTAGAAATAGGTAACTTCAAGTTTTCTTGTATTATATATGAATAAATATTAGTATTTTTTATCTTTTAACTACATAAAAATATGATTTACATTTACAAAATCTCATAAATAGGTATTTTAAGATGTATTAATATTAAAACAAGTTTGTAACACTAATCTCACTAAAACCCAATTATTACATAACCATTTAGAAAAATACATATAATGATATCGCCATATAAAATCATTATTTAACTTATAAAATATATACATCATTTAACTTATAAAAATCATTATTAGAGACTATGCGGACATCCGCGGATTATAAATTAAATTTGTATTGATTTTATACATTTTAAACAATGTATTTTATGTCTCAAATTATTGGACCACCTTGGATCGCAAAAGTATTTGACTATATAAGTAAAATTTCAACTGAAAAAAGTACCTCTAATACGCCGTCATTGGAAATCATTTTATTAGACATAACTTACGTGCAAAATAGTGTAATTAGTCATTTGAAAGATAATTCTTATTTTTATTAAGTTATGCAATAAAAAAAGAGATTCTAAAATTAACAACTATTTTATGTGTATAGTAACAAATATCAACCGACTTCAATCTGTTAAAATTTTAATTCATTAATTTAGCGGATTATCCATTAGTGCAATAATGACGAATTGATCTGTTACTCAATCCGTTGTATTCAACGGATTTTATTTCAGAGTGTAGAGAAAAAAGAAACTCCCTTTTGCTTCAAATAGTTTATTTTGCTTCAAATAGTTCAAGATGTCAAACTTGTTATAAGTCAAACTATTAAACTCTACAAAAATAACAACTTATTAGTCAACCACTGTTCCACTGATGCTGAAAAAGCATCAACAAAGTATTATAGATATATCAACAAAGTATTGTAGATACATCAACAAAGTATTGTAGATATATCAACAAAGTATTATGGGCACATCGATAAAGTATAATAGGTACATCAGCAAAGTATTGTAGGTATATTAACAAACGTAACGGTTTAAATAAATTAAGTCGTCTGGGGTTATAAAAAAAACAAAATGCTATTTATTTGAGTGAAACCTTCAAATTCAATCTTTGCTAAAAATAGAAAATATAATTTTACGCTTGCTAAAAAAATTTTAAATTTATATATTTTTCTTTTACGCACAGCTACCTCATATACGCAAATAGAGCTTGGGCAAGTACGCATTTGTGTTATTAGCCGCAACTACAAGTACGTGCGCCAAGGCTGCGTGGTTATATAATTAAAAAAATATATTATTTTCATTAGGGTTATGACAAAAAAAAAAATTTGGCCAGTTGTAGGAATCAATGAACATTATAATTCTGATTAAGAAAATTACGATTATTTCGTTCAATTCAAAATAAAGTTCACGCAATGTCACTTGACGACATGGTGTGTGCCATATATTACTCAAAAATATTTCTCTCCAAAAGTATATCAAATTGGATTTCAAAAGAAGCAAAATTTCATAGAAGTTTAATAAAAATAAAACCTATAAATAACATTCAGTTTTTTAAAATTTATTGTAAAAAAAGCTAACATTAGCATAAACAAAAATTTAAAAAAAAAAACACTTTTAAAGACGTTTTGGTTAACAACACCTTTTTTTTGTTTGTTTTTTTGTTTTGATCGCTCATCGTTTATTGGTGGCGCTAAATATATCCAGAGCTCCTTTTGAACCCTGGATCTCTTATTTGTAAAGCAAGCTTTCCAACCACTGAGTCACGGCCACACTTTCTGTATCTGCAAGCTAAGCTTGTAAGCTAAATATTTTTGGTAAAATAAAACACCCACTATGCTATTGGATCTTTGATGCACAAAACTTCATTGTGTGCGACCACAGGAGATAAATATAGGACTATGACTAAAATTTTTTTGCAAAATTTTGCAAAAAAATTTTACACTAAACCCTATTTTTCATGCAAAAATACAAACTAGGTCAAGCACCATACAATTTTATAAATAACTATTTTTTAAATAAAAATAAATATTACTAAAGGAAAACAAGAAACTTAATTACACCATTCAAAAACACAAAACTCTCCCAGTTCACTGTTTTGTGTCGTAGCCTTTATTTATACAACAAACTCGTATTTAATATTAAGTTAAAAAATCGGATCCTGAATTTAAAAATATTTTGAATTTTTTATGTCGAATAAATAAGATCTATATATATATATATATATATATATATATATATATATATATATATATATATATATATATATATATATATATATATACAGCGGTGGCCAAAAATTAAAGACCACTCATTTTTTAGTTGGTTTCTTAATCTTTGAATTAAAACTAAGAAGATTCTAAATGACATATTAAATTTTTTTTTTAATATCTTGTTAAATAAAACATACGGATTAAAGTGTTATAATTTTTTTAGTCTAATTCTATTTAAATAGCGTTTAACTTATTATAAAACTGATGAGTACTTATCAATCTTCTTTAAATAAATTGGACAAAATTTAACGACCAAGAACTTTCAAGACTTTAATTTGCACTTATTAAAAATAATAATCCTTTTTTTTTTTTAACTGTCTTAATTGCGTTGGCTTTAAATAAAATGTCGAAACCTGAGTTTCGATATCAAATAAACATTTATTTTTTGAATTGCAATAAGGGTATAAAAATATTGCAAAAATGCGTGCAAAGATCAAAGAAAAAGACAGATACGCGGCTCTTGTATTAAAAGAAGAAGGCTATAGCATCAGAAAAATAGCAGAAAAGCTCGGAAGGTCTCACATTGGTCTCGGAAGGTCTCACAAGGTCTTGCATTATTAACATAATTCAACGATACAAAGAGACCCGGTCAATTAATGATCGTCATAGGACTGGACGCAATAAAATTTCAAATGACCGCGATGTTCGCTTGTTAGTGAGATTAATGAAAGAAAACAGACAAGCATCATCTTTAGACTTGTCTACGAAATGGACACTGTCAAATGGTCTGAAAGCAAGCCCTAGAACTGTGCGAAGGGTCCTCCACAATTTAAATTATTTATGGCGTGCTGCTGCAAAAAAACCACGCTTAAACAAAAAACAAAAATTTGCCAGGAAAGAGTGGTGCAAACTACATAAAAATTGGTCAACAGATCAGTGGAGCCGTGTGGTCTTTAGTGATGAAATAAACGTTGAGGTAGACAACAGAAAAGGTCGCGTAATGTTGCGTAGACTTCCAAGCGAACGGTTCGATGAATCGTGCATTTTGAAACGAACAAAACGAGGCAGTGGTTCAATAGGCATTTGGGCCTGGCAGTTGCAAGATGGATTTATTTTCCAGCAAGATAATGCGCCGTGTCATAAAGCGCATGTTGTCAGCGATTGGTTCAATTCTAATAAAATTCAAGTGCTTCCATGGCCTGCCAATAGTCCAGACTTGAATCCACTGAGAATTTATGGTCGTGGCTTGATCACAAGCTTGGTAAAGAACAATTTTACAATTTGGAAGATTTGAAATCTTCTATCTCTAATCATTTGAAAAATGTGTCTGATGAAGTAATCAAAACTTTAATGAATTCAATGCCAGAACGAGTACAAGAGTGCTTGAAAACAAATGGAGGAAGGACACGTTTCTAAGTTATTTTTTTATTGCTTTTTGAAATATTTTTGAAACTGGTCTTAAAATTTTGTCCAATTTTTTTTCCCATTTATATTTTTTACTAGTCAGTTTTTTAATTTTTTAACATTATTTTGTAAAAAAATTGTAAATTCTTTTATAATAAATATAAAATACAATAAAAATTCTTTCTAAAAATGTTTTTCATTTTTTGATACCTTTTTCCAAAATAAAATTATACTAAGGTTAAAAATTTTTGGCCACCGCTGTATATATATATATATATATATATATATATATATATATATATATATATATATATATATATATATATATATATATATATATATATATATATATATATATATATATATATATATATATATATATATATATATATATATATATATATATATATATATATATATATATATATATATATATATCAGGCCCTGATATATATATATATATATATATATATATATATATATATATATATATATATATATATATATATATATATAATATATATATATATATATATATATATACATATATATATATCAGGGGCGGATCCAGACCATTTAGTGAGGAGGGGGGGGGGGAGTTTTAGGTATTTTGATTCTTTGGATGCAGACCATTTAGTAGGAATATGAGGAGGGGGCGATATTTAAGTTTATGATTTATGAGCAGGCAAGCCCAAAAATCATTAAACTTTTTAAGTTAATTTTTTTAGAATATTGTTTTTACACAATGCTGGATTAAGGAGGGGGGGGGGGGGTAGGCTTACGGAGGCTATAGCCCCGGATCCCGCAATTATAGGGGCCCCAAAATAGTTTTGAGGACCTTTTTTTTTTTAGTGAGTTTTTACGCTGTGGCACACAAAAAAGGCGTCAAAAAATAAATAGCCCGGGACCCGAAAAGTCTAAATCCACCACTGGTCTTAGACGGTCTTAAACAATATAACTGTTTAATTAATATAACTAAAAAAATACGTTATATATTGATATACAATTTAACAAAATTTCTTATTACTTTTAAACATTTTTCCTTATTGACTTCAATTCTCAAACAACGTGTTTTGTTAAATATATAAACTAAAATAAATAAACTTGTCGAAATAAAAGGGAGACCTACGCTTCTTGGCTCCAGGAGAAAAAAATCTGAAACATTTTTCTATTTTATTATTTCGAATATTGTTAATAACCGGGATATAAATACTTTTCCACTGGATCAAATATATTTTAAAAACAAAGTTTTTTATTAAATTTTTCTTTTAATTTCGTTGGTAAAGGTTTGTATTTACAAATTAGACTTTTAGGATTCTCCTTTATTTGATTAAGTTAAAAATAATAATATTTATTTATTTTTAAATAAAGTAAGTAATTGAAAATTAAAATTTTTTTTAAAAATAAGGCATAATAAAAAGTATTTTTTAAAAGACATTTTAAAGCATAATAAAAACTTTTTTTATTGTGCTTTATTTTTTAAAAGACCATTTTAAAGGCATTTTTACATTTAATTATTTCTTTTAAATGCATTACAATCGAAACTAATAGTTACTCTACCTTTATAATAGGGGTAATGTTGTAAAATAAAACAATCTAATTTCTAAAGTTAAAGTTAAGTTAAGTTTTTTTAACTAATAAGACTTATTTGAAATTTTTATCCAGAACTAATGAATTAGTGAACGTCTTTAACTTAAAGTTAAAGTGCTGTATTTAATATTAAATATAAATATTTTGTATTCGTTTTTTGTTGTAATGGCGTAGAAAAGTAATTTCCTATTTATCCAGTTTGTTTGACAACCTATTTTTAACTTTGCTTTAGGGTTATTATTTTTAAAAATATTTTTTCCTGAACCATTTTTTTAATTTATCCTTAATTTCTTATAATAAAAAAAAGATTACACAACCAAATATATTATGTAATAATAATTTTTATTGAGTTTACACAAAAATTCTATATAAATCTTAAAATTTTAAATTGTGTGTACAAAAATCTGATAAATTAATAATATTTCAACCAAAGCTTTTTAGTAAAAACAAACAGTCGTGGGACCAATATTGGAGGAAACCAATATCCAAGATGTCTCACTGTGTTTCTTTATGGCTTCATCACAGATGGTTAGTAGTTATTACAATTCGATATAATTTTTTGTTTTTTAATTAAAAATGAATACATTATTGTAATTTAATTTTATTACTACAATTTACTACTTTTATTAATACAACAAAAAAAAAATTAACAGTTTTTTCTGTTATAATTATTATAAAAGTTTTTTGCTTTTATAGTTAAAACTTCTAATTTATGTTTTCTTCGTGTCTCTATTAAATTTAGTTTGTATTACTAATTTTTTAATTTTTCAAAACTTATACATGTCTTGACATGTTAGTTCGTGTCAACAGATTACTTTTTTAATAGTATAAATTTATATTTTATCAATAGATATATGTATCATAATGTTTACACACTGATATGTTTGATGTAATGTATGGAGTCTGTGTGTGGTTTAGTATGTTTGCATAACACTTGAGATTTATTTTTATGATAACAAAAACAATTCATTTTATGTTATCTTATTGACAAATTATAGGTTACCGGTTTTTAAGTCATTTTTATCTACTATATGCATTTTAAAAGATGGGTGGCATAAGACAAAACAATTTATGTTTGTTTTAAATAAATTTGATCAATAAAAAAATATTTGGCATAAAATAATATTTTCACTGTTTTTTTTATATTTGATTAACATTTTTTACATAATTATAAAATATGAAGCAAGCTGTAGATTTTAGATTTAAATATATAATTTTATTTTGTGTGTTATATAATATTTATATAAATATTTTTTTGCAATTTAATTTTTATATAGCAGTTTATCTTTGTATATTTTTTTAATTTTTTTTATATATAGGATTTTTGGTTTAGTTGAGAAAAAAACAGAATGATGGAATCACAGCATTTAAATGCAATTTTTGAATTTTTTCTTTGCATAGTTGGTGACTGGTATACATATGTTTTAACTGGAGTCATAACATTGTTTTTTATCCCTGTGGTTGTTTTAATATTATTTTATGCGGTAGCAGTTTTTTTATATGCTCACAAAAGTAGAAGAAGAGGCCATTATAAAGATAGAGAAGTTTGGTCTGAACATTTTTGGAATAGTGCTAGACTGTCTGTTTGCACATTTATAAATCTTCTTGCAAAGTATTGGCATGGTAGGGCTTTCTAATCAAGTTTAAAATAATATAAGTCAAGTTTGTTTAATGTGAGTTATAATCACTAGGGTATTTTTTATTGTTTTCTTGTATTGTTTGTGATTTAGCACATGATGTTGTTGGACTAGAAAATATTCCAGATAAAGGCCCTGCACTTTTGTGTATTTATCATGGAACTCTACCTATAGATGTGTATTATATTCTAGCTAAGCTCCAGCTTAGTAAAAGAAGGCGTTTAAAAGTTGTTGTCGATCATTTTTTATTCAGATTACCAGGTTTTTTATTATTTAAAATTAATTTTTTTACTGGTAATATTTCATTTTACTTTGAAAACATATAAAGTGTAAGTGAAAGCAGTGTTGTAGTCATGACAATGTCAATAGTATTTTTTTTTGTGTGTGTTTATAGGACTAAAAAATTTGTTAGAAGTATTTGGATGTTTTACAGGACCAGCAACAGAGTGTGTGAGGACTTTGCGTGTAGGAAAATATTATTATTTTAAATTAATTTAAAGTCTATTTGATTTTTAAAAATTATTTGTTTTAAAATTATTTGTTATTTTGGTGGTTTTACAATTTATTTATTTTTTAAGATGATTTTAAAATTTATGAATTTTGTTGCTTTCATAGAAGGGGCATTTACTTGCAATTTTACCTGGAGGTGTTAGAGAAGCTATATTTGCAACTGATGAATATGATTTAAAATGGAACAATAGACAAGGTTTTGCAAAAGTTGCTTTAGCATCTCGTGTGGTAAATATACAATTTTAAAAATTCTATCCAAAAATTTAAAATATCTTACAGCAAAATTTAACAAATTTATCATATTTTCAGTCATAAGTGTGATTTAAAAAAAAAAAAAAAAGGTAGAAGATGATTTAGAATATGAACAATCATATTGTATTTTTTAGTTTGTACATGTTAAGTGTTGGAAACTCCTCAAGTTTTATAAAATTTAAATTTGTTTGAGAAAACTTTGAACTATCTTTTATTTTTAGCCAATTATCCCTGTTTTTACAACAAACAGCAGAGAAAGTTTTAAAGTTGTAAAATGTGTTCAAGGTAAGTGACTTGAAATGAAACACTGAAAAAACAAGGCCTTGACATACAATTATATTATGTATCAGTTTCTCTTTTTTTTTTTTTAATTTTTAGTTAGGTAAAACAGTTATAAACGATATAAAATAATTAAAAAATTATACCTATCGTTTCCTTGTTGCCATAAGCTAAAATTTATTTTACAAAAGCAAAACAATTTAAGTAAAAATATTTTTGATGTTTTAAATTTTTTGGTGATAACCACAGAGAATTTGAGAATACCTTATTTTTATATTCTAAAAATTTCATTCTATTTTTTAGAATATAAAAATAATAATTTTTTTTGTTTTTTGTAATAAAATAACAGGTAGAAAATTCGTTAAAAAGAGTAAAATGTTAACAATATTTAATAAACAAAACAAAGAACGCAGACACTCGAAGAAGACCATTAGATCTTGTCACCAAGAACCGTTAAAATTAAACGTGATAAATAAATGAAGCTTAGTATCATTTAATTTAATAATTGATATCATTTTAAAACAAGTTCTTTAAATTCTCTTTTTATTAAATATATGCAGATTAACATTATCTTGAAATATATGCAGATTGAAATTATCTTGAAAATATATGCAGATTAAAATTATCTTGAAAATTTTTGCAGATTAAAATTATCTTGAAAATATATGCAGATTAAAATTATCTTGAAAATAGGCATTATCATTAAAAGAGTCTTTAAGAATAAATTTCTTTCTGTTTATAATTACTACTGATTTTATTGAAACTGATATTGGTCAGATAAAACCAACAAATAATGTTAAAAATAATAATAATCAAAATTCGTAATTTTAATTTCTTCATTTTTGCCTTAAATTGAAGCATGATCTATACTAAAAACCATAATTTTAGTAGAATTTTAAATTGAACTAAACTAGTTCAGTGTTTTGATGTTTTTGTGGTAATTTGTTTAGACTTTTCTTTGTGCTTTTGGTAGTTGCAGAGTTTTCAGTAATTGGTTGGGTTTTCCGATTCCCATAAATATTCCGCATAGTTCTCTTAATTTACATAGTGTCCAAATGGCTCAACCATTTTTACAAAAAGTAGATAACTTTTATAATTCAAAAATTGGTTGTTGGATAACTTATAATTAGTAGGCTGCATTCAACCCCCATGTTACAAAACAGTATTTCACAACTCCATCTCTTAAATTGACTGTACTTTTTAAAAAACTTCTTGAATTAACTTCTCCAGGGTTTGTACTTTAAAAATATTTTTTTTATAGTGTGAGATAAATAGTTATATCCTTCGTGACACACACATATATATATACATATGCACACATGCATAGATATCCATGAACACCTATATATAGACATACACATCAACGGGTATGTACAAAACATATAAGAAAAACTCACACAAACGCATCCTTTTTTTTTTAAACTTAATAAAATTATAATTAAAAAAACAAAATTGAATTAAATTACAGAATTAAATTTTGTGATAAAATAATAAAGAAACCAGAGACTCAAAGGAGAGTTTAAAATTAATTATGTTAATTAATCGCTATAAAAAGAAAACAAAAATAAACATTACGTTACAGTACATGCAAGTAAAAATATGATTCTATGATCGAAGACAAGAGACAAGACACAATACTCTATGATTTGTGCCTTGTCTCTGACTCTATCTTGTTCATTTCACTAAAACTTTTATCTTGCACTGCTACAATTACATCATATTCACTCTATGATTTCACTTTTTACTGCAAACCTTAAAGTAGACTGAGATTTTTTCTGTGATCTTCTCTGTGATGGCCCTTAGGCTGATATTTTTGCCTCATCCCATTCTCTACCTTTATAAGTTTCTCATTTGTTTTCGTATTTAATACTGATCTTGTATTTGGGCCAGTTCTTTTAATAATGCCCTCTAATTTTTGAACACAATTCAAAATTCAAATCGTAAATGTTGTTGGTCCTGCTCTACCTGCCAACCTGAGCCTTTGTCCATTATTTTAAGGTTGCATCTCTTATTTCTTTAAATACTACCATAGTTACTACTCAAGCAAGCTATTATCACTTGTTCGATTAACCAAAATTCAATGTGTGACTCATTATACAGCAGAATTGCATTCTTGTACTGTAACCGTCCTTCATGTTCAAAAAACCTTCGTCTTCGTCTAGTTTTCTCTCTCAAATTTCTGTGCTTTTAAATTCTCTCCCATCTACATTTTTTCAATTTTCAATTTTTTAAGCCTTTTATTCATTACTTGTCTTTTTTGTCTTCTGTTAACTTAGTAGTTGCTTGCATTCTTGTTCCATTCCTTTGCTTATTTCCAAATTCTGGCTCACTTGGTTTCTTATCTCTTCTCCCATAATAAATCCTGATTAATTAAACACCTAATTTTCATCCAGTTCAAACAGTTTTTTTTTTTTTTTTTAACAACAAAAATCCACCCTAATGCTCACTCCATGCCAAATCTAAATTATGTTGCAAACATCAAACTTCTGAAGTTTACTTATCATAATTATCCTGTAGGGTTCCTCCATTTTTGTATTTTTTTCTCATTTTGTTTTAACCTTTACGCACCTTAAGATTGGTGTGCTTATTCTTTTGATGGTGTGTTTGTAATTTGTTTGCTAGTAAATAATTAATAAAAGAAATAGTTCTTTTATTTTCTTTTTAATTATTTTAGGCATATTTCAGAAAATATATGAAACTACCAAAATTCCTTTAGTTTTATACTATGGTGGTTTTCCAGTGAAAATGACGTAAGTAATTAATTAAATGATACAAGTAATTATTTTGTCTCCAGATTATGTAATAAACTGATAACCAATTGCACAAATTAGTTTTAGTTTTGAAAAAAGAAATATTTGGGGGGGGGGGGGTATAGTAAATGACCTTCATAGTTAGATACTGCCCAAACCCTTACTCAACATGTTCTGAAGCCAAGACAGATGGCTTATATATATATATATACACACACACACATACATACACACACACACACACACACACACACACAAACACATACATAGAGAGAGTGTGTGTGTGCAATCCTTTCTAATCCTCTTAAACTCCAATACACAAGCCTTGATAAATGCAGCAAAGCAGAAAAACAAGTTGAGCAAAAGTTGAAACAAGTTGTACTACCAGGGATGTGGAGAAAATCAAACTTAGGCATTTTTGCTAATGAAGCAACCAATCTACCACTATTACATTGTGACATACTATAATGCAAAAATTATTACAATGATACTTAAAAACTTCTTATATTTTTATGTAAAAGTATTTACTCTCGAGTCCCTAATAAAAGGGGGGGGGAGCGTGTTTATTAATTTTTGGAAAATTTTCCAAATGTGCTTTTTTATTTCTCACCAAAGTATAAAACTTATATAAACATATTAAATCCAGTTGAAATTATTATAAAACAGTTAGAAATACGCATTTGACTGCAAGCCACACTAGATTTAAATAGTTTTATGCGTGTTTTGTAAAAAATATTAGTTTGAATTTATAAACTAAAATTTTTTATAAAAAATACTAAAATTGTAACATAAAATAATTCCCCTCCCTTCCCTTTGATTCCCACACCTTCATACACCCCTTGTATTAAGGACTCAAGAGTATATAAAAAGTAAAATTTAATTTTTGTTAAAAAACTTTAATCGTTTTTTTCAGTACATACTTTGGTCCTAAAATTGAATATGATCTTAACATGTCTCCTAAAGAAGTTTCTGACCTAGTAAGTTCTAAAATCATGTATGTAAAATTCGTTTCTTTGATTTAATTTTCTACATGGTTTCACCATTAATTTATTAGTGTGCAGATGCTATTTCTAATATGATCAAAGAGTACCAAAGAACTCCTGGAACAGTAATTGGGGGGCTTAAAGATAGATGGCTTCCACAAAGAACGAAGAACCTATAAAAGCATTTTAGTTTTATGAAACAGAAGTTTTTATGTATGTTTTAATACAGTCATTTTATATATATATATATATATATATATATATATATATATATATATATATATATATATATATATATATATATATATATATATAAATAGAAATTATGTTATTAATAAAAAGAGAAAATGTTTTGAATAAAAAGTATATATTTTTAATTATTTTCTGTATATAGTATTTTTATAGAACAATTTTTTCTTTAATGCTGTCACTGAATTTTAAATACAAGTTAATTGAGTTCGATAAATTTGCATTTTTAAAAATATTTATATTACTTTTATCGTTTTACAATTTTTTTTTGGCGTTTGCTGAAAACTAAAATAAAATTACTTCTATACAATTACTTATATATAATTACTTATATATATTTTTTTTATTATTGTTTTGGAATGAAAAACAAATGTCGCACATTTTATGAATTTTTTTTTATAGTTATTTGGTCTTTTTTTTTCCCCTTTTTGAAAATAATTTTTTTTTAAGCACAAATAAAAACCAATTTTATAAAATAAAATAAGATTTTTTATATTTTCTAGTTTTTCAGTAAATAGTTTTAAAAATAAGGCAGTGTTGTTTGTATCGAGCTGTTGTAGTTATTTTTATGACGGCTTAATTTTTTTTAAGATTTCAACATTGTTTAAATGTAAATATGTAAACAATAACATTTATTGAATTTAATTTTGAACAAAAAATACTTGATCTCTGTTGAGTCATATTTTATTATACATTTGAGATCTGGGGTCTAATTTTTAAAATATATTATCTACACGACCAACATTCTGCTTTTATTTAATTTTTTATGTTTTAAAAGTTATGAAAATTATAATTAATAGCAACGCTTATAGTTGGAATGCGGCTGCATATCACATTTTTGAGAACTAGAAATTATCAGATGCAATCAAAAACATTTTAAGTTTTAGCAATTTTTAATTTCTAACAAGATACCACATAGACCTGTTTAAAATTAAAATATACCCTTCAAAACAATGATAAATTTTAGAAAAATATAACTTGTATCAGGTTTCTAAACTTTAATACTTACAGGTTCATATACTGAATGAAATGCATGCGCATATTTGGGGAAACTGGAGTAAAACAGGGTATTTGGATTAAATAGGGCTTTGCAAATACACTCCTTTCAGAGCTTTAAAAACTATAGCAAATAATTGGATTTGAAGTAACGTGATACGAGACGACGCCATCTTGAGCCATGGTCAACTTTTCACACAGCATTATTGTTACCTAGGTGAATACAATTTTTCGCATTTCTTTTATCTAATTTTTTCAAATTACGATAATCTGGTACATAATAGTTAAAGCTTTGAACTAAAGTTTATATTGTATCTAAATAATATCTTTTGTCCACAAATTTAACAATAAAGTCAATCCAGTTTCGATTAGAAAGCATTTTAATGTGTCACACTACAATGGGGTAGATATGTTTCTCACTTAATTGTATATTTAATTTATAACTGTTAAAACCGCAGTTCCTGCTTTAAATTGAGTACTGTCTTAACACCTGCCGCCATTCCTTATTCATACTGTCTCTTCCTTTGCCGCCATCTGAACTCAAGCCTCTACTGCTGCTTTTTACTGTTTCTCCACATGGTTTTATAACAGTCGCAAAATAGACACCAATAAAATGAAGACGTTAAAATAGCAAAACAATCATTTTAAAGTCCTCATCTTACAAAAAGGCATTACTGGAAGCCAAATAGAAAAAAATAACAGGTAAACCACCTCACATCAAAAATAACAGATCCGAAGCCCAAATTAGTCAAACAACAGATAAACCATCTCACCTCAAAAACAACATATCCGAAGCCAAACAGTGTAAATCTTTAATAAAAAATCAACAGATGAAAATACAGCATGCCTTTATTGTGAGGAGTTCTTACCATATGACGAGTTTTTCCCATGACCTAATTTTGCTCCATTCCAGATCCCATTTTGCGCCAAGCATAGATCAGAATGGGGTATTTGTGTATAAATTTTTTAAAGTTCAAGAAATTAAAATGGTGTGGCGGAATAGTGTCGCAAAATTTTGATTGTCGCAAATTTTTAATGTCGCAAATTTTATTGTCGAAAATGTAAAAAAAGAATAATGTCGCAAATTGTCGCATTATTGATGGTCGAAAAACAGAATAAGGAATAATGTCGCAAAGGAGTTTAATGAATAGTGTCGAAAACAAAAAAAGGAATACTGTCACAAATGAACTTAATGAATAGTGTCGAAAACAAAAAAAAGGAATAGTATCGCAAATTAATTTAATGTAAATACTCTTGTATAAAAATACAATTTCAATAAAAAAACACTAAACACTTTGACACGGAAGTGAACGGACGTGTTTCTGCAGCGGGTTTGTTTTGAAAATTTAAAAAAAAAATTATTTTTTTTTTAAATTGTTTGCAATTATTTAAATAAAAAAATATACATAAATATATATTTTTAAATAAAGACATATTGGTTAATTATGGCTATTACAATGGATCATGTAAAAAAAGCAATACAAAAAATATTTAAAGAATTTAAGAAAGAAATAGACGAAATGATGAAGCAACATGAAAAAAACGTGTTAAACATATTAAGCGCAAACACGAAAATTATATACGATAGATTAGATAAAGTAGATTTAAAGGTTAATCATCATGCAAAACAAATAAATATAATAGAAAAAGACGTAGAAGAAATCAAAAGAAGCTTAAATATTTACGAACACCTTTTTGAAGAAAAAATTAAGACAGCTATTACTTCTTAGGGAAAAAAAAAACATCTCACATCGAAAAGCAAAATGATAATCTTAAAATAAAAAGTAAACTAAGAGAGATGAAGGATGATGGAGATAGATCTCGCAGAAACAATTTAAGGGTTGACGGGTTAAAAGAAAACGAAGGTGAAACGTGGATTGACATCGAATTAAAAGTCAGTAAAGTTTTTGAAGAGCATTTGGGGTTAACAAATATTAGGATTGAAAGAGCTCAGAGAACTGGTCAGAGAGATTTAAAAAAACCAAGAACAATTGTATTAAAACTGTTATAAAGATAAAGTTAAATTTCTAAAAAAAATCTCAACTAAAAGGTAAAAATATTTATATTTATGAAGATTTTTGTGCCGAAACTGTCACAATTAGGAAAGCTCTACGGGATCAGATGAAAGTTGAACGAACGGCTGGAAAATATGCGTTCACCTCCTACGATAAGTTGATCATTCGGGATTGGGCTGCGAACAAAAGTAAAATATTATTTTCGTAACAGATTTATATATACTACAACTTTATTTTACATTCTATATAATACTTTGTTTAATTAATTTTACTTATAAAAATGGAATCTATATTAATGAAGATTTTTGTGCCGAAACTGTCACAATTAGGAAAGCTCTACGGGATCAGATGAAAGTTGAACGAACGGCTGGAAAATATGCATTCACCTCCTACGATAAGTTGATCATTCGGGATTGGGCTGCGAACTAAAGTAAAATATTATTTTCGTAACAGATTTATATATACTACAACTTTATTTTACATTCTATATAATACTTTGTTTAGTTAATTTTACTTATAAAAATTAAATTAAATATTAAGCTCTATATTAAATGTAAACATTCGAAGTATTAACAAAAACTTTGAAAATCTTAAACTCTTAGTGTATCAACTAAACCACGAATTTCAAATAATTTGTATCACGGAAACTTGGCTTAAAACCAACGGAAAAAATTCGAATTTTGAATTAAATAATTGCGCGTCAGTTCAACAACCGCGTTTTAACTACGCTGGTGGTGGTGTTAATATTTTTGTCCACAAATCAATTAACTTTATTTTACGTAATGATCTTAATGTTAATGAAACAGATTATGAGTCGTTGCGCATAGAAATTATAAAAAAAACCACCAAAAATATTGTAATTAGTTCTATTTATAGACAACCATCTGGTAGTTTAAGAAAATTTAAAACTTATTTGAGCAGTTTTTTAACCAAAACTAGTTTAACACGGAAACACATTTACTTAGCTGGTGATTTTAACTTAAATTTGCTTAATTATGCTTCAAATAAAAATATTCAATACTTTTTAGATACTCTAACCTAATATAACCTAATACCAACAATAAATAAAGTCAACGAGAATAACTAAGACTACATCGTCATTACTTGATAATATAGTTACTAACAATTTTCAAAACTATCGTTTAGGAACGGGTATAATCAAAACTGATTTAACAGATCACTTTCCAATATTCCTTATTACTGATAACATTACCCAAAATAATCCCCCCCCCCCCCCTCGAACTCTACAATTTTAACGCGACAGATCAATGAAAACTCCTTATTGTATTTTCGAACTCTTTTAGCAGAAAATATAGATTTCAATCTTATTTTACAATCCCATGAAGTGAATAATGCATATGAATTATTTTTAGCGCAATTCTGTAAACAGTATGACATAGCATTTCCTGTTAAAAAAACAATTATAAAATCCAAGTCTCTCTTAAACCCCTGGATGACCAAGGGACTAATAAAATCGTCTAAAAAAAACAAAAACTTTATGTTAAATATTTAAGGCATAAAACATATAAAAATGAAATAAACTACAAAAACTATAAAAACTTATATAAAAAAACAAAAAAATACTCTAAAAAAATTTATTAAGCAAAGTTGCTGGAAAAAACCAACGGCGACACTAAAAAAACGTGGAACATAATTAAACAAATAATTGGTAAAAATAAATAGGCTTTCGTTAAATGTAGAAAAAACTAAATTTATTTTGTTCTCCAAACCTAGTAAACGTGATGATGTTCCTCTAAAATTACATAATCTTTGGGTCAACAAAACATTTATTAAAAGGAAACCAATTGTTAATTTTTTAGGAGTAATACTAGATGAAAATTTGTCATGGAAACCACACAGAAAATACATAGAAAATAAAATCTCAATAAATATTTCCATATTATATAAAACTAAACCATATCTTAACACTGCTTCTTTTCATTTATTCATAGTTTTATCTCTTACTGTAGTATTATATGGGGTAGTACTAATTAAAGTAAATTAAAAAAACTTTATAGTAAACAAAAACACGCATGCAGAATTGTATTTGGTGCACACAGAACTTTTCATTGCGAACCTCTTTTAAGGAAGCTTGGTGCCCTAAGTATCTATAAACTTAATATACACCAAGTTCTACAATTCATGTTTAAAATAAAACATGGGCTTTCTCCTATTGTATTTCAGTCTCACTTTAGTGGAATCTCGCACAAGTATCCTACTAAATTTTCAATTAACAACTTTATTGTACCAAAAACTAATTTAAAACTAAGTTCTTATCAAATCCAATACCGTGGACCGTTTTTATGGAAACACTTTTCAAAATTTATTACAAAAAAAAAGAATATTCAAAACATCTCTTTGGAACAATTCAGGAAAGAATCTAAGAGTCTCTTATTACAAAATGACTATGATTTAAAATATCTCTTTTAAAATAAATACATAAATAATATAAATTATCTAAAAAAATAGTTATTGAAACTACTTCTCTTTTGTTGCAGTTTTATTTTTATTTATTTATTTTTTTTGTTAAAAAACTTTAATACTTTTATATTGTTGTTAATCTTTGATATATTGAGTAATATTTCAACACTAATATTTATGTTATATTAATATTTATATTGTAACTAACATGTGTAAAATTCTTATTATGTACTTAGCTACTTTTCTTTTTTGTATATAAACTGACGATTTTTTCAATGAAAATGGGGCTCGATGCTAAGACAGTTTATGTCTTCTGCTTGCTCCAGCTCTCTTATTTATTAACACGATTTATTTCATTGTAAATTTTAATATACGGCAAATAAATAATAATAATAATAACTTAACGAATAGTGTCAAAAATAGTGAAAAAGGCAAGTTGACTGAAATAATAACATAAATAAAAAAAATAGCAACAACTATAAATCTGTATTTAGCCATAGTCTGATGCCATACTGAAATAGCCTGCTGCCAGGGGCTTTAGTGCATACATCTACTATCAAATAGCCTAACCCGTAAGAGAGTGCTGCCTCAGGGTTAGGGTTATGGGTTCTTTCCAAATTTTTTGTACAACTATAACTAACTTTAATTGTATTTAAGAATTTAATTGTATTAAGAATTATAAAAGGTCACAATAATGCTTTGTTAAACAAAAAAGAAATCCTAAATGAAAAAACTACAGAAAATTGTAACTGCAAACAAAAAATATGAATGGGATGAAGAATGGCATGATTAGTTGAGTGCCCTGTTTTCAAGCCAAATTGTTTGTTATAAAGAATTATTTTTTTTTCTAAAAATGAGTATGATTTGTTATACATAATGCGTTCTAGTACTTTTGAGATGCAAGGAAGTATGGAAATAAGTCTATAGTTAAAAATATTAGTATCATCTCCAGATTTAAAAACGGGTATTACCCTTGCAATTTTAGGTTTTTTCGGAAAAATTCCTTGTTTAAACGAAAAATTAAATATATGCAAAAGAACTTTTTTAATATAGAAAATACATTTAATTACAACATTACTACTAACATTATCAATTCCTTTTGCTTTGTTTAATTTTAATGAATGCACAGCATCTAATAACTCTTTTTCAGTTAACTTAGCATTTTCCATTATTGATTTGCTTGGAGACAAGTATTTCTCCTTGTTAAACTCAATGTATTTTAATTTTGATGCTAAATTTAAACCTGCATTGACAAACACCTCATTAAATGTTTTAGAAATTATAGATTCTTTTGTAATAAGACTATTTTTTCGGAAGACCATTTAGCCTAAGTGTTTTTTTCCAATTACTTCTTTAATGACTTTCCATGTTTTTTGAGTATCGTCTTTAAATTTTATTATTAGATCAGAATAGTATAACTTCTTTGAAAGTTTTATAATTGGTTCAATGTGACCTTTATATTTTTTATTCCTTAATTCATTTTCATAAGTTCTTTTTTTCAGAAACACTTCATACAATCGTTTTTTTGTTGTTGTTATTTTTTGATGATTTTATTATTCCTGGTGTAATCCAAGGGTTTATAAATGTTTTAGTTTCAATAATTTTTGTTACCACCGGGAAATCTTTACCATAGTGTTTTTTGAATATCAGAAGAAAACTGTTATAAGCAGTATCTGTGGTTTGAATTTTTAAAATTTCGTCCCAGTTTTCAGAAAATAGAGAACTACTAAAAAGTTCCATAGAAATGTCATAATATATTCGATTTGTAATTTTTTTTTTTTTGAGGGGAGTGTTCGATAACTTTATGTGCGATTATAAATATTGGGAAATGATCCGAGAAATCAGATATTATCATTCCAGTTTTTATTTTGTTTTTTGTATATTCATTAATTATTATTTGATCAATTGAGGTTGCGCTATTCCTAGTAATTCGTGTTGGTTTATTAATTGTTGGAATGAATACATTTTGAAAATTTTTCAAAATAGATTCATTCCAACAACAAAATAAAAAATTTATGAACATCATTTTTCAATGAAAAATGATGTTCATAAATTTTTTTTACATTTTTATTTGTATTATATTTATATTTACAAAAAAGTCGCGTTTGCAAAATAAAATTTTGTTTTTAATTAAATTTTTAAAGTGTTTTTCAAAAAATTTGTTATGGCGGTCTGTACACAACATGTACAATGATGTTTTTAGTGGTTTTACTAATAACTTCGATCGTTAATGATTCGCAATCATTACTAATTACACTAAATTCGGTTAGCGGTTTAAAATTTAAAGAGAATAAAAATACATACTCTTCCACCTATTGTCTCAGAATTTGATAAATAACTTTATAGTTTTGTAGTTAAAAATTTGAATCTTTTTTAACTTGTTTATCTCACAGAGATCTCTCTGTGAGACAAATAAATTTAAAATTAATTTCAACACTATATAAATTCTTTAAATTTATCAAAAAAATTTTGAAAGCTCCTAATATTTAGGTGTAAAATAGAGAACTCGTTAATATCTATATCAGCAGAAAGATTAGAAATATCGGAATTATAATAAGAAAGGCATATGTTGCTAATTATTTCATCAGTCTTAAAAAAATAACATCTGGATCTGAATGACTCTCTAAAAGTATATTTTTATTTGTCTGAAAAGCTTTAAAGCTCAATTCGCGAAAATTCATATCTTCCATAACAACCAGAAAGGTTCCATAACAATAAAATATTTAAAGTATAAAATAATTAAAGGTTTGTAGGTAATTTCCTCTATTTGAAGATTATTCCTTCTTTGTCTATCTTCAAGCTACCTTAGTTTATTATCTTCTTTATCTCTGCTCTCTGATTTTGATATGATTTTTTATCAACTCGATAATTTTTTTTCTTGCATGTCTTGTGTAAAGTTCAGACTTTCTTCTATATCTTTTTGCACAAATTCATTTTTGTTTAATCTTTAAACGTAATTTTTTGTTCCTCTTTAATTAATATATTTTCTTTACGGAGTGTCGCACACATATCTGTTGTAGTATTTATTTCTTTTAGCAGACCATCAATTCTATCGTTTGTTAATTTTAGATGTTAGCCCCCCCCCCCCAGCCCCAAATAGGAGGGCAACAAGTCAAATTTGAATTTTTTTTTTCAATCTTAAACTTAATTTATATTCATCGACAAATTTCAAATTTGATTCAATAACCTCTTGTTAATCGGTTTTTATGACTTTATAAAGAGATTATTGAATCAAATTTCAAATTCTTTGATGAATATAAATTAAGTTTGATATTGAAAAAAAAAATTCAAATTTGACTTGTTGCCCTCCTATTTGGAGCTGAGGGGGTGGGGGGCTAACGTTTTGGGGTTTTTGTTGTTCCTAGTCTACAATCACCGCAATTTTTGCATAGCATCCTTATTTCTCATATATATGAACATACTTGAATATGGAGTTTTCTTCATGTTTCAAAGTTGCTTAGTTCAAACATCAAAAAAATTGTCTACGGCCTTGTGACTTGAGCTCCAAGCCAAGTTCCACAAACAGACTTTCATTCGAATCGGTTTAACCTTTAGTATCAATAGAATGCCCTTGTTTTTGAAAGAATTTAAAAAGGGGATTTTCAGAACCAACAATGGCTTTGCAACCAACAGCCTTTTTGAAATGCTTGATGTGGCCTCGGCAGGCCAAAATCAGTGAGGGTTTTCCAAGGTCAGATTTCAGCCTTAAAAGTACATAGCATTTTTACATTCTATATTTACTACAGTCAATTTACTATCAATTTTTTTGTAACCTTACATATTATATGACTTTAAAAATTCAAACAACACATTTAGTAATAAGATTTAAAAAATATTTTCTTATTATTTCTTTACCTAATAACTCCACGCAGTTTGCTAGTAGTATCAAACAAATAGCGTGCACATTGTCTGCTATGCCCTCATTCTTTAAAAAGTCAATGATTGAATTAAACTGGTTTAGGTCAGTGATAACTCAGTATTTGGTGCATCTAGCAGACGAACCTTGCCATCAAAACTTAAAACTACACAAATCCTGTTCTAAAATTTGTTACAGTGTTCAGGTATCAAATCGTTTATTATTTTTTCATCAAAATGTAGTTTAAGCTTCACATATTTGTGGTTGATGTGGTACTGCAATAACTTTTTAAACTTTTCAAAATTGTCATTTTTCACTCTGCATACACTTGGATATGAAAGAGGCAGCATATCTGGATTACCTTCCAATTTAATTACCAACTTTGCTTGAGTAGCAGTGATACTATTAACAGATATGTTGGCTCCCAGAACTGTTCTTATTGTGTTATAAATGTTTTCTTTGCCAATTTCATTATGTTGAGATGAAGCATTTTAATGTTTTTTTCGATTCTTTTTCTTTCTGTAAGCGACTAATTCTTGGCTTGTCTTGGGCTGCAACTTCTTCAGATTCATAAACTGTGATATATGCTTTGGTATTCGTGATCAGCCTATAAGCACTGATAACTTGAAATCAAGATATAAGCCAGGTAAATATGAGGGATCCAAGAATGCATTCCTCTTGACAGTGCTCTGTTACTATGGTACATACCATTTTATTTAAAAAGCAGAGGATTATATATTTCATTAGATTTTAAAAATAGTTATTATTTAAATCATAGTTTAGATTGAAAATTATAACTTACTACATTTTATATTTCAGAAATAATATGCTACCTGAATCCAACACCAAGCTAGCAAGATATCAGTTATTTTTTTGTTCTGCGGCTCTTTTTCCGAGAGAAAACAGAAACGTGTTCATTAAGAAATAATATAACTGCATTATTATTAGAAATAACAAATAACCCAGCCGGCATTTTGTCTGGAATAAACGTCTTTTTAACGTTTAAAAAATGTCTATTTTTTTAACCAAATATTGGCTGGGAAGGGTGCTCCCTCCCCTTCTTTTTTAAAGGAGTTCATCAAAATAAACTGTTGATTTTTATGTTTCTATAACTTATTAAAGCATACACACACAAAAAATCTGAGTCAATCTTTATCAGAAGACCTTTTGCCAGAAAAACCTGTATGCCATTGATTGATTGCAACCAATAAAAAGTGTCTACAATGGTTACAGGCCTGAAAATAAACCTACATTGATAATTTTTGGTATGTCTTATAAATAACATATTCATTTGTTAAAATAATATCCAGTTTTAGTTTTTTCTCGGGTATACTATGCTTAAAAACTTTTTCCCGGTATACTAACTTAAAAAAAAAGAAAAGTTTTTTTTTGAAAAATTGATGAGACCGGTGCGAAGTAAAAATAATTAAAAAACAAAAAATGTATTTCTTTATTATATTCCGCAAAAACTTGCTTATTTGTTAGTGAAAATTTTTTTATGACCTAACTTCTGAATACCCCCTATGTATATACTTCAAGACCCATGCTTAATGCCAGATAATCGTGTTTGGCTGGAATTTGAAGCTTTTCTGTTTATAGACTTCAAAGTTGTCACAATTAAATTGTAAAGCAGACCGGAATAAAAACTGTTATCAAGTCGATCAAGGAGTTTCACCTAGAAAAATAAAAAAACTTTTTCTGGAGTAATTGAAAAATAATCTTTAAGATTATAAATAATAAGAATGTTGAAAAAATCTTTACCTCGAGTAACTTAAACAAATTTTTACCTAGGCTAACTGAAACTGAAAATACTCACTAATAGCAACTGATATTTACCTCGAGTAACCAAAACAAGTCTTTACCTAGTAATAACTGAGCTAAATATTTACTAATAGCAACTGATATTTAACTCGAGTAACTAACAAATTTTTTATCAAAAGTGACTTACCAATACCGAGAGTCACTAAAACAAATTTTTACCAATAGTAATTTTAAAAAACATTTTCACTTCAAAAAACAAAACTATTAATTTAGTTTTTAGTAGTAAATATCTACCTAAAGTAACAAACCATATTAAAGAAAATATTTTTAATATAGTGTAATGAAAAAAATGATACATTAAAAAGAAATAAATTATGTCTAAACAACATAAACAGACGGTTTTTGAAAATTGCTATGGGACTGAGAGAATTCGAAAATAGGAAAAGAAATAATCAACTAAAATTTATTTAACAAATTGTTTAACTACATTATGTATAACAAAACTCAGAGCAAAAAGACAATAAAAGTTTACCCCACAATTTTATAGCAACTGACAAAGTGCGGACGTTCAAGCAATCGCTTTTATTTCTCAAGAAGCGCCCGACACGAGGCGCTAAGCGCCTTAATAAATTACAGAACGTAAACAAATTTACAGCACATCACTAGTGATATTTTGTACCATTTCGGGAGCAAAAATATTCTGCGTGATTTTACCAATGAAAAAATAAATTATATTAATATTCATCAGCCTCTCCAGAAATTTCTTCTCCATTTTCGAGTTCATCAGGAGGCGCGAATCCTTCCTACAACAGAAAACATCAACAAAGTTAAAAAAATTAATTGGTAAAACAAAAATACGATATACTTTTATCTTTTAAAACAACTTACTTCGGTAGCGTATAGAATTTGTAAAACTCGCTCGCTTAGTTCCAACCCGGCATTTTCCGGTTCTTGACATATTACTTCAATATCCCTAAGCTTTCCAAAGTAAAAATCTCGTTCTTTTTCTAAACCTTCCACGTTGGTCCGAAGTTCACTTAACTATGAAAAAAAGACTAGAAAGAATAAATATTGGATTGAAATATTAAATTTGGCGCGCGCGCGTGTAGGTATGTATGTGAAGAGTTTATTATCAAAACGCAGAGAGCATTACATTAAAAACATTGCAAAATATTAAAGAACTCGATTAAGAAACAAAGCTTTTGAACAAGGAAAATTAGTAAATAACATAAAATGAAATATTGCTTCAACTTACACCTTACTAATTTATCCTGTAACTAAAAAATGATCGATAATAAACTTTTTACATTTTCCTTATTGACAAGTTTTACATTAAATGACACATGTTATTCTTTTAATCCTTATATATCCCTTTCTTTTGAAATTTTTTCCTCTTTCGGAACTGATTTTTATTAAAAAAAAATCTCAGTTTATGAAATGTTTAAGAAAAAGCAACAAACAAAAAAGTAGTTAAAATAAGTTCATGCTTATTAGATAAATAACCACACAAAGAGGAAAGTAAGAAAATCGCAAGTTATAAAGAGCAAAAAAAAAAGATAAAAAAAAGTTAAATAATACAAAAACAAAATTAATTACTTCAATAGTAAGATTCTCAATTTCATGTTGGTTAACAGGAGCTTTGATGTTTGGTTTGGAAATGTTTGACGCAGATTTCTGTGGAACGGGTGAAGCTTTTTTTTGTGTGGCAACTGATGGTAACTTTTGTGCAATAGCGACTGGTTTATTACTAAGAGGCTGCTTGTTAACAGCTGCTGTTGGTTGAGTTGGTTTTTTAACTGCAATTCCAGTTGAACCACCAGTTGGATTAGGCATTACACCTCCTCGAACAGCTAAAGCATCATACTCTTGACCACCGTAATTTGCATCAAAAAATTTCTTGAACCATTGCAAAAACTCAAAATTATCTTGAAACTTTCCTTTTACTAACTTATCCACAGGAATGATCTATAAAACAAAGCATTACATTAAAATACTGATAAAAATAAAATAAAAAAGATTTAAATATTGCAAAAACTAAAAGCTTAAAACTGAACATGATACAACTACACACAATTATGCAGTTACAAATAATGTTATAGATGCATGCAACATATATAAATATATATATATATATATATATATATATATATATATATATATATATATATATATATATATATATATATATATATATATATATATATATATACATACACATACATACAGTAGGCAAAAAAATAAATAGCACAAGCAATTTTTTATAAGTTTTTTCTTTTTAACTTATCCATTTACTCATGTTTTTTAAAAACTGTAAAAAGTTTAAATTTACATCAAAGAGTGCTTCTTTTATGAAGATTTTTATATGTACTTGTGCATGATTTTACCAAAAGATTATTGTTTTTGAAAACATTAAAAGCACACAGGTGTATTATTGGAAGCAAAAATATTATTGGCACAAAAATTTTATTTTGTATTTTTTTGAATTTTGGCGGAAAAAAAATAAAATTTTGGTAAGTTTAAGTCTAAAATTACATTTACATATGAAACACATAAGATATTTACATATGTAACATAAAAAATATATGTAACCCATGAGTTTTGATTAATTGAATAAAATTGATTAATTTATAGCAACATGCACATTGTAAAACAACATTGGACGATTTCTCAAAGAAACTTAGTTGTGGATTTGGTAAATAATGGTAAGACCTATAGAGAAGTTAATAAGCAGACTGGAATCCCTTTTCGAACAGTCGGCAACATTATAAAAAAAGTATAATTTGAATGGGACTACAACTAATATAGCAGGAAAAGGCCGTAAAACAAAAACATCTGCTACCATTGATAGAAACATTTTACAAGTCAAGCAAAACAGATTTGAAGCTGCTCAAAGATTGCAGACAAAATTAAAAATGACCACAAAATCATGATTTCAGGTCAAACTATTGGAAATAGAATCCGAGAGCAAGTAATTCATGTTAGAGTATGTCGCAAAATACCCTATTTGATTTTAAGACATATGAAACAAAGATTATTATTTGCAAAAAAGTATGTTGACAAGACTATTGAGTACTGGAAGAAAGTAATTTGGAGTGATGAATCCAAATTTAACCTGATCTTATCAGATGGACAGCAAAATGTTTGGTGAAAACAAGACGACGCATACAAATTGAGTTGCACGAGAGGGACAGTAAAACATGGTGGTGAAAATGTCATGGTGTGGGGATCAATGGCGTGGCGAGGAGCTGGCAAATTGACTTTCATTGAATCAACAATGAACTCGATTGGTATATAGACATTTTAAAGCAAAATTCGAAGCCCTCTGCTCATAAATTTAGATTCGAAAATAACTTCGTCTTTCAACAAGACAATGATCCAAAACATTATGCCATAGCAACAAAGGAATATTTTCGAAAGAATGATATTAATGTGATGGAATGGCCTGCCCAGTCACCTGACCTTGATCCGATTGAACATTTGTGGTACATTCTAGACCGGAAAATTAGAGATCCATCTTACAGAAGAAAAAATGATCTAAAAGCAGCCGTAGTTGAAGCATGGGAGAAAATAACTCCAGAAGAAACCAAATCTCTAGTGAAATCAATGCCTCGACGCCTGCAAGCAATAATTCTGGCAAAGGGTGGCTCTACTAAATATTGAAAAGTAATTTTTTGTCTAAATTTAGAAATTTTATTTATTTATGTCATTATTTTTTTTTGCAAGAAAATATTTGATGAATATAAGTGCATATGAACTTATATTTGACAATTTTTGAATACAATCCTTCAATATAATGCTATTTTCAAATAATTGATAGTTTTTTTCCCTTAAAAACAAAAATTAACAGAGTTCCCACTATTAAAACTGGGCTAAAATTAAGGATTTTAAGGAGATTTAAGGAGCTATTTTCCTAATATTTAAGGAGATTCGGTCGCGAGCAACAATTTTTTGAAGGAAAAAGTAAGGAGACTTAAGAAAAAAACAATTATATTAAAAACAGAATCTTTCTTTTTTCAATAAATTTTAAATATAAATAGATAAACTATTATAAATGAATATATATATATATATATATATATATATATATATATATATATATATATATATATATATATATATATATATATATATATATTCCAACAAGTTTCTTTTTTTTAACATATAGCTTCTCTAGTAACTCTTGTTTTTTGCAAGCAGCTCTTTTTAATGCATTAGATTATGATATATCAGCTTTAATGTCATCTAAATAGAAAAGGAATCATTAAATAATTACATTACATTTAGTGATATAAACTAAAAAAACATTTATATTCAAGGCATAAACCTTAGGCTATTCTTTTTTCAGCACGGAATCCAATTTCATCAGATGACTTCTTTAAATTTTCTATTATAGATAATGTCTGTCAAATTTAAGTATTGACAATTTCAATATCTTCCATAACTTTTCTTTTTGCTTCCATTTTTACTGTTTTTTCTAAAGACAGGACTTTTGAACATTGACCATCAAAATACTTCTTTCTTGCTTGTTTGCAGTAATCTAATTAATCTTTTGCTATTTCAACTTCATAAGCCATGAACCCATGAAATGTGAGGTAATCTTGGATTGAACATAAAGGGATTATAGTGTCTGGGGACATATTGCCATCAGTCAGACTTTTGTTGCTGCTAAAACCACATTCAACTTGAGCTTGTCCGTGCGATAAAATAAGGACAATTTTGAAAATGTGCTGTAGATTTGCATACATCTTTGAATCAGTGTATTTCCACGCAAAGTAGTCCAAACAATCCTCATCCTTATCAAAAGTCAAAAATACTTCTTTGTTATCAATGACCACACTTTTACAGAACCTGGAATATTCTTTCTTAGCTAAATCACCAACAGAATCTCTAATTTTCTTGAAAGTAACAAGCTTCATCAACAGTTTGTCAAAAAAATAATCACACTTTTCTGTGATATTCACCCATAAATGATGGGGAAATACACACCAGACAGCCAGCAACCAGTGAAGACAAAGGGGTTTTCTCAATAATATGAGTACACATTAAGACAAGAAAATCACATATCTCCTTTTTGAACTTGTCAATTTGAACATCAGTAATTTTTCTCTTACTCTTGAGTTGCTGGAGATACTTCAATGAAAAACTAACATCAATCTTGCTGGTTGAAAGCCGGTTTGCGCAATTAAACAAATCTATTTTTAACAAAGTCGTTGTAGTTTTGTCATTTAAAAGAAACATCTAATTGAATGAACTTCGCATAAAAGTTGCGTAGTAGTTCTTCAAGTGTCACCAGCAGAAAAGAAGTTATTGGTTTATCAGTTTGAAAAGAAGAAGAAAAAAAATAGCAAGATTGAAAATAACATTTTGTGATTTTTTCTCAAAATTTAAAAAATAATATGAAAAGAATATCTCAGAATAATTCTATCAGGGATGTGGAGTCCCAAAAGGACTCTGGCTTTATATCTCCATTTTTTTAAGGTCTTTAGTGTCTAGAAGCTCTAAACATATTTGTTGACTTATGATCTGCTATAAGAAAAAAATTCATGAGATTTAATGACTTGGAACTTATTGTTTTTAAGCCTGGAGTCCTGGAGTCCCTGCCGTCATTATACCTAAGGACTCCGGGTTAAAAAAATAATTGTTCCTCTAACCTAAAAGTCTTTTTTTTTTTCCTATTAGTAGCCCATAAACTTTTTTATATTTTAGAGCTCCTGGATACCAAAAACTAGGAAAAAGTAATCGTTTTGTGACTTTAAAATCCGGAGTCCTTTTTGGGACTCTGCATCCCTGATTTCTATACTTTTTTAATAAAACAAAATACATTACATAAAAAGCAATAAAATTGCATCTGGATCAAATATTACCTACCAAGCAATGTATAGTATGTAAACCACAGGCAATATTAATGAGTATACTTAATTCATTGTTATGACGTTCTTTGTTGAGCATTTCCAAAAACAGTTTATTTACATTAGCCATCCATAGAAACCTGAAGCATTTTTCAACATTTAAACCAGTCATGCAGGATTTAAACATATTTAGAATATCTGAAGTACAATATCTTGTACAAACAGTATTCCTCTCTTCATTCCAATAGCGCACAGGTAAGTTCATTTGACCTTTCTTTATAACTTTATTGTAAGACTCATCAAAAAGACATACAAAATTATTCAGCAGGTTAAGATCTTTTATCAGAATTTTTTTTAAATAACAGGGAAAGACCACGAGTTACAATATAGACAGATTATGTTTGACCACATAAAAAGTTGCTGGCAATTTTGCTATCTGGAAACATCAAAGCAAATTGTCTAGACTTATTCTCACTTGATCTAAAAGAGTTTTTGCATTGAACAATATTTAAACACAAAATTAATTCTGCTTTCAAAACTGCTTCCTTCTGAAGCAAATTTGAAATGATACATCGCTTTAATGAGGTAGGCTTCTGTGGTACTGATTGCAAAGTATCTTTGAACAAAACAACATAACCCTCTTTGGGCAACTGCTATATGTGCTTTGCTCCTCTTGCATGTACATCAAGAGCCTTTATACCCATGCCTTGTAGTGAGAATGACTTAAAACAAACTTTGCATCTTGCAAGGCTGGGATTTTTATCTTTCTGAAATCAAGAAGTGTAACTATCATTATTTAACCAAATATTCCGGAAACTACTTTTATATTTAGGCATCTAAAGATAATTAGTGAAAAACATATAACAATCTTTTTAATATGAAGTTTGTTTAATATCTTGCTAATGGTTTTTTTCCTAAAGTATATATATTTAGCTGTAATTAAGTGTATATATATATATATATATATATATATATATATATATATATATATATATATATATATATATATATATATATATATATATATATATATATATATATATATATATATATATAATATATATATATAAAAAACTAAAGTATATATTAACTCATCAAAGAAGTAACTATATGCTTCTCTATAGATAAGTATAATCCATTTGCTTTAATAAAATTTTGTAGATGATAAAAAAAAAAAAGAAAGTAAGGAGAAATTAAGGAGTACAGCCTAATTTTAACTTTTTTTAAGGTTATTTAAGGACTTTTTTGTATTTTTTTTTTTTTTAAAGGATATTTAAGGTTTTTAAGGAGGAGTGGGAACCCTGATTACCTACTGTTTTTTAATCATTTTATATGAATTTTCAAATATATATATATATATATATATATATATATATATATATATATATATATATATATATATATATATATATATATATATACACACACACACACACTTAATTACAGCTAAATATTTATACTTTAGGGAAAAAACCATTAGCAAGATATTAAATAAACTTCATGTTAAAAAGATTGTTATTTGTTTTTCACTAACTACCTTTAGATGCCTAAATATATATATACACACACAGTAGGCAAAAAAATACAAGGGCTGATTTGTGACTGGGGCTGCAAAAACATTGATACATCTTAAAAATATACTATTTTTATTTGAAACTCATTTTATATTTTATATATATATATAAATGTATATTTATATATAAAAATCATCCTGATCATCATAATCATTATTCTCCTCATCATCATCAAGCTTTAGCCTCCCCCATTTATACTGTTTCTTTAAATAAACAGTCTTGAGCATCTTCTTTCCTTAACTGAGGCTTGTTCTCCTGAAGCTGCTACCTCTCATTATGCTGATACTCAAACCACCTTGTCCTTCTCTAACAAACATTGTTCGATACACTCACTATTTCTAATCTAAGATTTTAACTTCTTTTTTTTCTTGTTAGAGTCTTACCACACATTCATCTGATTATCATATTTTTTCTCTGCAAATACTACACCATATAACCATAAATGCTTTTTATTTTAAATTTTTTTTTAATTAAATGTTTACATCAATCAGGGTTTCAACTTAATTTCAAGGGGTTTGATGGGCTGCTTAGCAAGGAATCAAATTTGTAGCAAGTTGATGCTATCATTTCACAGGTTTTATTTTTTTTACCTTATTGGTGGCATTAATCCACATTTTCTGGAAGCCCTTTTTATTTTTTGTTACTGCAGCTCACTTATGAAGAACTCTTTTAACTGTTGCATAAAAATCTCACGCTCTTCACGATGTTTGGAGGATTCCCATCTTTTCACATTATCTTTGCACCACTGTAGAATGTTTTTAGAATAGTGAGAAGCAGCAAGATCGGGCCAAAAGAGACATCTGTATTTTTATTTTTTCATAAATGGCAAAGGTTGTTTTTGGAGGCATTCTTTGATGTAGAGCTCAGCATTCAAGGTCTTCTTAGTGACAAAACAAGAGGATTGCATACCTCAGCTACAAATTGCTTGCCACACAAGGAATTTGGGTGCAAATTTTGCTCATTGAATTTATTTAAATTGATCATCGATAGGCTTATCTTATATTTAAATTGATCATCGATAGACTTATCTTTGCTCTCATAGTAATATTGTTGACCAGGTGTGAAAATCCACCTAGCAATATGTTTTGCCATCTTTAGTTATACACATACTTTTATCCGCCATTATTTTACCCAACTTCTTTGCAAGGTTTACCTCCAATTTGACTCGTGAATCTATTGGCCATACTTTCAATTACGGCATACTTTTAATTACAATATACTCTTTTGTACAGCTTGTGATCCAGAAAACATTCCTATCACTCTTACAAAAGTGTAGAAGAAAACATCAAAATCATAGATCTCATAGAAGATCATTAAGAAGTTATAAAAACCTAAGAAGAATTATAGGAATGATATCATCCTCATATCTAAGTAATGTTTAAAGTAACTTATTGAATTACTTATTATTTTCTTGTTTACCTAAAAAATATATTATAACATTTTTGAAGTATAGTGGTGTAATAATAGAAAACACTAAAACTAATACCATTAGAAGATTTAAGAAATATTATGATAGGATATTGAAATTATATTGAAAAGAAATTCAAAAACTTTTGTTGTTTAACTAATTTTTTTGTTGCTACTAATGAAATAATTCCATGCAGCAATGCAATTGTAAAATAAAACAACTTCATGCAACAATAAAATTATACAATAAAATAATTTAGTTATTTATTATATATTTTAAGTAATTAAACAACTATTTAATTATAATAAAAATCATTAAAACAATATAAATGTAAAACAATTTTATAATTGAAATGTATATGAAACCTTATCAACTCCAACTTTTTTAAAACCTGTTTGAAGCAATTTCCAATTTTGAATATACTCATGTTCCAACTTGGCTTGAAACTTGACTTTTTTAATTGGGATACAATCTAAAAATAAAATCTTAAGCACTTTAAACTTAACTAGTTACATTATACAAACTATAAACACATTTAACTACAACCCTATGAATTAGAGTTGGCATTAAGCAATGCCAACGTGACAGATAATTTTTGGCCCACCTTATTTCTATATTGCTAAAAATATATTCTTTAAATAAAACTTGATACTATTGTACAACACTCATCATGAAAAAACAAAAACTGCTGACACTTGCAGCAGTTTTTGTTTTTTTAAAAAGAAGGATAATACCTGTACAAATTACATTTGTACAGGTATTATCCTTCTTTTTAAAAAAATTATCCAAGTAAACAGAAAGAAAAAAGAAAAAGAAACAGCACAACTTTAAATCACAACTTAATTTTAGAATCACTTTACAAAGCTTCATTTCATAATAATGGAACATAATTATAAAAGAGTTATTTTATCTTAAGGTGGCTCATATAGAAAAAAAAAATTTTTTAATAGAATAAATTGCAACGGTTCATATATATTTTTTTGTATTTTTGAGGATATAAGAAACTCAAATTTCATTAAAAAAACTGTAAATAAGTTATACTTTAGGCAACTTTCAACAAATTCAGAGGTAAAAAACGCAAATTTGAAAAAATTCAAAACAATGTTTATTGATTAATTTTGGTTTAAACTCAAAAACTTTTTGGTTATAGCTTCATTACATTATTTTCATTCATTTCTACATATATAACATTATTATGCATAATAAAAAACGGGTGCTGTGTTATAAAAATTGATAAAACTATTTTTAGTTGATCATTTTAGTACATCTGAAATCTTAATGATTAAGGAACTTACACTAAAAATTTCAGCCAAAAAGCTTTTCTTAATCTCGAGATATCATGTTTTGAAGTTAAAAAAAGAATAAAATTAAAAAGTTATGAAAATCATGATCAAAGTTTTCCAATAAATAGAAATTATTAGCAAAAAAATGAAACTGACCAATAAAAAAGTTTAAGTAAGGTAATATTTTGTGTAAGTACTTTATGCAAAATGTATATATTTTCTGAAAGTATTATAAATTTTGAATCAAATGGTATATTAAAAAAAAGTTAGAATTTTTTTTGTAAATTTAGTATTTTTTCTATGAGCCACCTTAAATGATTTTTAATAAACTCATTGATTATGCAGGTCAAATATGAAAAAAAAATTTATGAATAAAATTTTTCTGGAAATAATCCAGAAAATATTTTTAAAAAATATCCTGAAAAAAATATTTTTTAAAATTAAATTTAAATATTTGTAAAAATGTAAGTAGTTATATGTTTTTTTTAATCATTATTGTTGTTCATTTATAGTGATGTTTATCATTTATTTTGATTTTTTAAAGTTTCATAGAATAAGTGCATCGATGCACATACACTATAATAGTAAGTGAGCGGGGCCCCGGTGCCAACTAAAAATGAGACATTTTGCAAACCCGGCCTCGGAAATTTTTTATAGGATTTAGCAGGGGTTGATAGCTGGGGCTAGAAAAAAATTTATTTACTTAATATATTATAATTTTATGCTTTTATTTACTACTTATTAAATACTGGCATACATTTATATATTTTTAAACTCTAATTTACTTTCAACAAGATTGCAAGCAACCACTTTTAAGTTATGAGTTACTTTGAAATAGAGAATAAACTAAAATACTAAAACGTATAACTGAAGACTTAAAAAGTTGTAAGTTGTATAAAAAAGGAAAACATGAAGATTAAGATTAAGGTTTTTTTGATGTTCAAGGAAAAAAACTGGATTAATAAAAGCTTTTATAGCATGAAGGGATGGATACAGCAAAAGGATGCAACTTGTTGAATAAAAAGGTTTATCGTTATAGAGAGGATAGCTCATTTGAGCATTGACCATGATTGTATTTGTAGAAAAACAAAAGAAATGCAACCTTACAACAATAGGAGAGTGGCTCTAACTTGGCAGATAAAGCAAGTCTAATTACATTTACAATGTACTTTTAGACTTTGTCTGAGAGTAACTGAGTTGTTATTTGTCAATATAGGAATGCCAACAATACTGCAAAAAATTTTTGCGCTAAATAAATGAGTTTTGTTGCCTAACAAAAATTATGGATTTTAAATCCAGACTTAAAATCCACAAGCCACTGCAAGCCTTAGACTGTTACAGAAGAGAGATCAGATTGTCCTAAGCAATCAAAAAGAGAAGACTTTTTGTTAAGAGTATTAAGTTAGGTTGTCAGCAAATAGTGCCACTTTAGATTTCATGATGTAGATAAGAAACAATACAGGAGTGAAGATAGAACCTTGTGGTACCCTAAAAGTAACTTGAAATAAAGAAGAGCGTAGGCCTTCAAAAATAACTTTACTACTGTAGTTAGAAAGAAATAATTTAATAACCTCAAAACCTTTATATAAAAAAAACTAATAACAGATTAAAGACTAATTGTAGGATAGTTAGAGAGGTCAAAGTGTTTTCTAGGGTTTAAAAAATTTGAACCACTTATTTAGCACTTTTTAAAAGTTTAGCAATAATTGAAGAGAGTTCTGGAGAACACTTTTTTAAGACTATGATGGAAATCTATTCTGCAGCACAAACTGCAGAAGTGTTTAATTGAGAATTAACTTAAGCATTGGAAGCCAGAGTGTTTTGGATGTTTAACAATGGGTTAATCTGTTAAACTGTCAGGAAGGGTATGGTCATTATATTCCAGAGTCAAATTAGAGTAAGATTTCTTTGCAAATAACTATACTTTATTCAGGGGAGAAGAAAAAAGATCAGACCTATGAATTAGAGATTAAATATTAGACTTACTTTAGTTAACCACACTATTGAAGACTTACCAAAAGTCTCTAGAACCTAATATCTGAGATAAGATACAAGATTTAGTAAACTAAGTATAACAGAGCTTAACATCAGTCAGGATTTTTTTACATTTGCATTTTGCAATAATAAAAGGATATTTGTTCCTAAGAGAGAAGTTCTTGTAAAAAAGATAAAAAAAAAGAAAAAGATCAATGTTTAATTAAGCAACTGCTCAAAATGGTGAAAAATGTAGAGTAGAATAAGGCTTGACTTAAAATTGAAAAGAAGTAATAAAAGCTTCCAAACTTTTAATCTAGAAGGAATAAAAGCTTCTAAGATGCACTTTATGCATACATATTATGGATATTAACATACATGTTTGTTATTTATTTAGATACTGATTAGTATTTATATGGATTAGTATTTGATTTGATTCTCCGAAAAAAAAGATGATCAGATGGATTTGTGGGGTGACTCAAGCGAGACAAAAAAAGAAGGGATAATCTTAGACAGATTTGAAAAGGCATTGTATTGAACAACGTTTGTTAAAAAAGATTAAAGTAATTTACGTATCAGAATGTGGAGAGGTCAGCTTTAGTAGAAAATGGTAGTGGTAGAAGTAAGAAAACTTGAAGAGAGTGCTTTACATATTGTATGAATGAGCTTTAGTCAAGAAAAAAAAATGCTCTAGATTGTTTATATTAGAGAAACAGTATAAAAGAGGAAGGTTAAAGCCTGATGATCATGATGATGATCATGATGATGATGATCATGATTAATGAATAATGATGATTATGATAATTATGTTGATCATAATGATGTATATATATGCATATATATACAAAATATAACATGAATTTTGAATAAAAAAACCAGCCCCTATATTTTAACAAACCCGACCCCGGTCAAATATCAACCCCGGTCACTTAATACTCTATAACTGTTATTCAACTGATATAGCCGTAGTCACAGTGAAGTGTCATACATTGACTGACTTAAATAGGGATAGGCACAGTGTAGTGTACATACATTGACTGAGGGTTTAAGTTTTAGCAGACAAAACTTAAAGCTTGCAAAACTGCAAGCAACCACTGTTAGAGTGGGAAGTTACTGGAAGAGAAAAGATGTTAGAGTGGGAAGTTACTGGAAGAGAAGTTCATAAAGCAAGATAATGATAAACGGACAACTTAAAAGATTACAAATTATATAAATCAGAAGAACAAGAAGGAAGCGAATTCCAAAGAACTGATGTTTGAGGAAAAAAACTAGACAAATAAGAATTTTTGGAGCACTTAGAAACAATCACAGTAAAAGGATGAGACTTAATTGAATGACAAGTAACACGAGAATGAATTTTAGTAGACGGCACAAGAGAAGCTAGCTCTTTAGAGCAGCGCATATTATAGTATTTATAGAAAAGAGAAAAAAAACCAACATTACGATGTGACAATGATTGAAGGTTGGCTGCAAGAGCAGGTCCAACTATTTTTACAATGCGTTTTGGCATCTTGTCTAAAAGAATGGGTATCATTTGAAGATCCACTCCAGATATGACAAGAATATAGGGGCACAAAATCTGTTGTTACACGAGGAGCACAAAATCTGTTGTTACACTAGGTATGGCAGCTGCTATAGACAGAACCAAATTATCTCATCACAAAACTGTATTTGTTATTGCTGAAACAGCTAGAAGTTTGGGTCAAAATATTGACAATCTTGCCGTAAATCGAGATTCAATACATTGACAAAGGCAGGAGCATCGAGCCCAGAGGTCAGCAAGTTTAAAAGCAGAGTTTTGCGTTCAAATTCCTTTGGTTGTACATTGGGACAGCAAACTCATTCCTCATTTGACTGGCAAAGAAAAGGTGGATTGTCTGCCTGTATTGGTTCCTGACAAAGGTGTTTCTCAACTTTTAACTGTTGCCAAGCTGTTATCTGGCACTGGGGAGACTCAAGCTTCTACCATCTTTGGGGCAATTGAAGATTGGAATATAACCAATAGCATCCGAGCAATGTGTTTTGATACAACAAGTTCCAACACAGGCAGAATTGCTGGTGCATGTGTTCTTCTGGAGCAAAAGCTTGGCAAGGAGCTTCTGTACTTTGCATGCCAACATCATATTATGGAACTCATCATTGATGCCGTATTCCAAGTATGCATGGGGTCAACATCTGCTCCAAAGGTTCTTTTCTTTAAGAGATCTCAAGAGAAATGGGGATTAATGGATACCAACAGATATGAAACTGGAATGACAAGTGATGTAGCTGATTTAGTGGAAGATATTCGAGAGAGCTCAATCAAACTTTGTAACAAGAATCTTCAGCAAAGTCAACATAGAGATCACTACAGGGAGTTTTTGGAACTCGTCATTATCTTTCTCGGTGCTGTACCTGAAAGAGGAATTCGGTTGATGATCTCCGGAGCCATGCATCATGCACATTGGATGTCGAAGGTGATTTACAGTTTGAAAATCTGGATGTTCAGACATCAATTCAAATTAACACTGACAGAACAACTGGGATTATATGATGTTTGTGTATTTACGGATCATGACTACCTGAAAATATGGATCACAGCCCCACTAGCTGCAAATGCTCCATACAGTGATTTGATGTTGATGAAATCTTTGCTAAAGTACTCGACCATCCATCCAGTAATTGCAAAAGCTACATCAATCAAGCTATCCAATCATTTATGGTATTTGTTGCCTGAACTTGTGGGTTTAGCATTCTTTGATGATCAGGTCAGTTCAACCACAAATCGACTTATGGCGAGTACCATGCAGAACGAAGATTTGGAACAAGATCACACCAAAAGGCTTTGTGTTCCAATGGATGTATTAAAAAATAAAAATTTGGAAGATTTTGAAACTGCCAAATGTATGAAATTCTTTTCAATGATGGAATTACCAGATGGATTTCTAAATGTTGATCCTGAATTATGGAATGAACGTGACGATTTCAAACAAGCAACAGAGATGGTAAAATTGTTGAAAGTGTTAAACGATCGTGCAGAACAAGGAGTTGCACTAATCCAGGAGTATAGTGGACTTATTACTCGCAATGAATCCCAGCTCCAGTTTCTGCTACAAGTTGTGGAAGAACATCATTGAGCCTACCCAGACAGCCGAAAGCAAACTTTGGCAAAGAAGCCAGCAAAAGAGTAGAACATTTAAACTCAAGAGTTATTGTTTATTAATTGTAAAGTTCATTTTTAATCAAAAATTTTATATTGCATAACATGACAATAACTGCGTATTTTACACAATACTCGTAAGACGTGAAGTGTTATCTCAAATATACAGTTTGTGAAATTAATAAACTTATTAAATTTGTTTGTGTTTAATCAATGATTGTCAAAAATTATAACATTTAATGATTACTGTGATGTAACAAGAAATGAAAAATAATTGTTAATTTATTCTTAATCTGTCAAACTTTCTAAACCTTGGAGCACTTGAGCTACCCCTAAATATAAATATTTTTTGCTGAAATTTTTATGGGAGTGTTTTCTACTTAAAAGGAACAACTTATAAGGGTAGGACCATCAAAATTAAAAAAAAAAATTTTTCTCGCTAAAATAAGCTCCACCCTAAGGTAGATGACTGATTGAGATCTTTTTCAAGCTCAAACGCACACTCCAACCAATCAAAGAGTGTTGGTTTGTTATGAAAACAAGAATAAATGGTAGTGTCATCAGCGAACAATGCCACTTTAGATGTGAGAATTTCTGGGAGACCGTAAATGTAAATTAAAAAAAGTATAGAGCCGAAGAAAGAAACTTGAGGAACCCCTAAAGTTACAGAAAATGAAAAAGAGTGCTGTCCATCAAGGAGAACTTTTATACTGTGATTGGAAAGGAAGGATTCAATAGTCTTAAAGATGTTACCTGATGCACCATAAAAAGAGAGCTTATGGAGAAGACCAGCATGCCAAACTTTATCAAAGGCTTTAGAAATGTCAAGAGCAATAGCCTTAACCTCTCCATCTTGATCATCTATCAATAAAACCTATAGATTATTACCATTAAATCAGCAGTAGAAAAAGAAGATCGAAGTCTGTATTGATGATCAGAAATAAATTTAATTTATATAAAAAAATATTAAATTAAATTATACTAGTTTTTTAGGTAAACTAGTCAAAATAGTTAATAATACGCACATACAAATAAAAAAATAGATGTTAACCTAGCATGGGAATCAGTAAAGGAATCATTCATCAATACTCAACACTATATTAAACGATGAGTAATTGATGAATGATTCTTTTATTGTTTTAATTTTTGATGAGAAAGTTACAAAAAAAAATTTCAATTTGTATTTCCAGAAAACTATTTCGATATTTGGAAAATAAAATTTTAAGAAATATTTGGAATTCTGGAAATATCTAGAAAGGGTATGAGAAACTCATTAAAATTAAATCTTTGTGGTCAAATTTTCTAAACAAAATTATGTTAATAACTCATAATTATACTTAATAGTGAGAAAAAAAAAGAAAAGAAAGAAACTTATCACTTCAGTGAATGATAAATTTTTAATTTTACATTTTTAATTAAAAAACTTATTTAATTAAGTTATAATTGTTCAAACTTTTTTTGCTTCCTTTTTTACTTTTATTTAATGATGTACTATACAATCAATTAAATAATTTAAACAAAATCAATGCTCGTTTCAGTCATAAAAATTTGTTCCCTAAAATTTGAGTTAGCTAACAAAAACTAAATGCATCAAAATTCATTCATTCAAAGTTTAACTAAAAAAATCATTTCAGATACTTTGTTGCTATCTTACATGGAGTTATTTCACCTCTATTTTCAAAAACTTTATATTTAATGACTTTAATTTTCAAAGAAAAAGAGAAAAAAAATGAAGCTAGTAGATAATAATAGAAGTACAATAAAGAATGATATAGAGCAATCAATAATTTTAATAAAGCTCTTTGAACTTTTGTCTTATCATTTTTGTTTTGGATGTGAAAATATACTAAAATAAAATTTGGTAAGAATCTACATTTGTTTTTGTTTTTTTGTGTGAAAAAATTATTTAAAAAAATTATTAATTATTAAATTATTAAAAAATAATAGAATAAGTAAATATATTGAAATATGTTCTTTCTTAGCATGAACTGGTTGTATTTACCAGTGGTTATAAAAAAGCGTTTATACAAGCATTTCAGATTATGATGCAACTAGAGACTTTCAACAAAATGAAATTTTAATTTAAAAAAATATTGCTTTTCTATGTTGTTTTTTAAAAAATAGTAAAGTACTTTTTATCTTTAAACACAAAATTTAATTGTAAAAGATTTATAAATTCTTTCATAAGTAATAATTCTAATTCAAAAAATTGTTATAAGAATAATCATGTATACTTTTAATTTATACTTTATTAAACTAATTTATAATTTTAACTAAAAAAAAACTATTTAAAAGAATTTTTCTTTTTATTTCAAAATATAAACTAAAATTGCCATTCCTTAACCATTAAACCAATTTGAATAAACTCCAGAGTTTGGTATGGAACCAAACTCTGGGATTTTAGTCAAAACCAATTTTAGTCAATTGTATGTAATGGTTCTCATTCTACAGGTGTTTTTATTGTCGACCTATTAAGTCAAAGTTTTACCTAATTTGAACATTTTAATTAATCTGAGGACAAAAAAAACTTGGACATTACAACAAAGGTAGTACTTAAACTAAGCAATCTTTCCTAATTTAAATTAATTTCCTATTAGTTTACTAGTTTATTTAATGGTTTCCTAATTTTTCTAATAAATAATACTATAAACAGAAAAAAATATATACTAAAAAAAAGGCTGCTTAAAAGTAAGTAACCTTTAGTTAATGTTAACACTTAGCCAATGAATTGAGCTATAATAGTAGATGGAGTATACTATATCTACTATTATAGTTCAACTCATGATCAAGTGAAATAGATATAATACATCAATAAAAAATTATATTATATTATATCAATAAAACTCCATTGTTTTTGAAATATTTATAGTAATATTTGTTGTAAAGTATAAAAATAAAAATGAAATTTAAACTTACTTTCAAAGAGCATGTCTAAAAACTGGCAGTATGCAGCACCTAAAAAAAAAATTAAAATAAAAAAAGTTGAAAAAAATTAATTCAATTATATATAGTTTCTAAAAATAAGTGGTGATTTCTTATGTATAGTTTAGGTTCTAGCTGTAGAAAATGACTGAAAATTGGTAAAAAATTGGTAATTAATGAATCCAACGATGAAAAATAAACTTATTGAAAACTTTTGTTCCATTAAAATGGATCACAATTTGACTAATTCTTTAAGTTTCCTTTTTTTTTTCTCTCTTAAAACTCTTCACTCTAATAAAAGAAGAGGTGTTAGGCCTAATACTAAAGTATAAATCAATGATCCAGAATAACAATATGAAGTGATAAAAAATGATTAACATGAACAGTTATTTATATATTATAGGAACAATTGATTTCAAACAGTGGACAAACAGTAGACAAACAGTGGACTGATAGAACTGACTTATTAACAATAAAGCTTCGATCAAATAAATTTATGGAGTTTCTGTGTGAAAAGTTTCATAAAATTACTTCTCATCTATTTATTACAAAATTATAATCAAACAATTATGCATCTTAAAGAAAAAATTACTCTTGATAAGGCAATAGTCCTGCAAGATTTTGCAAAGAATTACACTTTTGTATTACAAGACAAAATTTAGAGTTACCATTGGAGCAAGGAGCAGTGTTCCTTTCATCGAACAGTCATTTATATGCGGTGTTTGAATTTTGTCAAAAATCAACTTTTTTCTCTGAAATGTGTAAAAACATTTTTAAAAAAATGGAGCTAGCACAAAGCAAACTTATTGATAGATATTTGATGGAGACAACTGTTACTGGAGCAAGAAATTTCCATAAATTTGCACATTTATCTCTTTCAATCATGATGAATTTTGATCAACTATGTTATGGTATCGCAATACTTATTATGTAAATATAACAAACTTTACGGGCTTAGTATGGCTACTGAAATTGATAAAGAAATTGATGATTTCACAGTTAAAGTTTGCATTCACAACCTCTACTAGCAAAAATGATATAAAAATTTAATATCTTCTGAATACTACATAGCACTACATCTCAAAAGCAGATAAAATTCTAAATAGGCAAAAATACTTTTTATTTTAATACAACATTCAAGTTACATGATATAAGTGGATCAGAAATTAAAGTTTGAAAAATTTATAGAAATAAGACCTAAAGGATCTAACAACCCCAATAATAGAAACTTTTAAATGTTATTTACCTCCCCAAGACTGAGAGTGCCTTTTAGACATAAATATATCACCGAAAAAAAAAAAAAAATTGCAAAAGTTTACAAAAAAAACCCATGATTAAAAAATTCTAGTAAGTATTTTTCCAGGATTTTTAGATTAAGTATATAAAAATTGCTATAAAATCTGACAACAAGAAAAACTTCTTATTCAAATATAAAACAAGCTTATGAAAAAGACCAGCATGCCAAACTTTATCGAAAGCTTTTAATATGTCAAGAGCAATAACCCTTGCCTCTCTGCTTCAACCTAATGCACAATACAGGCCTTGTGATAAATAAAAAATGCTTAACACATTTGTGTAACATAATTTTTTTACTTACTTTTCATATTTATCGACAATTTTTTTGGAATGTGTAGTATGTAATGATTTTTTAATAATTTTTAATAATAATATTTTGGATATGAATGTGTAATAATATTATTGAATGTTTATTTTCAGTTTTCGGTTTTTTTAAATATAAAAATATTTGTTTATTTTCTCAACATTTGATACAATCATCTTTTACCTACAGCTAAATGAATAAAAAAGATTTTTGTTTTATTTCTTGAATATATATTTACAGTTTTGCAAATAACAATCGCTTTTTATTTTTAAAAAGTCAGTGAAAAATAAAATAAAAACTTTAAAATATTGCACAAAAAAGCCCAACAGTTAACTTTTTTACCAGCAAAAGTTGAGCTAAAATTTTAAATCATTCAAGTTAAACCTAAGCACTACATGGTTAAATATAAAAAATATATTTTTTGTATAGACTAGCTTATTTTAAACCTACATGCTTCTAATGAACACTGCGTTCATTATTTAGAAACCAGACAATTAAATTTTTAAGAGTCAAGCTAAGTTAGTTTAAACTAAAGTTTCTGAAGTAATATTTGATTGTTGATTGTTACTGTATTTCCCGAAACAAATTTAACTTATCTCTAATACCTAAACAAATGTAACTTATTTCCAATACCTAAACAAAAGTAACTTATTTCCAATACCTAAACAAATGTAACTTATAAAACTAATATTGTCTAAATAAATATTCACATGCCTGCTAGATTATTTTGCTTAGATTAATTTTTTTTTTTTTTTACATGTTGTTCCTTTCTGTCATATTAAAACAATTGACAAGTTTTTCCTCTGTAGCTGAAAACTTTTAATTATTTCGATATTTCAAATAGAGAGTATGTTATTAGACTCAAGATCAGATGTTGAAAATTTGTTGACTCAAAGACCTTATTAATAATAAAGAAAAGACTGATCGGACGATAGTTAGAGGGATCAGAGAATTCTTCAGAGTTTTTAGGAATTGGAGCCACAAATGCCATTTTCCAGCAGGCAGGAAAACAAGATTTAGTCAAGCACCCTTAAAATAGTTTAGAGAGAATTGAAAAGAGTTCTGGAGAACACTTTTGAAAGACTATAACAGGATGTTGTCTAGAACAGCAATGGAAGCTGAAGTATTTGGATGTCTAACAATAGGTTAACATGTTTAACTTTAAGGGCAGAATGAGTATGGCCATTAGGTTTAAGAGTTGAATTAGAAGAAAAGTTCTTTGCAATTAGTTTCCTTATCCTTGGGAGTGGTAATAAGATCAAACACTTTTATATTAAAATATACTTTAATAATATATTATTAATATTTTAATAATATATTATCTTATAATATAATAATATATAATAACTGCTGTATTTAACTAAGAACATTTTCCTTTCAACTGTAATTAGTCATTCCTTTTTTTTCTTTAATTCTTTTATTTTGTTGTAAATTTTTGCCGCAAATTGCAATGAATGAATAAATTATAAAGAAATTTATAAATACAAATTGCGCGTTTGCCCTTTTTTTTCTATAACCTTAAAATAATATACATATTTAAATACATATACATTTAGTAAAAGTCTTGTTTTATGTAACAGTAATTTTTATAGTAGTGTAGAGATGTACCAGAATTCCGGCGGGAATTTGCGACTTTAAGGTCATTCTGGTTCTGACCAGAATTACAATATTTCAGGCCTAAATGCCGGAGTTTATATTTAACCTTTTCTTAAGACATGTGACACAGACTGTGTAAATTAAATCAAAAAATCATTGTCCTACTAGGCAACAAAGAAATATAGGTAAACCTTGTTAAAAAATACAAAATTCTTAACAAATACAATGCAGGGTGCAACAAATTGTTTTTTTTTTTTTAATAAACGATGACATTTATTGATGAATGTCTAATTTAAGAGGTATATGTCAAATAGGTCAGTTTTATTTTTAATTGTTTTAATTTTTTTTTATTCAAATAACTTTTTATTAAATTATAAGGGAGTTTTATTTTCAAATAACTTTATTCTAGTTAATAAGTTATTAAATGTATAAAAGATGCTTATTGAATTTTATCAATTTTTTATTAATTTGAAACAATTTTTCACGAGAATAAAATAAAAGAGAACTAAAAATAAAAGTTGTTATGATACTTTTTTTTTCAAACCTTTAAAAATAATAATATAATATTAAGTATTTAATAAATTATTATAATTATAATATAAGGTATTTATTAATAAAAATATCATATTATTGGTGTTGTTAAACGCGCAATAAAAAATGAAAACTATAATGAACATAGTTCTATATATTCTATTAAATTAAATATGTTTCAGCAAAACTTAAAAAATCTTTTTAAAACTTTTAAAAATGTTAATAGCATGCAAACAAACATTTCTTCATGTTAAAGTGAAGTAATGTTTGTTTGTAATTTTAAAAAAAGCATGCTTTTGAAGAAAGCAATGATTTAGCATGGTTTCTTAAAAAGTAATTGCAAATGCATTCATTTTAACTAAAATTTTGGATGCTTTTGTAAACGCATGTAAAAACTATGCTAAAACATAACTACTTTCTTTAGTTGCAGTGTTTTCACAGGAAGACATGCGATCGCACACAATTATATGACCAATTATATGCTTTTTTTACTAATCTAAAAATATCAGTTTTCATGTAAATGTAAACTAATAAATAATTACGCATTAAAAAACCATTTCATTCTTTGTATTAACATTTGTACTAACTTTTTTAATTTGTTACAAAAGATTTTTAACATATTACATAAGATTTACATTACAGATTATTCCATTTAACATAAAAAACACATAGTTTTATAAAAATAAAAAGGACAGTTTATTAATACTTAATATAAAAATTCATTAGAAATTTTTTTTTAATGTATCACCTTTAATGATTCTTATATTAAAATTCGTTAAAAATACTTTCGTTGTCTTAGAAAGTCCTTGTTTATAAAAACCAGGTTTTTTTTTTTTTTTAATAATACTTATAAAAAATGCATACTTAAATAATTTATATATTAAATTAAAAAATTATATACAATTCTCAATTGTACTTTAAAAAAAAACCAATCAGTAAATTGTTACTTTATTTAAAAGCGTTTTGCGAATATAAAAACATTTGTTAAGAAGTTTCGATGTAATTTATTTCACCTGAGGTATAATTTAGAATATTTTTCATTCAGCGCATTTTTGAAATGTTTTTCAAAAATGCGCTGAATGAAAAATATTCCCCGGTCAAATCGCCAAAGCAAAATGTGATTTGTCTGGTCATATAATGACGTTAGATCACACATCTTCCTGTTTAACACTGACTTGCATACTTAGTTATTTAACTTAAAAGTAACGCTATTAAAGAAAGTAATCATGTTTAAGCGTGATTTCTTTTGAAAATGCGCTTTGAATTAAGGGAGATATCCCTCATTATCAAGTATAATATATATAAATATATATACAGAGCGCATAATTTTCTGGAAAAGAAACTGCTGAAGTGATGCGTTCGTTTTTTAAAATTATTTCTTTGTTTTCTATTTTTCCATTTAGGTTAAAATTGAAAAATTTACTGTATTAGGCATCCTATACTTTTTAATTATTTCAAATTTAAGTAACATTTAACATGAAACTATTCTCAGAGGCAGGTTAAAACTTTCATTAAATAAAATTATAAGAAACAAATAAAAACAACATAATAGCTTGAAATAAAACAAGAATGAAATTAATGAAATAGGTTATATATATTATAGGTTATAAATATATATAAGGTAGTTACAACGCTAAGGTACAGGCTTTCACTTTTAATCTTGAGGTTAAAAATTACATAAATAAATCATTGTTCCGGCCGGAATTTTTTTAACAATTCCGGCAAAACCAGTTCCGACCAAAATTCAAAATTTCCAATTTGGTACACCCCTATAGTGTTTCATAAAATGATTGAATTCTTAGTCTTGACTTTTTAATTTAAATAGTTAATGCGCGGGAGAGTTAATAGCATTAAATTAACTAATCAGCGTTGCCAGTTTTTAAAATGATTTTAATAAGCAGATAAAATATGCAATCATTTTTCTCCACGGTTTTAAAGATTGAATATTAAAGATGTTAAAAAAGATTCAATCTTTAATATCTTTAATAATATCATAAGAATAATGTATAAGAAGGTGTATGATGATATTCTTATCATATTCAAAATTTTTCTCATAGCTTTTCCTGCCATTTGCAATTTCATTTCAATGAATGAATTATTTTAAAATAAACTTAAAACTATCAATTGCGTGATTGCATTTTTTTTATTCAATAATTGAATTGCTTATTGCTCGTTTGCGTTTTTTTATTCAATAATTTAATAGAATCATTAAACATTAATTCATCAAAATGGTGACAACTAAAATGAGACTTTTATTTTTAACACAAGCAGGATCAGAGTTAAACCACCTGTTGAAAAAAAAAAAACTCTACAATAGAAATTCTATAAATTTGTATTTGAAAATACATTAGTAAAAACTTCATTTAATGTATCATTAACATAAATTTTATAGTATCATTTCATAAAACAACTTATTATTTTTCAAGTTCTATATATATATATATATATATATATATATATATATATATATATATATTATATATATATATATATATATATATATATATATATATATATATATATATATATATATATATATATATATGGGTTGCCATTTGTTTGAAAAATAAAAATTTTGATTAATAATGTTATTTGTGTTATTTTTTTAATTTTTAAATTTCAAATTAAAGTCATGCGTCATACTTTCTATATAAATGGTAGCTAAACTACATTTTGATAAAAGCGTAGAATTGTCCCCGTAAGTAACGATAACTAATTTGATTTAAGATATATACAGAAATAGCTCAAACAATCTTTTGAATAATTTTATGCAGAATAATAACTAATTAATTTAATTTAAGAAGCCAGTTTATGTAGGTTAAATATTTGGCTTGAAATATTCAACTGAAAACAACAAGTTTAATGCAATGTTTTTTTGCGTCCCGTAAGTAACACAGCATATAATCAACTATAATTCTTAAACTTATAATAATTGAACAAAATTTAAATATACAGGAAAACAAATAAATGTTTTTGGGAAGATTCATAAATATATAAACATATGTGACATAATAACATAAATATATAAACATATGGGAAGATTCATAAATATATAAACATCTAAAAATGTTACATTAAAAAAATCAAAATGTCCCATAAGTAATTGTGGAATTGCCCATATATATATCAAGCCTTACCGGGAAGCGCGTGCGCTCGCACACCTTGTTGTCTTGTTCACCCATGTTTTAAGTAATTTTTTTAGACTGACTGACCACAGTGGCTCGCATCTTTTAACTTATAAAGCATTTCTATAATTCGTGGCAAAAAGCTAAACTTATCTACTTAGAAAAAAAAAAACAATCCATAGAAAGGAAACAAAATTGTAACAAAATATCAACTTTTATTAAATAAACTAGAAAATTTAATAATTATAAAAAGTAAACCAAAAAAAATTTTTTTCATAAAATTTTTTAAAAAACGTTTTAAATAGGCTCCTAAAAGTTTTGTTAAGAAAGTTCAGTAAATTAACAATGCGCTAGCAGGCCTGTAGCGACCGGTTCAGAATGGGCATTAAAGAAAAAAAAGGATTGAAAGGGCCTAATTTGTAATTATTTTTGGCGTAAATTCCTTTGACAAAAAAGTTCGTTCTAATACTATTTGACCTACCCAGTAGTATTGCCTCCCAATATAATTTTTGTTCCTACAGGCCTAACTAACCCACAATATTTTGCAGCATTGTTTCATTTTTTCACATCAAAAATTTGTTTAAAAAAAATTTTTTTTACAAATAAATAGCCATTAGTTTCCTTGCTTAAATAAAAACAGTAGAGTTTAGCAAAAACATTTGAAAAGCAAATTTAAAAATTGTCCATGTTTCTAGCGCAATTTATAAAGTATTTTCTACATATTCTGACTAAAAAAAGTCGCAAAAAAATTGTATATCAAAAAATATTTTTATTTTCGTTATATTCTTATCTACTTTTTTCCTTGACTTGTATCAATTTTGGTAGTGGAAAAAAACAAACGCTCTAGAAATAAGAAAAGAAAACAGTAAATATTTAGGTATATTATTTTTTGACAACAATTTTCCTTTTTGTTCCTTTTTTTTTAGCTTGTTTTTGTTAGATTTTCTATTTCGTATAGTCTTCGGTTCTTTTTTTCGAGTATTACTGATTTATTCTCTAGTTTCCTATAGCTTTATTTTGCTTACTATAAAAACGTGGTCAAGTAATCTAAAAAAATTACTTTAAGCGTAGACGTACAAGGCGTGCGACCACACAGGCTTCTCGGGAAGGCTTGATATATACATATATATATATATATATATATCTTATACTGCTGATTTAGGTAAGCAGTGTGACGATATACTGAAATAGCTTGTTGCCCGGGGCTTCAGTACATACATTGACTGACAAACAGCCTGACTCACAGTGGAGTTAGGATGGGGCAGCAATCTTTTTATTCATTATTCTTCATTTTCTTCTTCTTTTTCTAAAAAGCCATATCAATTTAGATAAGCAAAAAAAGTGAGCAAGTGCTCACATAAAAATACTATAGTAAATATATATATATATACATTAGAGTTATGACTTTTTTTCAACCCCATGCTCCTATATTGTAGTTTGATCAACTTTTACCTAAAAAGCACGAAACGAACTATTATTTGCATATCTTTTGAAAAAAGTTCACCTCTCCATTGAAAAATCGATTTTGACATAAGTACTACTATGTATTCAAATGTATTTAAAATGTCATAGCCATGTAATACAACAAATTTTCAATCCAACAATGACTCAGACCATTGACCTTGCTCTTGCTTGTTACATAGAAGGAATAGAAGGCGCAATTTGTCTTTATTTTTGCATGACAAATACATTTCCTTCATTAATTTGATTGACTACTTCTGGGGATCTGTAGTATGGATGGCTCTTGCTTCCAGTGATTTTTCAAAGAGATTAAAGCCTTTTTGTATGGATTCAGTACTTCAGCCAAGTTATTAAAGTAATTTTCATTGTACAGTTGGTCTGTAAACCAATGGTCTGCCCAGCCATAGGATAAAAATCGACATACTCTCTGTAGAACTGTCCTTGTTGAAGGAATTAAAATGAAGGCCAGGATCGCTAGTATAGCTCTGGAATTCTTACTCGCATTTGCTGATTTTGGGTAATTTCTGAAACCTGATCAATGGAAAATGTCCCTTTTCATCAAAAAATCGAAACACTCGAGTGAGATAAAATAAAAATTTCAAATCATCTCTCCAGGCTGATGTTTCGAGAATTACTTCTATTCCATTGTCAAACTGTTTTTTCAGTTGTTCGTACTCCGTCAACAGTTGAGATACAAATGGATATTCGATGTTCGGCGATTGTGTTTTCTGCCAAGTTCTTCATCCATCACCAAACGGAGGATTCTATCTAATACATGGTGTTGACAACTGATAAACTGATGTTTGTTGATGCGTTTCTCTATGAACATTCGTTGCAATATTATAACAACACTATTCTTTTTTCCAGTGTTAACGCTGGTGGTAACTGCAACAATCATCTGTTTTGAATTCCAGAGGTAAAATTCATCGAGGACTTTAAAAATTCCTTGAGCAATAAAATTTCCCTGCCACCTACCGAGCCCAGAACATCCAATTTGATTTCTCTTCTTTCATTTTTAAAGACGACCACTTGATAATCGATTCCGTTGATGTGCTTGCTATCAAAGTGTAAGAACCAACTTTTCATATGCCTTTTTTCAATTATTTATTTTTTCAGCTTGATTGCCTCTTTGATTGTTGACTTGTAAATAGCTGATAGACATGGAGTTGGGATGTAAATGCCTTCACCAGCCAATTGCTTGCATTTGTTAGCAGCTTTGTTTGTTGATACTCTTGTGTAGATCACCGAGTTTACTGCAATTTTGCTTTTATGATGATATTTCTGCTTGGTGTAGGAGTAGTCTCATCTTCTTTTTCATTATTTTCATATTCACTGTCATCAACCTTGAGTCAGAATCACTAAAACCAGTATAGTAAGATGATGAGTTGGATGACCTATTAGAAAGTTTTTGTCTTTTTGAGGGATGGATTGTTTCTTTAGTGGCCGCTGGGCCTGTAGAGTATCCCACTGTTCTTTTGCTTTCCACTTGGAGATGGCACAATCGTTTGTCCTCGGAAAATAAGCATATTCTATCCACTTTAGTGAAATTTCATCAAGGGGTTTATAGCTTTCCCGCTTGACACAATCATTATAACATTTCAGTATTTTATTAAGCTTTGCTCGCATAACTTTATCAGATACATGAGGAAAATTCAGTTTATTCTTTTACAGTTTAGTGACTTCTTTAGAAATTTCTGCTATTTGCTCCTTTCTTCTTTTGATTTTTGGGCCAAGGAAATGGTAGCGTCTGATAATTTGCTTTTTGAGAGGCATTCTGCTCTTTTCTTCCAGTGAATATTTTTCCAAAGGGACCATTCTTCTTCTTTAAGGAGAGTCTTCAAATATTACCAGATTATTGGTTCAGACATCTTTGTTCTTCTGAATGCTACTATCGCTAGGCTTGTACGTCGCCATGTGTTGCTTCTGTAATAACTATAAAATTAGATAAGCAGCTATATATACATAGTCTAAATTGTTCTATTCTTAATTGTTCCAGAATGTTCTAAATTGTTCCAGAATGTTCTAAAGTCATCTTAAATATTCTGGAATTTTCCAAAATGTCCTAAAGTTCTAAACACTTTTAATACAAGTTTTAAATGATTTTCAGCAAAACCACACGTATTAGTAGTTGCAGTAACAAGATTAAATGAATGACATTTTGTAATTTTAATTGTGGGGTATTCTTTTTTTACAACCTAGAGGAATTGAACATGTTTTATATATATATATATATATATATGTATATATATATATATATATATATATATGTATATATATATATATATATATATATATATATATATATATATATATATATTAGGGTTTTTGACTTTAAAAAAAAAAAAAGTTTCTTGTGTCATAAATCGATGAACTTTTGTTAGAAAACATTGAAAACATGTTCAATTCCTCTCTCTGTGTGTGTGTGTGTGTGTGTGTGTGTGTGTGTGTGTGTGTGTGTGTGTGTGTGTGTGTGTGTGTAGACACACACACACACACATATATACATATAACGTTGTTGTAAAGTATTTAAGATACTTTGAAAGTATTTTTATTTTGAATTTAAAATACAAAATATAATGACTGACAAAGTATTTAATGACTGCAATTTCTAAAAACTGTAATTACATGTCAGCAAAGCACACAAGCATCTGATACTGTGGAGAATATTACTAAAGTTTCATAAAAGAAATTAAGGGAGAATCGATGGAATTCTATATATGTCATATATCAATTTTTGGAACCTAGAGTAAAAGAAAAGCTCCTGCAAATCATGGATGCATTGAAATTGCGCCGTATCAAACTAGAAGAGTTGAAGGTATTTGGAGAATACAAACAGTTTATGAAAACTATTGCTGATGCTCCGGACAAACATTAAGTAAACTCATTGTTCAGCAAGAAACTTGTGATGCTTATTTTAAAAGATATATATTTAACAAGATTTATTTTAAACTTAAGCTTTAATAATGTTGCTTCTCTTTCTCTTTTCTATAAATACTTTAACGGGTGCTGCTCTAAAGTGCTGCGTCATCTACTAAAATTCATTCTTGTGTCACTTGTCATTAAAGTCTAATCCTTTTATTGTGAATGTTCCTAAGTGCTAAAAAATTCTTATTTATCTTTTTTCTTTCCTCTACATCAGTTATTTGGAATTCACATGTTTCACTGTATTTTTCCGATTCATAAAATATGCAACCTTTTAAGTCGTCTGTTAATTATCATCTTGCTTTATAAACTTTAATAGTAGTCGCTTGCAGTTTTGTTGGAAGTGAAAATGTTTAAAAAAAATACTTTGATATTGAGTACTTTAAATAAATTTTGTATCTTGAATTTTGCTTGAAAGTATTTTGTATTTTAAATACTTTTTATAAGGTATATTTTATAACACTGCATATATATATATATATATATATATATATATATATATATATATATATATATATATATATATATATATATATATATATATATATATATATATATATATATACACACGCTTTTGAGTGTGTGTGTGTGTGTGTGTGTGTGTGTGTGTGTGTGTGTGTGTGTGTGTGTGTGTGTGTGTGTGTGTGTGTGTGTGTGTGTGTGTGTGTGTATCAGTATAAAGATGTTATTTGTTTTCAGCATATTTCTCACCTGCACACATCTCCTCTATTTTTGTATAATTTGTCTGCAGACTATCGTTTATCCATTGCATCATTTCATGTCTGCTAAGATTTTCTGAGGTGACACCAGTATTAAAAACATTTACTGCCATTACTAAGTCCAGGTGCAACAGAAAAACTTTTTTAGAGCTAATGACAATCCAACGCCTCCAGCCCGTACGCTTTTTTTGTTTTAAATTAAGAATGGTCACGTATAAAAATGAATAATTGATTATGGTGGATAGTACTTTTTTTAAGGCAGTGAGACCAGTTGTTTTTATTGGAAAAATCGATCATTTAGTTTTATAATTCACTAACTTATTTTGTTATCTGAAAATAATTATTAACTGAAAAGTTTAAAAATCATAAAGGCGGTATAACATATAAAGTAAAAAATAAGCGTACTAAAACAAACTAAGATAATAAGCTGCTGATAACTTGCATAAGTAACTTAAATGTGATTTTATTATAGTTGTAACAAGGTTTTAACGAACAGTCAGGTAGATACTTTTAATAAACTATTCAAAATAAACTGCTCTCGTTAAGCTTTCTTTTCTACTAGGCGAAGAGTATTGTGAGTAGATAGAGTGATAGAAATAATAGAATTGATCGCCCCCCTTCGCCTCACATCACGTCCACTTACGCCGGCCCTGGTGGTAGAAACGGATCAAATAGAAATAAAAATCTCTTTTTATATTAACTTGAAAAACACAAATTTTTGCGCAAGGATGTTACAAACAAACATGTTTCCAGTGGGTATAGGTAAAATAAATGATATTTTGTTGCAATGAGTTTTGATTTATGAGGCTGTGTATTGAAAAAACGAAAGCAAATATATTTTTTAAATCTATAAACAAAAAATTTAGAGCTTGCTCAATATTAAACATTTTCTTATAATTGTAAAACGAAATTTTTAGGTAAATATACCTGTAAATTTTAAAGTAAGTTCATTACATTTTTATAAGTAAATAAATTTTTAAAACCCAATTATTACTTATGACGACTGTTTTTTAAATTATTATTTAACTTCGAAAAACTCCGCAGAAAAAAAGGAAAAAGTTATAGACGATTAATTTGAATAGGATAAAAATTAAATAAGTATTAAGTTATACATTACATATACATTTTCATTTAAATTATTCATTACATATTCATCAGCCCTTAAGTAAGTATCAATTACTTATAGAGTTAAGGATTTGTTTTTTGCTGTATTCCGCTCTTTGAAACTTTGTTTACTTATAACTTTTTGCTCGTATACTCCCTTCAAATAAAATATGCAGCAAAATGTGCAGTAAAAAAATATTATTTTTTATTATTGATAAACAAATATTATTGCTTTTACTAGGGGTGTACCGAATTGGAAATTTTGAAATCCGGCCGGAACCGGATTTACCGGAGTTGTTAAAAAAATTTATATTTATGTAACTTTTATGAATTGAGATTAAAAATTACATAAACATATTTATGAATTATATTTATGTAATTTTTAATCTCAAGATTGAAAGTGGATAAAGCCTGTACCTTAGCATCGTGGCTACATTTCATATATTTATAACCTATATTATATATAACTTATTTCATTAATTTCATTTCTGTTTTATTTAAATCTAATATGTTTTTACCTATGTTTACCTATAGTTCTTCATCGCCCAGTAGGAAAATGATTTTTTGATTCAAATTACACAGTTTGTGTCACATGTCTTAAAAAAATAGGTAAAATATAAATCCTGGCATTCCGGCCTAAAATATTGTGATTCCGACCGGAACCGAAATGACCTAAATGTCGTAAATTAGGCCGGAATTCCGGTACATCCTTAATTTTTTCTTAAAAACAAAGTTACTTAACCAATATATTTTTTACGGTATGAAATCTGTTTTTTGCGGTAAAAAAATTTGTTTTTTTGCATTATTTAAAAAAATGACTGTTATAAAATCATCTTTGAAAAAAAATAGAATAAACTTATAAAAAAAACATTAAAATTAAATGTATTTGAGCTTGTAAGAATAAAAGAAATTCGAATTTCATTTTTTAAAACAACTTAAAAAATACATATTGAATATTTTTAACTGGTCATTCACGTTTCTCTTTAGCAACAGGTTCAGATGACTTAAATCTTTTTTACGCTTTTTCCATCCTCTTTTTTTCTCATCTTCTTTTGTATTATTTCTCGTTCTTCACGAATCTTTTTCCTTTCTTCTTTTACTTTTCCCTTTTTTTTCTTTCCTTCGATTTTTTTTGTGTTTTTTTATACATTTCCAAAACTTCTTCACTAGGAAAGATCCCATAATTAATTTTCTTGTATTTTTTATTTGTTTTGTCTACAAGTGATTCTGCAAGTTTGAGCACATCCAGAATTAAAGTTGAAGAAACTGGAACTGCCACTTCCTTATGAAATGCTGATGAAAGTATATCAAGCTGCTGCTTCATAACTCAAAACTTCATAATTCAAAGAGTTCAGAACATTGTAACTAAGGGTGTAGCTCAAAAGATTATGCAATGGCACTGTATTTTCCAGATTTTCGAGACGTATTGAAGAATAGCTGATGCCTTTTAATTCTACATGAAAAAATCAACGTTAAATTAATTTTAATCAAAATAATAAACCATTTTATTTATACTGACAATCTGATTACCTCGAGCAGGAGCAATTAGATCATTACTGATGATATTTTTACTAAATGAAGCTGCGTTTGAAAAAGTAAGAATTTCAAACATTCAGAAGTTATTTATGCATTTGAATTGGAAGTAGATTTAGAATCATTATCTACTCCAACAAACCGCTCAAGATGAACATTCTTGTACCACGGAAACCATTAAGTATTTTTGATTTTGTAATAATTCTATCATTCATCAGTTTTAAAATTTTTATTAACTCTTTTTTCATCAGTTTTATAACTTTTACTTTTTCAATTATAAAACTTCTTTTTTTTATCCTAATTTGGCAAGTCCTAAAATTGATGTGTCACACATTTGAAGAATGTGATTGCATGTTGGAGGAAAATACACTATGCAAATTCCCCGATCCCAGCACCATTTAAATAAATGAAATTTAATGTAACTTGGATGATTGTCTAAGAATACAAAAACAGGACGTGCAACATTATTTAATTCGTCATCAATTCTTTGAATAAAATCTTTAAAGGAGCGTTGGCTTTGCCATCCAGATTCAGTTTGAGTGAACAAAAAATTGCCATTGACAGTTCCAGAAGCATATGCAAGATCTTCCATCCGTGTGAACTTTTCTTTCAAAACAATCTGGCTTTTAAACATATAACCATGAGCTTTAAACCAATAGCAGACAATAATGTTTTCTTTAGGCCTTAGGGAATTTACGTTTTAAACTGTTTTCGCACCTTTCCTTGAGAGAACTCTCTTTAAACTTGAATTTAATTAGTCTCATCGATATTGTAAGAAAATTAAAAGAATCAAAATACTGCCTTATTTCTGCTGACTGGAGCAATTGCGGTCGCTCTACTACTAGATTCTGGGGTATGAAGAACTATTCCAGGATTTTTTATGAAAAATGATCTTACCCAATATTCCGCTGGAAGCCCATATTTAAACTGCGGAGTGTCTGAAAATTTTCGAAGTTTCCGCACGTCTGAGGCAACCTTAATTAAACCATCTTTGTTTTAAGATCACCCACATTAGATGTTTAATTACAAAAAAAAAATGTTTAATTACAAGATGTTTAATTACAACAACAACAACAACAACAACAACAACAACAACAACAACAACAACAACAACAACAAAAAATTAGATGACATAACAAGCCATTCAACCAATTTTTCTTTTTCAAATACAGTTAATACATTTTTTGGACCAGTTTTCTTCAGACTTTCTTCGTTTCGTCGTTTTTTTAAATGCCAACTAATTGTTCGTTATAGTGTCATACTTTTTGGAGGTAGCATAAACTAATAAGGATTTTCGGAAATTATTTGCAAGGCCTCCTGCATAGAAACAACTACATATTTTTATATTTTTAAGATAAGACAATTGTTACTTCTTCATCAAAAGTATTGCAATTATCCATGTTCACATTATAAATCACATAAGTTACTTTATTTTATCAAAAAATTATTTTAAAAAATTTTTAAACTTTTTCATTAAAATGCCGCAAAAAAAAAATTTTTTTTACAGCAAAAAACAGAGTAAAACCGGGTCAAACCGCACACCGTATCATTCCGCACACTGCACAGTGGGCCAGAATGCACTTTTACTGGACAAAATTCATAACTAATTTAATATTAGAGCTATATTCACTAAAATAGTATGAGTACTAATATGATGTCTGCGCTTTTTATGAAGGTAATATTTTTTTATTTCGTTGCTATGGATACCTTTATTTTGCTTAGCAACAACCTACTTTTGTTATCTGCAGATATTTTATAAGTGCTATATTCACTAAATTTGGCATGAGTACCAATATGAGATCACACTTCTTACAAAAGTGATAATTTTTTAAATTTAATTGTTATGGATACTTATATTGCTTAGTTACCGGATACTTTCCTTAGTTACAAAGTGGTAAATTGATATTTGAATATCTTATCGGATTTTTGACCCACCTATATTGAATAAAAATTGAGTATTTAGGTAAATAATGTTTTAGGAATAATAAAAGCAAAAAATAGTGCAAGAAAACGTTATCAATTTTAAATTACATCAAAAAATTATAAAACAATAATATCGTTTGAAGATTGTTTAAGTAATTGTAAAACATCTGAAGGAAATGCTTTATGATTTGTTTGGTGTGATGTTGATTTACGCAATGATGAAATAACAGGATCACTGGAAACTAGGAGTCTATTGATAAGATCAGTATTTGTTGCTTTTCTGGATGTTTTTCGGCTGAAATTTTCGCGATAAGATTTAAAGTCTTTATTTGTAGCCTCTTGAGCTTCCTCTGACATAAGTCCGATGGGTAATGTAAGGCTTTTAATTATGTCATGTCCATGTATCAATACTTTGTGAACTGATTGAGCCATGTAATACCATGGATAAAGGGACACATATAGTCTAAAAGTGTCAAAACAATAATCCTTGAACTTTAAGCAGTCTATTTCATATCCTGAAGAGAGCGTTACCAAGATAATGTAAAATCTGAATATAAGGTTTTGGTCAATACCCAGAATTTCAGCTGTTTGTTCATATGCTGCAAAAGCACGCCTTGAGGTATTGCCATCATTACTTGTTCCAGAACCACCACTTTTAGGGAAATCAACAACAAGTCCCATTTTGTTCATAAAATCAGTCTGAATCTTTTGTTTAGCTACAGATGCCTTTTCTTTGTGTTCTTTAGATCTTGCTTGCCACTTTCTTGTTTCTTTTTTATATGCAATGTGCAATAACATCTCAAAAAATCGAATCCATGCATGAAGACTGGAAAGACCATATTTGAACTCTCTGTTAGTATAATCTATATTAAGGATATCAAGACTATTCATATTTTTTGGAGAGACACCACACACTGAACAGCATTGGTATGAGTTATTTTTTTCAGATAATATTGTTTGAACCTTCCCATCAATCATTGTAAGTTCAATAATACAATTCACTTCAATAGAAGATCCGCAAACCTCTAATAAAATCATACCCAAGCTTTCTATCTCACTTTTAATGTACTGATCTTCTTCAATCACAGATTCCTTGGATTCCATTTTTTATGCAAATCTTATGGGTCTACAATAGGCTGTGGAGGACGACTTTTGATTTCTCCAAATAGGCACCTTTTCGTTGCTGTTGTTAAATCCAGTCAAATCCAATGGGACAAGACAAGTAATAAATAATGATTCTTCACGCTTTAAATCTCTGTTAATGTCGGGTTCTGATAAAACTTGTTTATAAATGCTTTGGCCAGTAGTACCATCAAAACCAGCCTTAAACGTTTGTGTCATTGTTTTTATTGCTTTGTCGTTCAATATCAAGTGCCTTAGCACAGGTTCCTGAACAGCACAGATTCTTTGCAAAGTATGAGTCATTAAATCTTTTAAAGGAACTGAAGCTGAATAGTCCTCCACTGTTATGTTTGCAGGATAACATTTCAATTTTGCATCTCTGACATCATTGTAAGCGGGGTAGATGTTATATTCTTTCTCCAAGTCTCCGCTTCTAATCAATTGATAGGAAGCTTTTGTCAGACTTGCATCAATTATTAAAGCCAGTGCTTCGTCTGCTGAATATTTAGTTGCTTTATCTGTATTTGATATATTTAAAACATTCTTGGCAGCAATAACAACAGATTCATCTCTAAATTTTTTATTAGCAGCAAAAAATAATTCATTGGATGAATGAGATTCAATTAAACAAGATACACGCCGTTTTTTAGTTTTATTAGAACTATTATCAAATGCAACTGGTTTTCGACCACGTCTACTTGCAGTTGGTTCATTGTCTTTTTTTCTGATAATTAAATATTCATTAAGCCAGTTCACAAACTTCTTTTCAAAATTTTTCACAGTATAATTTGCAGATTTCCACTTTTTTTTATACAAGTAAACAAATCGTTGAACAGCATGTCTAAAATCAACGTCTTTAAAATCAGCAAATTTTGGCTGAATAAATTTTAATATATCTTCAGTAATATTTTGTTTTGAAATACTAAGATTGTTTTTTTGGAGAAAATTATGAATGTCTAAGTTTAACAAAACCATATCTAAATAATTATTGTAACAAGTATTTTGTATTTAAAAGTAAAATGTTATAATATAAATGCCGCCTGGACTACTAATACTTGTTAGTAATTAAGTTACTACAAGTGTTAGTAATTAAAATTAAAAGTAATTAAATTACTGTCAGTGTTAGTAATTAAATTACTAACAACTACCGAAAATATGTTGTTGCTATGTTATGCAAAGTAAGGTATCCATAGTAACCAAAAAAAGTTAACCTCATAAGAATTCTGAATCTCATTTTAATACATACCCCCAATATTGTGTATTTAGCGCAAGTAAAATACTGTTAAAACAACGTTAATGTAAAAATGAGTTGTTGCTATGCAAAATTTAGTACCATAGCAACCAAGTTAAAACATACATAAAATCTGAACGGGGATTTAAGGGGACGAGCAATCAATTAAAACTCGATTGAAGCATCATATAGCTCAAATAAATATAAGACAACACATGGCAAATTGTGGTAATTATTAGTTATTGTGCGGCAAAAAATAAGTTTCTTAAGAAATTTTTTTTTTTAATCTGTGATTTTCAAAGTATAACTGAGATAACATGCTATGACAAATTTATTTCACACATTGGTTTTTCTTATCTCTAAATACTCTAGAATAACATGTACTAATTTTTTGTTTCAAAAACGTAGATGTAATTGAAATATAACACAACGTTGATGTCACCGTTAGTTACTTATTTATAATTTTTTTTTTTTTTTTTTTAATCTCAATATTCAAATGCTTAGAGTCCTGGTAACTAAGGGATTTAATATAAATAAATTATCAATAAATTTCTCCTAATATATGTAGATACTAAAATTAAATAGGTTTTCAAGATTAGACAACTAAAATTTTTCCCATTTTGTCCACCTACTGGCCCACTGTGCACTGATCAAAATTATCAAATATAAACTGAATGAATATGACTATATAAAAAAAAGATACAAATATAGAACTATCTTCTCGATTCGAATTTATTAAATTACATGCCGATTCAACTCCATTTTTTCTTATTTTATACAACTTTAATGGGGAGTCAAAAATGTTTATCTATTTCTTATCGTTGCGAACAAAATAGCGCTTGAACCGAAACTGATATAAAAAATAATTTTAGCACTATCTTGTTGAAAAATTAATTTTTATTCCGATGGTATAATTTTTATGCAACTTGAACTTAAAGTTAAATAAAAAAGTTAAAAAAGTAAAAAAAAACTCTCTTTTCTAATAAAGCGTCTATCTTTATCTATTATTTATAATTAACTTAGTTAATTACGGTTTAATTAAAAATGAATTATAATGTTGTTTGTCAATATAATCATCACTCACTTAATTCAAATCAACTCTCTCACTCCATGATGTCAACTGAAAATGACAATTGATTTGAGAGACAATCACTGAAAAGGCTGTGATCTTTTGTGATCTCAACACTCAGAGATTACAAAAATAACAACAATAAAGGCTTCCATGGCTCATGTACAATAACGGTACTCTAAAACGAAACAGAAAGAATGATCGTGCATGCATTTCAATTACTTGGTGAATGGGGTTATGGTTTAACTCAAAATAAACTCAGAGTTGCCCAGTGGGCACGGTACGTTTTTAAAACGTTTTTTAGACGTTTTTATAAGGTTTAAACCTAATAAAAGCGTCCAAAGAACGTTTTAAAAACGTACTGTGCCCACTGGGTGTTAACAAGACCAAAAATAGCAAAGTCAAGGCCAGATGTTCTAAGACAAGACCAAAGCCAAATGTTCCTTATTCAAGACCAAGGCAAAAAGTTTCAAGATCAAGACCAAGAATTTTTGTTATATATATATTTCGTCATCTATAAAATAAATTATTTACAATATTTTTAGTTATGATGTGACGGGAGCAGGCAGAAGACAAAAATCTTATCATCCAGCCAAAATATTACAATCTCAGTAAAATAATTTTAAATACTTTTAAATAAAATTCTGAATACAACTTAAGATTAAAATAAATAAAATTTAAAGATAAGTAATGATGTAAAGAGTGATATCGCTTCCTAACACCAGGAAAAGAGAATAAAATAAAGATTGAAAATAAAATAGAATTTGAGATTGGTCATGACAAGTAACTGTTTTTTTACGATACTTTTAAAAGTTTGAATGTAGTTTTACTATTATTTGGGAGAAATGAGTTCCACAAATTGGCCCTCGGTATGTTATTGAGAACTCGGATTGTTTTAGCAATGTTTTTGGTACCTTATAATTAAGCAACGAATGCTTTGTTTGATACTTATGATCTTTAATAAAGAAAAGGTTGTCCTAATATTAGAGTGGGTATTTCAAAAAAATATATATAAACTTTACAAAAACCTGTTTGAAAACAGGATTTTGCAAAGTTTAAATTTTTTTTCGTTTTGGTAAGTTTTTTTTTTTTTTGAAGTGTTTTTCATACAGCTTTTGTTTTTTCTTAGAAGATTTAATAAGTCCTTTCGTAATCCATGGAATTTGAAGGCTTTTAAGCATGGTTTTGATTTCCTCAATTGGAAACGCTTTGTCGTACGCATTGTCGTACGCATTGTCGTACGCATTGTCGTACGCTTTGTCGTACGCATTAAAGAACTCGTTGTAAAAAAACTCATACCTTTTATCTTTGTATCTATGTAGTTGTTTCCAGTTTATTTTGAGCAAATAATTTCTAAATCCCTTAACATTAAATTCAGTAATCTGCCTTTTTATTTCCGTTATTACTTTGCTTTATTTTTCTTTTTTATAAAAATCAGATATAAAAAAAAATTGGAAAGTGGTCGCTTATATCGCTTTTTATGATTCCGCTTCGAATGTTTCATGTTATAAAAATGTTAGTAAAAATACTATCAATGAGAGAATAAACATAAGTACATAAAAATAGAAAACAGAACACTTTTTTGTATAGATTTTTGTGAATAATATGGAAACAAATATGTGTGGAAAATTACTCGTCTTCTAGATAATCAAAACAGAATAAAAATGGTTAGCAGAAGATAGTATGGCTCAAAATGAGGTTTTGAGTTTTTAAAAAAACGCAATATCAAAAAACGCAGACCAGATATTATACTGTTTTTGTGAGAAATGTAAGAGTGCTGCTACATTGACTGATTTATACCTACCCCAACCCAAACCCTCAATCGATGTAGCAGCATCGCCTTGTATGTTTTACCTAAATTAGTCGATGTTGCAGCTTTCCTATACATGTTCTCATTATATCAATATAATGTCTGGTCTAAGTTTTTTGAAAGTTAAAAAACCGCGTATTGAGCGATAATATCTTCTGCTTACCAAAGAGATATAATAGCTGGAGGGAGAACAGAGCCGAAAATGATTTCAAACCCGATATGGTGTTGTATAATTATTCCAGCGGCAAGTAAAAATGGAGCTTTCGCAAAAAAATGAAAAATTTTTGCAATGTAATTTGTAAGTTTTGAAAGCTGTAATCAAAGTGGAATAATTTCTTAAAAGTTTATTGGAAAGGTTTTTGACAACTATTCGATCAATTAAGAAGTTAAATACAACAAAAATTACGATTAAGGCGAAGTAATAGTTTCTTGCACACCTCATTTATCGGTATAAATACCAAAACTTTAGATAATCTTTACTACCTGTTTGAAACTCATTTTTGCTTGCCTGTTCAGCTCTAGGTTTGTTACATTCTTTAAGGATGTTCTTTTGGCCAGACAATAATTAAATCCCTCTAGGCTTTTATTCTGTGTTGTAGTATTTTTGCTGGATTTAAAAGCAAATTGCTTTTTTCTAAATATAGAGATATAAAATACCTGAAAAAAATACTACCAATTCTTATCTAGACATTTATTAATTCAATTATAATCTAGAAATTTATTATTAGTCTTTCAAAAGCCATAAAATAAATAAAAACATAAAAAAAATAACAATAAACTAACACTAAATATTGTTTACGAACTTTTTATACTTTTATGTTTTATTTGCAATGCTTCAATAGGGTACTGTTTGGCTTTCGTCAAGCATATATTGAATAAATTAAAACTAAAGATTTTGGGATCGAAATGCGGACAAACAACTCAAAAATGTATAACAACAACAATCCAAGTTGTTCAGTCTTCAATACAAACTCTCAATAACTTTTTGAATTCTTGTTTAGTGTTTGTGAATTTTTAATAGCTAATTGCAATGAAAGTTTTTATTTTGATCAGTTAGTTTAAATTTGACATTTTAAAGCCTGATTACACCAAGTTCTTACTTTTATCAGTAGATAGTTTTCTTTGGCAATAAGTGAAATTTAATAAAGGAAAGAATTTAATGAATCTTAATACCCTCAGGATGGGTATATTTTCCAAAAGTTAACTATTTACCTCTCCTTCTTATTAAGCACTTGAGAGCAAACGCTTTAACAAAAAGAATTTGAAAAAGTCATAAAAATATTAACCAGCTCTCTAAACATTGACTGTTAAAATAATATTTTTAGAATAAAAATATATTTAGTTAATAAGTATATAAATTTCTATTTAAAAAGTTGCGACCAAATAAAATAAGTATTTACAAAAATGTTTATAAATTCAATATAAATCTAAGTTTTAATTAATAATTTTTAAGAAAGCTAAAATTTTAACTCTAAAAAATTTGTTCAAATAGTTTTTAATATTTTAAAATTTATTTAAAATATATATTTTTTTTGTAATAGTAATTGTATAAGAATTACACAAAGAAATCTTTATATCCACATTTAAAAAAAGTGAAAAAATTGCAATGAGCGACAAAACTAACAAAATAAATAAACAGTCAAATTTGTAAAAACAAAATTTAAATTTTACAAAGATGTTTAAGCACACAAGCATTGTTAAAAATTTAGAAATTACTTTGTAATTGGTAAACTTATTAACAATGCTTGTAACATAAACTAATTAAGATGCTAGTGCCAATAAATAAAGCATTACTCTATCAAATAATCCGAACTTTGACTGAAAGTTGATAATTTTCTGGTCCAAAAAAGTCATAAAAGTAGAAATCTGAGTTCATTAAATCAATAAAATCACATTTTTCAAGTTCGTATAATAATGAACTAAATGATACAGAAAATCAACGATAAAATCGTGGCTGTTTCCAGTATTAAAATCAACAATGCTGCATTCTGTATTTATATCAGAACTAATAGTTTACAATAACTATTAGTTCTGATATAAATAACATAAATTATAAAATTATAATTAAAGTTTGCAAATTTCTTTGTTATAATGATTATACATATTATTTGCATCTATGTTAATATTATTTTCATTCTTTTTGACAAGAAAATCTACAAGATGTAAACTTTTAGTTTAAATATATAATTTCGAAAGCTTTATTTTTTTTTTATCCTTTTCTCCAAGTTTGTCATCGAATCTTTAGTAATTCCTACTTTTTTAAATTACATCAGCTAGCAAACGTTTAGCAAGAATCTGACGAGAATAAATCTTAATAACATTGTTTTATTGCACTTTTATGCCTATTTTCTTCAGAATCAGTATTAGGTTTTCTTGCATTTTGTATTGTTTGTCCGCATTTCGATCCCAGAAAGTTACATACCAATAAAAATATGATCCCAACCGTGTCTTTAAAGCACTCGTGTCTAATTCATTTTTTGAATTGTGAAGTTTAAAAATTAAAAAATTTCACTAATTTAATTTATTTTATCATAAAATAAATTAATTTTTTATAAGTGATGAAAAGGCATTGTTCAGAAGCAAACGGGTATAGCACGTAACTTTGTAAATTGCCCTGAAAATTTTGTTTAAAACTCTCTTTTGCCAAATGATTTAGTAAGGCATCAGAAATGTTACAAGTATTTTACAGATGTTTCTAAAATTGAAAAAGCCAGGAAAAGAAAAGTAATAATACATCTGAAAACTTTAAAATAGAAAATAAAAAGAAAATTTTAAATTGTCATCAGTTAATATTTCAACAAAATCTTCACTTGTGTTGCAGCCATTTTGAACTATTTGCAAGTATAAAAATTTTTACGAAAAAGGTTATCAAAAAAAAAAAAGAAACTTAATCAGACCTTTAATGGTGGTTTATTGGTGGAGCAGCTAAAGACAAAAATGATGAATTGTTTATATAAAAAAAAGATAAGGATTGTGATGGTTTATCATAAAAAATTTTGTAATGTTTTTACAAAAGGTTATAAAGTTTTGATATCATATGGTAAATAAATTACAGCCTATACTTCGTCAATGGAAGAAGTTTCAAATAGATAAAACAATGAGGTTTTTGTTTACTTATTGAAGTTCATTTAAAAAAACTATGAAAATATGTACTTTTTTATTTTTTGTTAAAAAACGACAGTTTTTAGCCATAAATTTACGATCATTTATGATCGTCACGATGTTTATTGAAGGGGAAGTTGGGGTACAGTGGATCGACAGTGGTACAGTGGTACAGTGGATCGTTGGAGTACAGTGGATCGAGGCGCACAGTGAATAAGAGGCATTTTACCAAAAAATAGAATTTTGTTCATGTTGATAATGTAATCATTTTATGTGCTCATATATTAGCCATCTTTATTTATAGTAGTTATCACATAATTTTTGACTACCGGTTTTTGGTTGGTAATTTTTGATTTTTAGCTAACTAAAGTAAATTTTCTTACCTACCTTACGTTTGTTACGGAGATCATGGTTAAAATAATTTTAAAAGCTGAAGTTTTTCATTCGGATTTTTGATATTTTTGCTTCCTTTAGTGGTTTAGCTTTTCTTTTAACAACACTCATGTCCCAAGAAATTAACAACACTCATGTCCCAAGAAATTAGACTTAAACTTAATCTGTTATGGTGGGGCACAGTGAGTCGGGGTACAGTGAATAGGTTGATTTACTATGCACTATTAATGATCATTTTTAACAAACAAACTACTTCGAAATGAATTTATTAGTTTTAAGTTATGAGTAATAATATTTGAATAAATTTTTTAATATTTTTTAATATTTTTTATAAGTTTCGTTATCAATAAATTTTTTTTTTCTTTTCAATTTGCAAAGTGACTATTTTTTCGATTTTATACTAATCTAATTAATAAAAATATGTCAAAAATATAGTGAACAATTTCTTTACTCCCTCAGCCTCATAGCTATTTAGCTAGCCCCTATCATTAATTCACAGCTGTGTTCATTGATTCACTGTGTCCCAGTAATGGGACACAGTGAATAATGTGAAACAACTTACTTTGAACCTTTCTGTGAGGCGTTAAATAATAAATATTTAGATTTTAGTGATTTATTATCATGAAGGATATATATCTCAACCTTTTGGCTTGAAAAAAATAAAATAAATATTTAAACTTTTGCTCAGTTTAAAAAATAAAGAAATCCGATCCATTGTGCCCCAACTTCCCCTCTATCTTTTTTACGAAAAGAACAATGTATTTTTTACCTGATGATTGCAAAATGCATGAAACTTTTAGTAGTAAAAATCATGTATTTATTTTTTTTAATCTCGTCTTAAAATCAATTATATATATATATATATATATATATATATATATATATATATATATATATATATATATATATATATATATATATATATATATATATATATATATATATATATACATATATATATACATTTATAATTTTTAGACTCTTTATGCCAATTATTCAAATGTCTGAGCATAACAATGCTGAGCAACCTCGACAAAAAAATAATGAAGAACAAGTAGCTGTAACAAGTAATTCAAACGTAACAAGTAACACAAAATTACACAAAACAATTACGCACAGAAATGTTACAATATGAGAATTTGATGTGACGAGAATGGTTGTGCAAAGAAACATGTTTACCAAAGAAATATGTAGTTAGTGCTAAATTTTTTTGTTGCAAAAATGTAAAAATTTTAATATAGTTTCTTGAATATAAGTTATTATTATTATGTATTTCTCCATAAAGAAAATATTTACAAAATTAGACTTGAATAAAATGTGTATACACGGCTGGAGCAAGTAGAAGACAAATTCAGTTTTATCACCAAGTCCCTTTAAAACAAGAATATAAATAACATAAAAAAATATTACCGTTATCACAATGTAATATATGCATAAAATACAATTCAAGTATAAAAATACTTTTTATATAAAAATAACTTTTCTTTTTTTTCAAACTTTTTATTAAGATTTCACTTATTTAAAAGTTTCAGAAAAAGTCCCGTTCGTTGTCAATGATCAAAAGTTTATTTTTTATTTTATTTTTAAATTGATAAAGAGAAGAAATTTTTTTTAACTCATTATCCAATAGCGTGTTCCATAGTTTAGGTCCTCTGATTGAAATACGTATGTAAAACGTTTAGATTTTGTCTAATTTACGTTTAAATCTAGTCTAATTAACGTATATAAAGTGTTTAGATTTAGTCTTTGTAAACGTATATTAAACTTTTAGTTCTTGTCTAATAGTCTCTTTGATTTAGTTAACGTAAATTCAATTTATTTAAGTTTTAAAACTAATATAAATTAAAATTACGCTATCGCCTTTTAACTTTATATAAGTAATATAGCATTATAGGTCTTGAAATTTATAAAGAAGATATAGTTATAAAAGTAATGAAATTTATATATAAGATATAGTTATAAAAAACCTAGTCTTATTTTTTATAACTATTGTAATATGATTATATATTTTCATACCACACTACTTATACTATAATTTTATTATATAAAACTATATATAAAGTTATAAACTTATATAAAACGTTTTCATATAGTGGGAGTTAGAGGGGATTTTAGAGAAAAAATGTTTGTGCACTATACTTGTTTATGTTTCGATATTTAAGAAAAATTAAATGATCGAGCTTTTTTTAAATTTATATATATAAATTTAATATATATATACTAATAGAAAATAAAAGTTTTCATTAAGATTAAATCAATCCTGATTTAATCTTAAATCCTGATTTGTAACCGCAAAAAACGAGTGTAAAATAGTTAGCATTCTAAATGTACATTCATAAATCAAAATTGGAATTACACAGAACAACTTTATATATATGGAAGATTTTCTGAATGGAAGTTTCTGAAATATCCTGCGCCATCCATGTTTATTTTTGTCTTTAAAAAATTAGTAACGTCGCGACATAACATATGCAGAGGTTTTTACCAGCTCACCAATTTTCTTTGGCAAATGTAACTAAATTGAGCTAAAATACATCTAAAATAAAAAAATATATTTTTAGTTATTAAACCTCTTGATAATTGCAAAGATGAATAACTACTGTTACACAATCATACTAGCGTTTACAAAATGAATTTAAACTGTATAAAACTTACGAAAAATGTTTTTGCAGCAGGACTTTCATAACAAGAGACCAGCAACTCATACTTTTTAACTGTGTCAATGTCGCTATTAATAATTTCTAAAACATCGGAGTTTATTGATTTGTTGGCATTTAGAAATGTAGATTGTTGTGATAAGAACTTTTTAATTATCTATGAATCTATGAATTATATTTTTAATTATCTATGAATTATATATAAAAAATCTATGAATTAAAATGGCGCACCCGACACTCGTTTATTATTTTTTTTATCAGTCGTTTTGCTTTCAGTTGTTGTAAGGAAGTAAATCTTGAAAATACATTTAAGTCTAATTTAATTAATTAGCCAATGAAGAATAATTTTTTAATAAGTTTTTTATTTCGTTTTAATTATGTCTATTTAAACCGCGTGACTTAAGCTGTTATGTGAGTCTTCTGACCAATGGCTATATTATTGTAAACGCTTGATCGACGTTCATTAAACGTCGATCAAACGTTTACAAGTTTGATTAATATAAGTTGTTATCCTAAACGTTTGATCGACGTTTAATAAACGTATATATTAAAAAATTTAAAGCGTAGGTTTTAAATCTATAAATGTTTACGTTTAATTAAGGTTGATTAAAGGTTTACAATATTGACTAATGTAGGTCGATATTCTAAACGTTAGAATATCGACCTACATTATATGTATAACATATATACGTTTACTAAACGACGTTTAGTAAACGTATATATAAAAAAGGTTGAAATATACATTTCAAATCAAGCGTCGATTTTTAGTCAGTAATAGGTCGCTAAACGTTTTATCCATTTTTCGACCGATTTTGACTAAATATTGACCTATTCTGAACCAATCTGTGTTTACTGGGTATCTACTTTGAGCATAAATATAAGAGTATGATATAGATTAAGTTGAAACACATTGAGTATTTTAAATTTATCAAAAAGAATTTTAGTGTGCGAGAAGCGATCCACATTTCTTATAATTCTTTCAGCGTGTTTAATTAGAAGCTTTTTATTTTTAGATACGTTAGTGCTGTACAAGCAACGTTGGTGTAATTTAGATAGCAATGAATAAAAGAAAAAAAAAATGAATTTCAAACAATATTAATTTAACGACTGTTTGGCTTAATTTAAAAGGTCTATACTTTTTGAGATCTTATTTTGGATTAAACGTATGTGCTCCTTCCGCGTTACTTTTTTATCTAAAACTACGCCTAGAAACAACAAAGAACGCTCTCTTTTGACATAAGAGTTATTAATAAAAAGCGTAGGAAGTTTTAAGGGAATATTGTCTTTATCATAAAAACGATGGAAGAAAGTAAATTTTGTTTAAAATGCGTTTGTATCGTCGGAAAATAAAGTTGAATTCAAGATATTGGAAAATTTACTCAACTCATTTATATAAATGAGAAACAAAAGTGGTCCTAGAAATGATCCTTGGGGGACTCCGCAGTTAATTCTCATTAAATCTGTTTTTACGCAATTGTATAAAATGCATTCTTTCCTATTCTTTAAATAACTCTTAAACCAATCTAAGTTAGAATTTATGATACCATAATTTTTAAGTTTATATAGGAGAATATTATGATCTACGGTATCAAAAGCTTTGCTTATATCAATAAAGACACCTAAAGTTAATTTTTTTTTCATCAAAAGCTTTAAATATTTCATGTACAAGATTAATTATTGCGTGATCGGTCGAATAATCGGATTTAGACCCGGATTTAGAATTGTTTAATGTAAAGAATATTATTTACATTTAAGAAAGAATAAAGTCTATTATTATACTATACATTATATGCTATATACTATACATACATTATACTATACACTATATATTATATGCTCCAAAATCTTGGAAAAACGATTAAGAACTGAGATCGATCTGTAGTTGGAAACATCAAAAAGATCACCTGTTTTAAAAATTGGGGTAACCTTTGCACTTTTTAGTTTTTCAGGAAAAACTCCATGTTTTAAAGATAAATTAAAAACATGTAAAAGTGGTATTGTTATATATTTTAGTGATTTAAAAATGACATTACTGCTGACATCATCTAAACCTGAAATTTCATTAGGTTTTAACAAAGATACTAAATTTAATAATCCTTACTTTGTATGTTCATGATTAGGCATAACAGCATTATTTGATGTCATGTATAGTTTAAAGCTTATTTGAGATGGTTCAATTTTAGCAACTAAACTTTTACCGACAATAATAAAAAAGTTATTGGGCGATTCTGCCACCATAGATTTAATAACAATTAATTTATTATCGAATTTGATATTTTTTGGCAGAACATTTCTGTCTAAATTTTTCTTGCCAATTACTTCCCTAGTAATGCACTATGTGTTTCATGAACCATTACTTTTTATTATTTGATCTGAATAGTAATTATTTTTTGAACGTCTCAAAATTAACTCAAATAAACGTTTATAATTTTTATAGTTAGTTTCATTTTCTAGTGTTCTTTTTTTAAGATATTTGCAATATAATTGCTGTTTTATTTTTGAAGATTGAATAATTCCCTTGTTATCCAAAGGCCTAAAAGAGTTTTTTCTTTTATTAACTTTGCAACTTTGGGAAATGCTTTATTATAATATTTAAGAAACATAGCTAGGAAGATATCATAGGCTTCATCAGCATTTAAATTTAATAGAGTTTCGTCCCAATTTTCAAATGATTTAAAACCATGAAAAGATTTAATATAGGTATCGATTATTAGTCGTGTTGTTACTTTCCTTTTGTGAGAATAAGACTCATTTCATTTATTTGATATAATAAAAATCGGAAAGTGATCCGAAATATCCGTTTTAAATATTCCAGTTTTTATTTTTGAAGTAAGAAATTGGTAAAAATTTAATCTATTGATGTTGCACTATTCTTAGTTACACGCGTGGGTTTATTGGTTAATGGAATGTAACCAATAGAATTCAAACAATGGAATACAACCAATAGAATGTAACCAATAGAATGTAATTAATGGAATGTAACCAATGGAATGTAACCAATGGAATGTAACCAATGGAATGTAACCAATGGAATGTAACCAATGGAATGTAACCAGATTGAAAAAAGACATTAAAGAAATTATTAATGTGCTTAATAACGTCATAATCAAAATTGTTCAGGGTAATGTCTAAGATAAAATACACACTTTTATTTAAGCTTGATTTTTTTTAATTATTTTTTTAATGTGGTCTTTGAATGCATTAACTTTTCCTTTAGGCGGTCTATATATTGCATGCACAATGATATTTCTTGAGATTTTGCTAATGATTTCCACGCATAATGATTCGTAGTCATTATTGGTTGACCTTAAATTTTACATAAATTGGTATGATAATGAAATAATAATAAATATACATAAACCCTCATCTTCCTTGCCCCAACCTCTAACTTGGTGAACCACATTGTAATTAGGTATTTGGAAATTTGAATCGCTTTCAATATTTTTATCATGACTAAATGTTAAAAGTATGTTAAAAATAGCCATGTTAAAAGTTGTATTAAAAACAGTAACAAAAAAAAGTGTGCGGTTTTATCAGAATGTCGCCTAAAGCCGCACAATTTGTATTTCTTTACATTTATTATCTTCGATAATTTTTTTTAAACATATATTTATATAATCATTTCGTCGATTTACTATCAATACCTTCTATGTCCTTTTTTACAAAATTTTACAGGAGACACATAATAAATACAATAGACCCACCAAAATGATTTTTTTTAATTGAGTTTCATTAATAAGCGTAATTACTAATAATTAATACACAAATACTAATTTTTCTTGCAATTTAATGGATTAAATAGCCTAAAAAAAGACTTAGAAGGTTTTACACAGATTTTTTGTGCAGTTATTAAGACATAGTAGGTTTTATATTTTTTTATTAATTTACAAAATTCAACGTATTAAATTAACTTTTACAAGATTAAGTTAATAATACACAAAAAATACATAAATGCAACTAAAAAGTTTAATTAAAATAAAGAATAACGTTGTACTTAAGTAAATATTTGGTTAAAATTAAGACTAAATTGCACTTTTTTTTTAATGTAAAAATTTATTAATCTTCAAATCGTAAGTTATCATAAAAAATAAGATAATCTACAGGAATTAAACTTTTTATTTCCTGCAAATGGTCATATGGCTTTTTTTAATGGACCTAGGTAACTTATATAGAGGCGTTATTGTAGCATTTACAACAGTTTTGTTTCTTGTATTGCGCTTTTCTAAACACTTCCATTCATCATCAAATCTAATTTATAATAGATTTGGCAATCTGGTCTATACTGAATGGCACGTAAATCCGTTACAGTTGGATCACCAACTTTATAGCCTGCACAAATTGATGTGTAATATCGTAAATTTGAAAAGTCTTTCAAGAAAATATATCCCAGATACTCAACTTCATAAGGTTTAGGTTTTGTTCTCGCTCTTTTTAATGCGGACGAATAACAAGCAGGTGTTTACATGTCCCTATTTTGAATGCTTCTTTCAATAGCCGAATGCATGCTGTTGCATTCCATTTGTGTGTGTTCGGATACTAAAAATTTTTGGGTGATAGTAATGTTTTTTATCTGGGATAGATATAATAGAGAATTTGCAAGCAGTGAATTACAATTTTGATAGTTGCATCCATCACTATATAAAATTACTTCTTCACCAGGGAACACTTTCGATTTGGTTTCAAGGAAACTATACAAAATAGAAGCAAATTCATTGGATGTAACTCCACCTTCTCCTTCCTGCCACAAATAACAATAGCCATCTTTTGTTTTTAAATTGAAGATAGTGTGATTGTGAACTATTGGCTTTTTCTTATAATAAAGAGTCGATGCTTTCAGTATTGCACTAAGCAATATCGCTTCCAGATCTAGGGTATATACATGTTCAGCGTAATTCTTGTCGACCTGTTTTTCTTCTCGTGCTCTTATTTTGCTTTGAATGTGTGAAGTATACGCTTCCTTTGAAGTATTGCTACACTTATATCGTATATACAAATCACACTGATCTTTCTTAGGGTGAAAAAAAACTCAAATTGTTGTTATCAAATTCTTCATAAAACACTTTGATAGATAAAATTTGTAGGTCACTGTCCTTGCAATACTTGGCATATTCTTTGTATAATGCCGATTTAGATTGCCAGATAGGCTCTATATATAATTTACTTGAAGATGCTCGACAATAGCGGGACTCCATTTTTGGAAGAAGGAAAAAAAATTGTTGTAAACCTTTTTTTTTCATTGCATCTTTCTTACTAATACTTTTGTCTAACTTTGTTGGTCTGCTTTATGCATAGCCCAGTTATGTAAGATCCATGTACCTATACATAGCGTGTTTATAAACATTTTTGTACACACTCGAACTCGAACGCCGTCTCTTTTAAGGAAACAAAAAAACGTATTTGAACGGCGTGATATTTCATTACCTTGATTTTTTTTGTTTTTTGGGGCAACACTATCGACTAAATTAGCTACGTAAGTTCTTCTATGAGACCAGTTAAATTCTTTCCAGAAATGGTAAAAATTTTTAATCTATTGTCTTTTGTAAATTTTCTGCATTTTTGTAGTTTTTGCACTTTGCTTACAGTTGCAAAAGGGTTTTAACTTTCTTGCTTCTCTTTTCTGATCAATTACCCAGTTTCATTCTGCGTTTTTTTTAAATCCATAATATTCCTGTCACTTTTTCTCTTTTACTTTTATTTTTTTCTCTTTACTAATCTTTCTTATTTATCCTACGTTTTCTTTTCCTTGCGTTATTTAGTCTTTTTTTCTCAACTTGTCTTTCTACTTTTTCTTCAGTACACTCCTTGTTGGTATCACTAGGAATTACACTACTACTCGGCAAGTCATTTTAATTATCTGGTCCATAATAACCGTTATCAAAAAAATTTTCTGTATCTACAATATTTGTTTTATTTAAACAAATTTCAGTGGTACTTTCAGCACAGGAAACCGCCTGAATTTCTTGAACAGAATCAAGACTTTTTGCAAGTACAAAGGAACTACAGTTGTCCTATTCCAAATTTTTCTTGTCTTGAAAGTACTGTGATAGAGATTCTTTTACACTAAAATCTTCAGCGTTCGAAAAAATATTTTCTGCACAATCTACAGTTGTGGAACGGAAAAAATTATTATGGTCATTTATATCTGAATTTTCTGAATTTCTCAAAGTAATAACAGCTAATTCAATTTCGTTATTAAGGTTTTCTATACAGTCAGTCTCATTATTCAGTCTATCAGTTTTCTATACAGTCAGTCTCATTTATTCAGTCTATCTGTTTTCTATACAGTCAGTCTCATTATTCAGTCTATCAGTTACGATATTGTTGCTATTATGATCGATCATCGACAAAATACGACGAGATCTGGAGTTGGGATAGGCAAACTGAAAATAAAAATGAAATGTGTAAGCAACTTTTTAATAAAAAATGAATTATCAAACTAATTTAGTACTTCAAGTAATTCAAAAAATAATTCTGATTAAAACTACTGTCTCTTTTAAAATAAACAAATTAATACTCAAAAGCTTCTATGTCTCGTTTAAGTTATATTAAAATTAAAATTGCAATTAATAACTATAACTAGTTTAAAAATTCAATAAAAATTACTTACCTCCATTTTGGTAGAGTTATCCATTTTACACTTTCAAATCACAGCTAACACACTCAAAATACAATAAATTTGTATGAGCTAAATTTCTAACCTATGATTTTAACATATATTTTAGACATAGGAGGTTATAAGTAAAACAATTATGTGTCTGTCGGTAAGAAGGTTTTGACCATAAACAAGATTCTATTCATTGTTTACATAGTTTTAAAGTCGTTTATTAATTGAATAAACATTATTCCCATTGACGAATCAAAAATATTAAAGATAATTATGTATTCTCAAATATTAATTACCGTAATCAACGATAATATCCATTAAGCGTAGAGTAAAATGAAAAACTTGAATCACCTCAAATTTTGTTTTACGGAAGAAAAATGCATCTTTGAGATTTAATTATGTAATTAAAGTTATGTAGACATTAAATGTTTAATTTTTGGTAAGAATGGTTTTGTGCACATTTTTACAGGTTTTTTGAGCTAGTGAGAACATTTCAAGTACTCTATTATAGAGTACATTTCAAGAGAGAACATTTCAAGTAGAGAACATTTCAAGTACTCTATTATAGAGTACATTATAGAGTACACAAAAAAGTATATAGAGTCTATATATTTTTTTCATATAAAAGCGTATACCATAAAAAACAAATCTTTTATCCTAAATCTCTTTATATAACTGGAGATGCGTAAGTTATCGGACAGAGTAAAAACGTCAACAACTCATTTATAAATGAAAAAAAACTATTATTTTTTTTTTTAAATAAAGTATTTATCTTTTAATACAAATAAGTTATTTTTTAAATGAAAAAACACCACCATCTGCAATTGATCTTAATTTTGCTCTGACGCCTTCCTCAAGCGACTGTAAAAAATTTTAAATCGATTTCTTGTAGTTTTAATTTAACTCGATCAATCAAAACTTGCTCTGTTGAAGCTTGCCAATCTCTCTAGTAAATCTTCTGTGCCAAATGTCCCCGAAAGCTTTCGATTGGTCGTGCTTGAGGCACATTTGGGGGGTTGGATTCTTTATCAACATAATAGACATAATGGTCCATTCAATTTAGAGAATCTTTAGAATAATGAGAACTTGCTAAATCTGGCCAAAATAAGTAGTTAAAGTCCATGACTCTTGTGAATGAATGAAAGAAGCCGTTTTTTAAAACATTTATCAATATACATTGATGAACTAATTGCTACAGCCTTGGAAGTGCGAAATAATGACTTGGACATACCACGGTCAGATATGACTATCCACATTAATAATATTTTTGGAAATTTCTCTTTGCCTATAAAACGAACACTTTCTGGGCATGTTTTTTGGTTGTTTGTGTAGTATCCAGAATTTCCAAGCATGTTGTCCCCTGCAAAACAAAAGTATTTTTCGTCATGGATGACCAGAAGCAATTTTGTGTTATAGAGTTGGTTAACTAGTTTCTAATTTAGTTAGTAGTAAGAACACTAGTCAAAAACTTTTACCAGTTAGTTTATAAATTTAAGTTAAAAATTCTGTATGATTCATGTTTTTTTTATAACAAATAAAGCTTACATAGTTATATACATTCTTTATTTATCTACTCCTGTTTTCAAATTCTTTAGCAGCGTAGACATTTTTTTAAATAAAAATCTTTTTATTTAAAATAGAAAAGTTTTTTATTTAAAATAGAAAAATTTATTTTAAATAAAAAACTTTTTGTTGATTTTGAAAAATTTCAATAAATGGACTTGTATCCTATTCGAAATGACAAGTTCAATTCTACAACTATTAATGAAGATGTTTAATATAATTCTACAACAACTAATGTAGACGTTTAATGTAGGGTCAAATCATTATATTTCAACCAATGGCCTGTGGGTCACCATCTCTGATTTACCTGATTTTTACATATTGTTATATGTAAAAATCAGGAAAATCAGAGATTGTGTAGATAGGTTAATTTTTAGAATTCCAATTTCAACGGTTCAGAATTTATAGCCTTAGAAACATGTGGCCTCCGTCAAAAAATTATGACCTCCTCAACTTGGGAAAAACCCTTAAAGTTGCTAAAATAGGCCAAATTGAAACCAACTGTAGCATTTTTCTATTCATCCACAAGGGTGTACAAATAAGTTTTCTGATTAGCTACTACTGTCAGTAATAAATGTGCAAAGTATAGGCAGCTTGTTGCAGTTTAGAACTCAGATATATTAAAAGCAAAATGTCCACTCGCGTATTTGTTTTGATCTAAGATTAACAGCATATAAAACCATTAGACCCAACTATCTAAAAATGCAAAATTATAAACTTGTCAAATTCAAGCAAAATATGCCAGGATTTTAAAATAACCTTTTTTTTCAATTATCAACGGTTGAATGTGTTAAATGTACCGGTGCCCCTCTAATCTGCCAACTAGCCTATGTGAAGGGTGCAACTAATTAGAAGTCATTTTTTAATAAAAAGAAAGATATGGTTGGTTGCCCTCTCCTTGATCTGGTCTTAATAGTAATAGGGGCTCAAATAAAGGGAGCAGTAACTTTTTAGAGACCTTCATTGTGGTTTAAATGAAGATCTCTAAATTAATTTAGATATTTAGATACTTAATATCTAGCTAAATTAATTTTAAATTGAAAGCGTTATTTCAATAAATTCTATTTTATTATAGGTGGTCAGTAGTTTGTATGTGGTCTAGACCCTACCCCCCCCCCCCCTAAGATGAGGGTGAGGGGGAGTGAGGGGAGGGGAGGGATTTGAAGTGGAAACAATTAAAGGGGGAGGGGCAACCAACTTACAAAGATACAAGCATTCATTTTCTAAAATGAAACATAAATGATTCATTTTCTAATGAATATACAGTTAAGGCCATTATTGCATTTTTTTATGCTTTTACCATAAGATATACTATGTGGGCCAGATTTTCCTTAACTGTATATTCATTAGAAAATGAATCATGTTTGTTTCATGTTAGAAAATGAATGCTTGTATCTTTGAAAGTTGGTTGCCCCCTCTCCCTGTATTAATTGACAAAAAAGAGGTGGTTATATGATCAAGATAGGCATTTATGGAGAAGATGAGTTTTTAAAGGTCTTTATGAATATATTGAATATACAAATTAGTGATATAACCTTACCGTTTAATTTTGATTCAAAGTTTCTGGTAAGTTTATAGTTTTAAATCTATGAGTAAATTTTCGTTAAAAAAGATATTTAAAGACTCTTGGAAAGCATTTGGTGGATTTGCACTTATTGCAGCACGAGAGTTTACAATTAATAACAAAAATATTCTTCTAACTGCTTTTATTGATAAAGATAACTCGCGTCTTATCCAGCTGTAGTATCTGGAAGACACTTAGTGATTTTGATACTTCAAGTAGTAAACTAAGATTGGCGCTATTAGTTGCATCTATTTAATCTTTAGAACTATTGTTTCAAGAACTATTGCTACAGAGCTATGTTTGCATCAGGTTGTAGTTTGCGCCAAGATGTAAAGAAAAAGAGGCTTAAGCTGTTTTACAATTATCAGAATACATGAGTTTTGATTTGAAAAATAATTTTAAACCAAAACTTTAATACTATTATAAACACAAAAAGGCTTAAGCTTTAGGTTTTTTTATGATGATGTAGTAGTTTCATGAAGTATGAAGTAAAGCCCTGGAACTGCATGATACTACATTAAATTAGTAATTGGGTATGTGTTTGATTTTTTAGTGCATAAAATAACTTCAGACTGCCACTTTAGGTGTCACTATTAACCAAATAAAAAATCCATAGCACCACTAAATTTGTAATATAAAAATGATCAATGTGGTAATAATGAGAGTAATTCGATAAATTTATTACTTTTTTCCGGTTTATACTTTATTATGGTTAACAAAATATGTTTGCTAAGCAATTTAGGTATCCATAGCAACCCAAAATTAAAATAAATTTCACCATTGAAACCGCAATCCTCAAACTTGTAAACAGTTCAAAAATGGTTCTTAAATCTTTTTTACATGACGAGTTATTAGTTTTTTCCAGTAAAAGTGAATTTTGTCCCACTGCACATTCATAGAAAGAAATTATTTATGTTTTACTAAAATTTTATATTATACAAAAAAGGATTCTTCACAACACTATCAAAAAATTATTGATAAATGTTTATTAAATAAATCAGTAGAAGCACAAGTAGACAAACAAATGAGGTATATATTTTTGAAAATTTTGAAGTATTGTTTTCCATGCAAATAATTACGCCCTCATATATATTATATATGCTAAATATTCATCCACAATTAAAATATGATTACCTATAATTAGATAGCTATAAATAAGTTTGTTGGTAAGTTCTTTATTATTAATTAACTTAGTTAAGCCCTATTTATCAAATTAAAAATCAGCGTATTTCATTAAGCTGATCTCGTTTTTAACCCATAAATTTTTTACAGAAAAAGCATATTTAGTTTTGAAAAAAAACTCTTTGGATAACAATTTGAAAGGGTGAAACTGATTTATAGGAAAGTGTCTAATATCTTGCAACAAGGGTTACATTGTCATTCAAGAATATAAACTATGAGAATTGTCAAAAAGCTCTAGACTTGACTACTTTTACAGAGAAAAGGCAAACAGAAATTTGATCTAACTTTTTAAAATCCTTTGACGGTCTCAACAACTTACAAACAATTGAAAAAATTTTCAAAAATTTCACGAGAGGTCACCGAAATTACAAAGCAAGTACTCTCGCGTGCTCAATACAGGGGTGATAATTGTTGTTCGGAGCTAATAAACGGGGAGCTGTGTGGCGTACCCCGTTTATTAATAAAAATTAATAAACGGAGTACCCATAATAAGCTTGGAGTGAGTGGGAAAAATAACAAACGACCTCTCCCGCGTAAGTTTTTCTGCAACAGATCAGCCAATTTATGGACTAGCTCGCCAAACGAGTTGGTTAACGCAGAATCAGTCAACAGCTTTAGAGCTGGTCTTGATTTCTGGATAAATAACAAATTCAAGCAATTCTCATGGTAAAAAAGCTTTTCATAGGCCTGTGGCTTCACCACCTAAATCACAACGACTACTAAAGCTATCCAATGAATATTTTTAAATTTATTTTGACTAGAGCTAGTAAAAAAATTAATAATGGAGCAAATATTATCGAGTGATAAAAAAGATCAAATAATAATGAATGATTTAAAGAAAAAACATTGTTAACGGGCTTTATGTTAACTTATATTAAGTATAAAATTGGAAAACGTCTGAATTGAGGGCCGTCAATGACTTCCGTTTCCCAAAAAGATTGTTCTTTCGGCAGAATTTCACTTGACGTTAGGAGGTATTGTTTATGCTGGTTAAACTCAAAAACTTGCAAGAAATTTTAAAATTTTATGTTGAAACCCTTACACGGTTAGAAATGCATAATAGAAAACTTTAAAAAAAATTTAGCTTAGGTCATAAAAACAGCTACCTAATACTATCGAAAACAAAATAAAAAACTAAAAATTTAAGACAAGCTTTTTATTATTTACAATTAAAAATATTTGCGCTATGTCCATAAAAATAATAAATACTGAGATAAATAAGATAAGAAATAGGAATAACCATAAGCTATGAATCAAAAATCTAAATCATCTAGATCAGAAAATTTAAGATTTTTATTTGTCATTGTATTGATTGAGTCCATGACACCTGCCTTTTGGTAATCTGATACACGACTTTCAAAGAAATTTGCCTTCCTTGCTAATGATATATTCTCCATAAAATCAAAAGGATTCTCAACATTCCATTCCTAAAAATGAAATAATCAAAATAAAGATAATTTAAAACTTTTAGACTATTAGAGGTCGGCTTCAGGTCAGCAAAAAATTGACATAAAGGTTTTACAATAAAATATAGAAATGGGGTCAGCAATTTATTTAACCTCAAACAATAGGTTGGCAGCGGTTAGGTTGACATTGCTAAATGCCGACCTTAATTCCAAGGGCTGATATATATATATATATATATATATATATATATATATATATATATATATATATATATATATATATATATATATATATATAATGTAAGACTTTTACATTATAAATATAGAATATATATAAAAAAATTTCTGAGTTTTTTTATTTAAAAAAATTATTGAGGTTTTAATCCATCTTTTGTTGCACACTTAAGTAACAATTTTTCTGTAACAGCTATTACTAATAGCTTTGAGAATATATATCTAGGCACAGTTAAAGAGATCTAATGTTTACAATAATTTTTCAGAAAACATAGTACCTATTAAAATATTAGAAATATCAGTAAAGCAATAAAATAAAAAAGCTCAGTGTTAAATACTACATTCTTTTTTTTTCAATGTAAAAAGTACAAAACCATCTATTCAATAAATAAAAAACCAAAACAAAAAAAATCCTAGACCATGCCAAGGTTTCAGGACACTTTTTTAAGACATTAGATTTTTAACTGCAAAATTTTAATTTTTTCTTCTTCTTTTGGTCTTAAACACTCTTCTAATGGCATAATTTTTAAGATACAAATGGCATACAGAGCATTAGCCAAGAAAATGTTACACATTCATTTCTACAGTATTGGAAATTTAGATCATTGTTGTCCCTTTATCCCCCCCTACTTGGTTCCAGTGCAACCTACTGTGGTTTAGCTACAGAAGAATCTGCAAAAAAACCTTTTTATAATTCACATCTTCATTTCATGTTAGAGGACCTTTAAACGATAACAAAACACTTTCTAAATAACAAAATAATTATAATACATTGAAACCATGTTAATTTTGAGCATATATTATGTCCATTATTTTTAAAGTATGTTTGGGATCATTTTCCTGTTGAAAAAATATAACATAAAAATAAAACATTCCTTGTTTCATAGATATTACAAGATCCAAATGACTTATTAGTTTTGCTTACAGCTCAACATTTTTTGTTTTAAGATCATTAATATTTGCACACAAAACACTTTCTGATTTGTTGCAAGTCATATTGAATTACATTCTTTAAGGAATATATCACAATTGAATTTATTTTTAGTTTGTTTTAAAATAATAATGTGAATTAAATAAAGACAGTGATAACAGTGAATTAAATAAAGACAAAAAACCGAATCAAAAATGTAACAATTTGGTTTGTACACCTTGTTTAGTCCAAAGAAGAATGTAGTTTTTTTTTTTTTTTTTTTGAAGCAAAACGCAACTTAAAATTGATTTATATGTTCTAAATTTTGCTAAGAATAAACTATTCAGAAATCATTGTTTAATTGATTTACAAATTTTTTTTTAATTTTTGATTATTTTATCCATCATATTTTCTTCGCTAAATAATCTTGCAGAAAAAAATCTAAACAAGAGAACGACTGACAATTTGAAAGAACATAATTTCACATAAAGAAAATGTTTGTTTTTAACAAACTTATATTTATTTTTTCCAAAATTATTTGTTTTATTTTCTTATATATAACTTAAATGACTTTAAATAAGTTATTAAAATTTATAAAATATTTAAAATGTAAAATATTTTATGTATCAATGGGTATTTAGTAATCGTATTTTTCTAAATAATAATAAATAACGAACTTTAAAGTATTTTTTAACAAAAACTTATCAGTATTAACTGATTAAATATAAAAATCACATGATAGTATGCTGAATTTAATAGGATATAATATTCCTTAACATTTTTTAAAACTAGTTTACTCACAACAAGGCAACCACTATTATTTTGGGACTTTTATGTGTAAGGAAAAAACTTAAAATTTAAATTATCTTTACTTAAAATACAGGTTATAGACAACTTCATTCCTTAGTTAAAGTTCCCTTCTTAATAAAAATACTTTTTTTTAATAAAAAAAAAAGTATTTTTATTAAAAAGGCTTGTTTACAATATATTTATTTTAAGTTAATTTGATTTATTAAATTCAACTATTTTTTTGCCTGAATTGGCAAATACATAACTTAAATGCAACTCTGAACAACAAAGATACAGAAATCAAAGCTTTTTATCTGACAACTGCTAATTTTAAACTTGGAAGAAATATTTAAAAATACAAGTTTTAATATTAATTTTAACTACTAAATACTACTTTATATAGCAAACAAACTTTAACTCACCTTTGAATAACCGAGAGCATTTATTAATCTATCAGCACAAAATTCAATATATGTCTTCATAAGGCTTTTATTCATTCCTAAAAGATCACAGGGCAAAGACTCAGTCAAAAACTCAATTTCAATAGCAACGGCATCTCGAATAATTTGTTTTACTCGTTCTTCAGAAGGCTTATTTACAATATGTTTATACATAAGACATGCAAAATCACAATGTAAACCCTCATCTCTACTGATCAATTCATTTGAGAAAGTTACTCCAGGTAAAAGATTTCTAAATAAATTACATTTAAGTCAAATAAATTAATGTTTAACCAAAACTTTATATTAAGTAAAAAAAAATTTTTTTTAGGTTTGGTAATTAATACCCAAGTTGACTAAGTAATACAAATTTTATTCAGAAAGTTCACACTCCTTCTTTACCAATTTATTAATTTTAATACTGATTCTTAAACAAAGGAAAAATTTTAAGATTATAGAAATGTTATAAAAACTCAATACCTTTTTTTAAGCCAAAATATAGCTGCAAAAGATCCTGAAAAAAAAATTCCTTCCACTGCAGCAAACGCAACAACACGTTCAGAGAAAGAAGCACGGTCTTTGTTAATCCATTTCAGTGCCCAAACTGCTTTTTTTTGAACACATGGCATGGTTTCAATTGCATTAAATAAATTTGACTTTTCTATTGGATCTTTAATGAGAGTATCAATGAGTAAAGAATACATTTCGGAATGGATGTTTTCAATTGCAATTTGAAACCCATAAAATGCTCTTGCTTCTGGTAGTTGAACTTCTTGACTGAAGCACTCAACCTTGTATTCATTATAATTATGTTAATAAATTATTTTATAAAAACTTAGTAATAACGAAATTAAAATGAATGCTATAAACAAATTAAAAGCCTTACAAGGTTTTCGTTAACAATTCCATCGCTAGCAGCAAAGAATGCAAGGACATGAGAGATAAAATACTTTTCCTGAGGCTTCAGTTTCTCTTCCCAATGAACTGCATCAGCAGCCAAATCAACTTCTTCAACTGTCCAAAATGAGGCTTCAGCTTGCTTATACATTTTCCATATATCTTTATATTGAATTGGAAATAAAACAAACCTTCGGGAATTTTCTCTTAATAATGGTTCATCACAATTTTCATTTGTTGTCACATGAGGTTTCTATAAAAGATATAAATTTTGATATTAGAACTTTTACTAATAATTCTTTGATTTAATGTTAAAAATCAAATTTTTTTAGAAAATTATGTAATTAAAGTAATGCTTACTGCTTTTTTAATCTCTTCGGACAAATGCTGCATTGGTTGTTGATTTTGTTTGTATAGCTGGGCAGCCAACTTAGCTTTTGGAGTTAAATTATTATCATTAGTATTTTCATTATTTATTAAGTTCGTGTAGTCAGATAAAGGCATTTTTGCTTGTGCGATAAATTCTTAATATATTAGCTAAGTTAGCTACAACAGAACACAGAGAAGTAAGCAATGCCTTTTTAACGATAAAATGGTAACGAAATATTGTGAAATAAACAAAATTTTGTGTTTTTTATAATCAAAATGCTTTTTGATTGGACAATAAAATAATCTTTACGTATTAAATTGCGGTAAAACGCGCACTTTTTTTTCATTATTCTGCTAAAGCAAAGAAGATATTTTGAATAATACTATTTTGCATAAACTGTTAAATATAAAGTTTTCATACAAGTATTATTAATTTTTAATAAAAACTTTTAATTAAATTTAAGTTAATTATTTAAAAATATATAAAAAACGCTTTTTATTTGGTTAAATAATGTATTACACATACATATATATTATATAACTTTTTTAACATTTTATGCAATTTAAAACTTTTTATAAGTTATGTAATATACAACCTTTTATTGTAAAAATATAACGATCTTTTAAATAAATCTTTTCAACCATTATTCTTAAAAAGACTAGTAACCATAGAGTCAGGACGCCCAGAGGGGGCGGCCACTGGGTACATTATACCTAGGCACGCGGACCAAGGGGGCACATGCGACCCTCACTAGAGATTATATTAAAATCAATAGTCATAGAGAGCACTACTGCTTGGAGAAATTTCAAACAGAATCTAAAATAGGGTAGCCTGTTGTATCTTTGACCACTTTTTGCTTTAAGGCGTTTTTTGCGTAGTCTTTTGAGTAAATTTACACCATTCAAACAATATAATATTCTCACGTATTTTGCTCAAAAATTATACTTAAGACTTTTTTTTCATTCAACCAAGAAGTATCTTTTTCCCGCGTTTTAAAAAAAAGAAGTCAATTGGTCAGAGGTACAACACATACATTGTACCTTTGACCGCAATGTTTCTTTGATCAAAATGTTATTTTTAAAAAATCATGCAATGTTTGAACCTCTTTAACATTTTAGCTTGTTATATATTATACAGCAACTTCTGGTCTACCTTATACCAATAAAAAAACAAATCTAACTACTTTGTAATCAATCCTAATTGTCTAAAAAAAAATTAAAAAATCAATCTTTCCAATCTTGCAAAGACTTGTGTGTCAAAGTTACGATACTCAGAATTACTAATAGTATTTCTAATTTTTTTTAAATAAAATCAGTTATTATAAATATTTAGATAAAGTCACATATTTTCTTTAGTTTTTGTTGGTCAAAGGTACAACATCCTAGTCTGGTCAAAGGTACACGAGATGAGTTTCTTTAACAATTATCGTCTTAATCCACATTTACGGTCAGACATTATCATCCAAACTTTTCCATAACAAAAAAATGATGTTGGGTAATGTTTATAATGTCGTAGATGAATCAAACAACAATTTATCACATTTTTAAAATCAGAATAAGATTAACACAAATATTTACTTTTTAAGAGCCAAAACTATAATTACTTGTGGATCGATACCATCTATCCCAAGCATGATGTTTTACGGTAAGAAGACCGTGAAACGTGAAGTGCCATTTGAAATAATAGTCATGGACTATTATTTCAAACGGCACTTCACGTTTTTTTTTTAAATAATAGTAAGCCAACAGAATAGATTGACCAAAAGTACAACGTCGTCAAAGGTACAACAGGTTCCCCTACTCTTATTACAATTAGAATTTATTACAACAGACTTCAAATATTTATTATTCTAAATTTAATTTAAAATAGAAAAAAAAACGTTTTTATTATCACTAAATGAATATATCTTGTCAAACATTATTATAGAAAATGTGTACGCATTAATATATATGTATGTTTATATTACTTTTATTTTAAATCAGAAGAAATATACTATAGTTTCACGTTCTTTTAAAAACATTCATGTTCTTTTAAAAACATTTTTAACATTTTGCAAAATTTATATGTATTTTAAAACGGATTATGTATATATTTGCTTTTATATAAACACAGACAATATGTAAACGGGGCTCGGTGATAAGACAATTTATGCCTTCTTCTTACTCCGCCTAAATTTGTATATGTAGTATGTATTTATTGGAAATTTATCAAACGGCAAACTTTTAAACAGACAAATTATCAAACGGCAAAAAAAAAGGGAAGATTTATTGCATAATTTTAAGCAAAGAATTTAAGACAAAATAGAAGATTTTTTTTTTTTTGTAAGATATTTTGCAAGATTTTTAGAATTTTTTAACATGAAATAAAATTGAAATTTAGATTAAGTTAAATTAAAATTTCACATTTCCATTTTTTCTGCTTTTATCTAAAAATAAGTAACACACATCTTAGAGTAAAAACGCCATGTCCAGTTTTCGAGTCCCAAGGCAGAGAAAGAACTGTAGACAAAGTTGTGAAAGAATACAAGAACAAACGTACACTGGACGAGTGTGGCTTCGATAAAGTTAAAAAAAAGAAGCATCTAATAACTCTACGTCCGACCAAGTAGTCAAGGTATAGGTTAACAGCTTTATTTTTTTTTTATTTACAATTTTATATTCATAATTTTATTACAAAACTCTAAAACATACCACAATTCTCAAATTTAGGATCAAGAGGCAACTCAATTGGGTGATCAAATAGTTAGAAACGCCCCGGTTTGTGAATGAGGGTTTTATCTAAAGTCGAACACAATCTAGTCATTCTATATGGACCAACTCAAAATCCGGCATTTTTTCCAAGAGATTCTATAAACAAAAAAGTTCCTGTTTTTACCAAACTTCTCTCAACAAAAAGAAGATTAACAAAGACTGGATGTGAACTGTAGTTGAACTTTCATTTGTTTTCCCTGCTCTATTTTTGGACAAAAGTTTTATAATTTTGGCCTTGGATTTTAGTCTTTTCACTTGATGTGGAATGGTGAAATAAAAGATAATTGGTGAAAGCTAGGAGAAAAGATTAAAAGCTACCAGTGTAATGTTCAACGAAGAAATCACTACATTGTCTAGAAATAAGCCTTTGAAGCCTTAAATCAGACCGGGAATTGATTCAGAACTTGAAAAGCCAATAAAAAATGAGGCATCTAAATGGTATGAAATTTTAGGTTGCGTCCTGGACGTCACTCTCCATTTAGCGTCAAGAAATTTAAGTTTTTGAGATGTATTAGAAGTTTATGTTCATAAAGTAATTTTAATGTTGCTTGGAATATTAATCTAGATGTACTCTTTATTTCAATATTATGTTCATATTTGTTAAGGTTCATCAAACATGCTGGACGAGTATGATAATAGTAATTTTTTAGCCACCTTTGAGATGTTGGGGAAACACAATAAAACACTTCAGTTCCATCTAGAAGAAGTTTCTCGACACCAAAAACAAGAAACAAGAATGCAAGCGCACTATTTGAGCTGGAGAACTCAAAATTAGTTCGTTATGGCATGTGGTGAAACTGTTTTTGCTGCTATTATCGAAGAGCATATTATCACAGCCATTTATTTTTCAATTATTGTTGATGGAACTCCGGACGTGCATACGGAACAAACTATTTTCGTTCTTCAGTTTCAACAATGTCTGCCTCCTTCTCGCTGCTCCAGCAGATAAGATACAGAATGGATACAGTTCAAAAGACAACAGATATTTTTTCGTTCATATGGTGTTCTCCATCTCTTTTATCGATGAAAAAAAACTTAGTCAGAAAAAAAAATGCAAAGTCCTGGCAAATCTCTACGTAAATGATGTTAAAGAAGAGGAGTTGATTAAAGAAATCCGCAATCTAGATGTTCTGAAGCGATCAAATACTTTTGGAAAAATAGAATATCTTTCTTTTATACAGTTGCTCAACAGAATCTACCAAAATGGTCTTTAGTCAATATTTCCTTCGATCTGCATTTTGCTTCGCATTTTTAATACAATCCCGGTTTCAGTGGCTGAAGGAGAGCGCTCTTTTAATAAGCTTGCTCTCATGAAATCTAAATTACGATCAACAATGAATGAAGAAGGCCTTAATAACCTTATGATGATTTCAATTGAAAGCGACCTTGCCAAGACATTATCGTACGAAGATGTCATCTCTAGTTTCACAAAGAAGAAAACCCGCAAAGTGAAATTAGTGTTATCTGACTAGTCTTCATAATTAACATATTATTGTTGAAATATATAATTCCATTTATTTTAAATTGTATTTGCATTTTTGTTTTATTATTGTTAATACAAAAATAATTATTGTTTTCATTAAATTGTAATGTGATAGTAGACATACGGACGATAAACAGTGAAATTCATGCTTAATTCAATTTACCTGCATCTAGTAACTGCCCCCTTCCGCCTATAAAATACAAATTTATAGAGCACTTGGTCGATTAATAAATTCATTTAAAAAGGGTCATTCAAAAGTACGTAGCCAGGCCCTATGTTATTTTGCATAAAATGCAAAGTAACAAAGCTAAAATTTGTAAATCAAGAGTTTGGAAAAAAATAAAGTTTTTTGAATTTTTAAAATTTTCAAAGCATTATAAAATCATAAGTATTAAAAAGTTTTTTAAACTTAATAAGAGTATACGTTTTGATTAAGGTAAAATAAAGGTAAAATAAATTAGCTGACTCAATAGCAACGATCGCCAGTGCCGTGCCTAGAGCCCTCCACACTCTCTGGTTGGGGGAGGGGGTGGAGGACATGAATTTGAAGGAGTTCTTCTATGCAGTATACAATAAAAGTTTTTAACATGATGATAAAACTAAAATTTCGGTATAGGTGTTTTTGTTTGTTTATAATGTTAAAACGTCGTACTAACATTTGCTAATTTTTTTAGGTTCGCTAAATCTAATGAAAATGATTCTATTGAATTGCTAAGTTAATGGACGTCTTATTTTAGTTAAACTTTCGTTTTAAACGTTTAGTTTTCGTTTGGCTTCCTTAATCTACTTTTAATCTTTGATTTCGATGGAAAAACTGGAGGAGTATGCAATAGAAAAAAAAACAACCACGGAGTCTTAGCTATTGATATATTTTCAGAATTTATCATATATATCAGATTGGGCATTTCTTTAGTCTATTGTTATCTGGTATAACATTTTATTCCATGTAAATAAAACAAGCAAGATAATTCAATCCTTTTGTATCTCCCAAGGTGTTTGATTACGAAGGAGACAAGGAAAACGGTAGTTGAATACCCCGTAGTTCTGATTTTTTCTTCGTACTAATGGACCAAGCTTTACAGTCTGTACGGAGGTGTTTTCTACAAACACATGATGTGGCTGATTTTCATTTCTGTTCAATCAGAGAAGTTTCTTTCAAGCATACAAAGACAGCAACCTTTTTCTAAAGTGCCAGAATAAGATGGGGGATATAGACCCATTTTAAAATGGAAATGGAGTTGAAGCAATTTAATCATACAAGAAACTGCAATGCATTTTCTGAACTATATCAGCAGCATATGTCTCCAGGAGGAGTTTTGTTGACTTGCCATGTGACAGCAACAACTGCTGAAAGATGTGCCCGGATGATTGTGGTGAAGCCATAGATGTCTTCGACATCTATGGCTTCTTTCACAATCGCTTCATCTGCAGAAATTGTAAGTATTTTGAATGAGAAAACTCAGCAAACTCGCAAACGATGCCAAAAGGGCAAAACAGCTATACTCACCAGTTCACCATATGAAGCGGAAATGGTAAAAAAGATGGTTATAAAAAAAAAACTAAAAAAAGAAAAAACGCTCAAACAGTTGATAAGACTGTAGAAACAAAAAATGATACACCTGCAGAAATTGTACCACAATTTTTGTGATTTTTGTTTAATAACATTTTCAAAAACTGTTGCATTTTTTTCTAAATTACTAAAATTAAAAGCTTTTTTTTGTTGTTGTTGGTTGTTGAAATACACTGATAAAAAAACACAGGTCGTTTTTTTTTTTATATTTCATTAATCTAAACTTTACAGGGGCTGTTATGACCCCACTTTCCTATATATATATATATATATATATATATATATATATATATATATATATATATATATATATATATATATATATATATATATATATATATATATATATATATATATATATATATATATATATGTATATATATATATATATATGTATATATATATATATGTATATATATATATATGTATATATATATGTATATATATATATATGTATATATATATATATGTATATATATATATATTGCCACTATTAATATATGATATAATAATAGTAGAAATATAATTTATATCCATAACAATAACTAATTAATAGATTTAAAGCCAACGCAATTGGAAAACATTAAGTTAAAACTTTTTTTGTAATTCGTATAAGTTGTTCCAAGGGAGTTAATATATTATGGGGAGTTAATTTGTTTCGCGGACAGGGGTTAATTTATTTTAAGGGTAGTTAATCTATTTCAAAATAGATTAACTCCCCGGGTAATTTTTGATCCAACGGGAGTTAATTTACTATGGGGGTTAATTTATTTCATGACACCGGTCACTAATGGTTTTTAAATATTTTTGATTAAAAAACAAGCTTTTTGACATTCCTCTAAAAGTGTTCTAATTTTATAATTTTCGACTTAAAATTATTCTGTTTTTATAAATAAATAAAAAAAAGTTCTATTTTTATAATTTACGATAAAAAAACGCTCTACTTTTTAAACGTTGAACAACATGGGAATGCCGTCTGAAAATAAAATGAAAATTACAAAAGCATTAGCAGCAGATATGTCTAGGATGTTGTAAAAGATTACCATAGGCCACCTGAATTATAAAAAATAGACGAATAAATATTAGAATTCATAAACTTATATAGATTAGATATTTGAAACAAGATGGGAATGCTGTCTGGAAAGCGTGAAATCTGTATGATTTCAAATATCACGATTTTCTTTTGCTTTAAAACACCTACTTGAACATACCAGAGACGTAAAAATAAGATCGGAAATTGAAGCAATCGGAAATAAACTTTTTTCTTTTGAATTTATATTAAGTGTGGTAATTTGGTATGCCATATTGAATGAAGTAAATATAATAAGCAAGATTTTTCCACATTCCAATTTGGATATCAGCATAGCGAATACACATTTAAAAGGACTTATAGAATTTTTTGAAAAATACCGTAAAATAGGATTCAACTCTTCCATAATAATAGCTAAGGAAATTGCTGAAGAAGTACAAGTGACGCCTGAATTTAAGATTCAAAGAACTGTAAAAAATTTTTCATCGAGTGAAGAACATTTTAAAATTCAATATTTTCTTGTCGTTGTTGATAATGCGATTAATTCATTCACGAGAAGGTTTAAGCCTTATAAAGAACATGAAACATTGTATGATTATTTATATTGTTCGGATAATATTAAAAACACGAGTCTAAAATATTGTAAAGATTTATATATGACATTGCAAGATGACATTGATGTGATTGATTTATGTAATGAAATCAAAATATGTCGTCGAGTTTTGCCTTCCAACTTCAGAATATTACAAATACTGCAATATTTATTAAAAAATAATCTATTTAAGTTATATCCAAATTTCGTTACTGCGCTTAAAATTATACTACTTTACCAATTACAGTCGTTTCAGCAGAGTGATCTTTTTCAAGATTAAAGTTAATAAAAAACTATTTGAGGTCTACCATAAGCCAAGAACGATTTACTTCATTAGCAATTTTGTCTATAGAATCAGAAATAGCCAAAAAACAAAGTTACGATGATATCATCTCCGAATTTGCCATAAAGCACGCAAGGAGATAAATTTGGAATTCTTTGTATTACATGTATCCATATTTTTTCAATATAATTTTATTTTTTGTTATTTGATTTATTAAAGAAAATTTTGATGATTGAAATGTTAGTTTATTTATCTATAATATTTGTAGTGACTTATAATTATATTTTTTTTAGTACCATTGTTCAACGTGTACTAAAATATAGTGCACATGTAAATAATGTGTAAAAAATCATATATGTGAACATATATGTACTATAATAATATTAAGGCCTCGCAAGGTTATCCTACACCGGGCCGGCCCTGGTTACCATAAACCACCAGACCCAATCAGATTTTAGTAAGGGGGTGTCCAGCAATACGAATGTTTTCAGATCAATCAACTCATGTCAATCACCAAACCTTTGCGTTAAGTTGACTTCCATATTTATCATGCTCAAGGATAATACCACTTACTGTATTGGTGAGTTTTATCAACGCGATAGAACGCATTTTGCCCAAAAGCATTTGTTACCAAAATAACCTTGTTACCTTGGATTTTTATCGGACCGTCGTATATAGAAAATTTAAGATAAGCAAATAGACAAATACTTTAAATTATGGTTTGTAAAGTTTTTACAAATTTTATGGTAATTAACATTAATTTATTATTTTATTAAATCGATTGAAACTAAAACATGCAGAAGACTCATTTTAATAAAATTGTAATTAAATATCAACATTTTCGCAACAACTGTATCAACCAGAAACCAAAATCAAAAGATGATAATCAGAAAACTTATTCTGCAAACAAATGAAGACTCACCGGAAAAAAACATTTGTTCATTTTGAAATAATTCGTTGTTAAACTTTTAAGCCTATATAAGTTTTGAATTTTTAGGAAAAATGTGTGCATTTTTAAAGTATATTGCAATTATTGCAATATACTTTAACTATAAACTATATAGCTATTGTGGTTAATAAAGCTAGAAAGTGTAAAAAGTCAAAATTTTTAAAATGTGACCCTGCCATTTCTTCCCATGGAGTCTTCAAATATATTTTGCATGTTTTTGAGACAAAAAACTTATTATTTACGAAAAACTTATTATTATTAAAAAAATTATTATTTACAAAGACATTATTTAGAATATGTTATATGCTAGCAACTAAAAGGATTGTTTAAGAAATAATTATATGAAGTCATGGTGGGGGGGAGGGGATAGGGTTTTGTAACGACTCATACGGAATTTATTACTAAAGAGTTACGACGTTGTGACAAGGGGGGAGGGGGTCTTAAACGGTCAAAAATGCGTGACGTAATTTGTGGACGATCCCATACTCCATACTAAACTTTCATTTTTATACAGTCGCAGTATATTTTGCTGTGCACGTATTTTTATAGAATGTTATAAGATTTTTTATTACTTTAGTTCAATTATTACTTTAGTTGTTTATATAACAAAAAAAAAAAAAATTGAATATTTTAGTACTCTATTTAACCTAGTTCCCAATTAGTGAATTTTTATACTTTTTATAGGGAAATGCTTATTTTTTTTTGATAAACTCGTGACGTCAGACTCGTTTTTATATTGAGTGAAACAGCCGTGCCAACCCAAAGTAACAAACTTTGACTCGTTTGTTTGATTTTGTTATTATTATAACAAACTTTATAAGTCTTTTTATTATTAGAATGCAGTAATTTATAAGTAATTTTTAAAATTTCATTATACTGATTACAATCTGGACAACATCAGATTGAAATATTATGAAGGAGAAATAGTTCGTACTTTGCTGTATTTTATCTTAAACTACATTAATTACAACATGTAACAAACAACAAAAACACCGCAATAAAAAAAATTGGCAGTGTAATGGTTTCGTTTCTAATGACAGGTAAACATTCAAAACTTTTACTAGCATCCAAGGGTCTTTGGCTGAACATTAAAAAAAATAATAATAATCTAAAAAATAGATTCATATGATCTAAAAATTATTTTAAACATTTAAATCATATATTTGTCCATTTAATCATTAAATTTATCCATTTAGAACTTCAAAGATCTTATCAAGTTGATTAACGGCGGAAGTCTTTTATTTTCTAATTTCTTCTTTAGCAATTGGAAATTAAAATTTTTTGGAGACGAATGTTTGTACTTCTACTTTTAGTTTTTTTTTCCTGATTTTTTTTTCTTCACACATAATATTTTGAAAAATCAGTTAAAGGTGGTTACAAAAGTAAAAGTTTCTGTATAAGGTTTGGAAAAAGAGGTTTGTGGAAGCAAGGATGAATAATAGAAAAGTCTTACTCAACCTTAATTTAAAATAAAATTTCAGCAGTTTAACAAAAATTGTAAACAAAATAATTTTTTTAAAACTAATTTACTCCCAACAAGAGTGGAAGCAAACAGATATAAATACTAATAATAGATATAAATATACTAAAGTACAAACTATCCTCATTAAATCGCCCAAGATAATTGTAATATTTGTCTTTTTTATATAAGCATATTTGTCTTGAAAACTAATAAATTAATAGATAATTTGATAAATCTTATGTTTATATTATGTCTTGGCATTCTGTTTTTTTTCAATTTTACAAATTAAAAAAAGGTAAAAAAAAACTCCTAAACACCAATGAATTTTGGACAAAACTGTTTTTTTGGTCTCTGAAGATTTTTTCTGTTATTTTTTTATTTTAATGGCCTTTGTTTAAAGTTATTTTGAGTAATTCTGAATAACTTTGAACATGGCGATAAGTTGGAAAAATTTCAAAGCTTTAGAAAATAAGATTTATTACTTTTTTTTTTTACTCTCAGGTCCGGATCTTATCCATTTATCTTTAAAACGAACCCGTTTTAAAAAATCAAGAGATATGATCTCTTGATTTTTAAATGAATAGATAATTGCAATTTTATCTCTTGATTTTATACCATGAGATCTATTAGATTAGGTGCAATTAGATTAGGTACGGTTTTTACTTAGGACAACATTAACGATTAAAAGTTAATGTAAATAGGTTAATGATCAATTAAAATGGTTTAAGACAACGTCTTAATGAGCAGTATATATAATTAAGACATGTATATATAATTAGGCATTTATAGGGCAGTATATGTAATTAAGCATTTATAGCTTAAGACAACATCAGTCGGTTAACGAACGGTATATATTAGTCAAAATTTATACAAATGTGTAAAGTTATTATATACAAGTATATATATATATATATTTATCAAATCTAGAAAATCAACACAAATTAGGATTCACTAGTTTTCTCATTTACTATATTGTTAAAGCTATCAAGTCCGGTGCTAATACTATGCTCCTCGTTTAAAACGTCATGCTCCCCGTTTGAAACTTCATTATTACACTCACAACTATTTTGCTGAGAGCTTTCAACCAAGTATTCTTCTTCGTCAGATATTATTTTGAGCCAACGATCATGATTCTTCTGAATGTTATCTATGACGACATTAAAGGCCGCTTTTTTCTTTACTGATGATTTTGGAAAGTCACTATCCTCTTCACTGTCAGAGTTATTTTCTACCTCAGAATCAATCCATTCACCCGGTAAAATTCCAGCTTTTTCGTAAGCTGCATAAAGAGGTAAAACCAAATGTTTTATAAAAGAACACTGAAGCTGAGGAACCTTTCCATCGTTTCGATCCATATAAGGAGAAACTGGCATACCAAATGTTTTCTCATCTTCACCCTAAATATGCATTTTATATTTAGCATATGCAAGTTATCATGTGCATTATTTTTAACTTAGGTAATAAAAACATCAATTAGAAATAAAAAATGTCATCGTTTATTAAATGGGGTCTGTAAAATTTGATTTAAATGTTTACGAAAATTCACAAGAGAGCCCTTTGGAGGTATGAATACATACATATGATAAAGCATTATGTCAAACTTAAAATTTTTTGGATTTTAAAATTTGGCATAAGTTAAATATTTAAAAGTCTTAAGATGAGCGGTTTGATAAATAAAGTAGTTAAAGTTTTAAAATCGCACGCCATTATTACAAAGGTTAAAATGTAAAATCGCACGCCATTATTACAAAAGTTAAAATGTAAAATCGCACGCCATTATTACAAAAGTTAAAATGTAAAATCACACGCCATTATTACAAAAGTTAAAATGTAAAATCGCACGCCATTATTACAAAAGTTAAAATGTAAAATATACTTGTTATAAACTAGTTAAAAAATTAAATAAGCTATTATTTATTTATAATCTTTTAAATCAAGCTAGTTAGCTAAGCCACACATTAACTTTAATTTTAACTTGATTAATTTAAAAAATTTAAAATAATAAGTTAGAATAAGAGGCATTAAACTTTTTATACACTACTGTCGGAATAATTGTGGACACTACTGTATACAATACTTTTGGATACTTTTAAATTTAAAAATTAGCCCCATCAAAGTTTACTACAAAACAGTTCAAAAAATATCAGTTCATAAGCTAAAATTTTTTTACGCTAAACAGTTCATAAACATTCAAAAATATTTGGATTTTTTTTCAAGCAGCTATAATAATGTTAAATAAAGGCATCATTAAATAAAACCATGAAAGCCAATAAATAATACTACAATAATACTTAAATCTGTACAATGGATTTTTTCCAATTCCTGAAGCAAAATACAAGGATCTCATATTTTTAAAGAAATTCATTATTGATCCAGACCACAATTGCAGCAGTGGAAGATAACGAAGATGATGTCTATCTTGACTATTTAGAAGAAAACTAATCTTATTCTTCAAAAATTTAGTTAATCGAGAATGATAGAATTTTAGAATGATAGAATTTTATTATTAAACTTTGATGGGGCTAATTTGATGGGACCATTTTATCCTGGGCTGTTTTGACGTCATCAATAATAATTGAAAAAAAAACAAAAAACAGCAATAGTTGTTTTGTTTTTAGTTTTATTATTAACAATGATAATGATAATAGTAATAATACTACTACTAATAATAATAATAATAAAAATAATAAATATAGCAATAATAATAACAGTATTAGCAACATTAAAAATAATAACAGCAATAGTAATAATAATATGACAAAAAATACGATGACAAAATAAAAAGAAAAGAATTAAAAAATGAAAACCTGAAGATAAAACTCCTCAACAATACGATCTGTCCATCTACGATGAAGACTCCATTCTTTACTGGGACCAGCAATATCAGCTACTTTGATCATCATCTGCCCGACTAACAATCTGTCTGACTCATTAGTATAATCTAAACCACCCCCCTGACCAGAAACCTTTATATAAAAACATAAAGTTTTTTTAAAAAGTTAAGAAAATTAAAAGAAATGATAAAATTAAAAAGTACCTTGGCATTCCACTCTGTAAGAAAATCAAAATGTTTTTTCAGATCAGTAGACAAAATCTCTTCTATCACAATAAATCGAAATCTCTTAAAGTCTACTAAATCAAGTTCTTGAAGGAAGTTCATCTCCGGATTTGTGACAAGTAAAGACCATGCAGCAGCCGCATGGTGATTTTCAAGGACTGAACGATCATTATACAACAAAGCCTGAGATTTAAAATAAACATGCAAGTAAAAAACTATATAAAACATAAATGCTTGTAAAAAGAAATTATTAACAAGGTTCTTTATATAAATAAATGTACATGGGATTACAAATTTTATTTTTATTTATATGGGAGATAATGCTGCTGTTAAAAAACAGCAGTACGAAAATTAACAGATTAAAAACCCATAACAGATTTTTGTTAAATAAGTTGCAATACCTTATTTACCATCAAAACACCATGTTTTAAAAAAATAAATTTTCTATACAAAATGGGTTTATACTAGACTACTTAAATAATTTCTAAATTTAATAATCTTATATCTTTTTAAGATGGGATCAAGCTGTAATGGGATAGTTGAGTAATTTTCTACTAAATCTAACAGATCTCATGAGCCCTACGTCAGATTTAGATCATTTTTTCACTATTAGAAAAATAATTTAATCTGCTAAAAATTTATTATGAAAAAAAATTTATTTCGACTTGTTTGAGAAGATATTGCCTAAAGTTTACAGAGCTGCTAAACCTCCCCCAACCAGGTAAGTTGAGCAACAAGTTAAATAATCAATGAACATGCATCAAAGAATCAATGAATATGCATGGATCCATATCCATATTCATTGATAACTTGCCCCACACAGTTGCTCAACTTACCTGGTTGCTCTCAAACAAATCAAAATAAATTTTTGGAACTTGGATAAATCATCAATAAAATAATAGTTTAATTGAAGATCAGTGTGTCTATAAATTTAAAACTTTTTATTTTATACATTTTAATGACATAAGAGAAGAGAAAAAAGTAAATTGTATGAAAGTGTCATAAAATATATATGTGTATGTAAAATGTGTATGTAAGAGGGTACTTTCTTTTGAGAAAATATTTGAATTTCAATATACTACCCTTTGAAACGTGGGACATTGGTGTTAAAAATGACTTTGAAAAATATTATTCTGATTGGATCTGATTGTGAACACTTTTTTTACCTAAAAAAATATCTATATATGCTATTTTTTTTGAATTAATCTTTTATTTTTTTCCTTTTTTTTCTGAAGTACAATGTTTTATTATTTTTATACATTTATATGTTTATGTTGAACAATAAAAAAACCAGCATTATCAGGTAGTTTTTTTTTACTCAAATAAAATGCTGTACAATATACTCTTTATTTGCATGCACATGTATATCAAGTGATAATGCTATAGATTTATCACAATCATTTTTATATACTGCAAGGTATTTAAAATACTTGTTAAGGTATGCAACTTCCAACTGGAATGAATATACTAAAAAATATTTATTATATTAAATCTACACTGGCAACAAATGTGAAAAAGTCTTCCATACTGTGTTGCATGCCAATTAGCATTATAGAGATTCAGAGTGTCGATGGCATTGCGAATTCATTTTATCTATGATTAAAGTTTCTCGGAATAAAGCTGGGATTCTTGGAATAAAGCTGGGTTTCCAATTGTTTCTTACAAAAACCTTAGAAAGCATCTTAGTAATCTGTAAACAGAATATTACAAATTAAAAAAACATAAAAAGAGAGGTTCAACTTCAGATTTAAAAAGACAATTTAGTTTTTAACAGAAGATCAAAAAAGTGTTCGGGATTGGTACACCAAATCTTAAAGATATCATAATGATGGACAAATAAAGTCAAAATTGAAGATTTAAAGTTTCTGAATGTTCAAGAAAGCCATATAAAGTTTATCCTTGGAACTGAGGATAAAAATTATATTAAAATGTCTAGAGAGAGTATAAGAAAAAAAAATTTCAAAAGAAAACACAATAAATATTTAAATAGGAAAATAGAATTATTAAAACCTAAATGGCATATTTTGACCAGCATATATGAAAAAAATAAAAAATAAGTTGACCATAGAACCATAGAAATCTGTGAAAAAGTGTTTTTTGAGCAAAACAGATGATAAAGATGAAAAAAAAAGATGATAAACTAAAACTAATATCTTGAGATATTTATAAAAAAAAAAAAAATTTCAGAAAAAAATTAATGACAACCTACTGTTGCTGGAGCAGTAATAAAAATTTTGTGGAAACAAAGAGAAACAAAGGTAGAAGTCTCACCTTGATGGCAGAGCAGGAGAGGGAAAAAAAGAAAAAAGACATTCCTAAATTACTTACTACTTGTAGAGACTCTCGAAAAATACTATTCGAGACACCTAAAGCCTTGTCAATCACCCTAATAAGATAATTAGATAACAAGGTAACAAGGTAAAACAGTTGACTGAAGCAATTTTTTTTCAAATCATTTTGACAGAATTAATATTTATTTTGATGAATTTATAAAGTTTTTCTTAATTTTAATCAATCGTAAGTCACTATAAGATATAAGCTTAGATTTAATAAGATATAAGTTTAGATTAAAAGTCTCTTGTTTTATTATCACAAGCTGATGTAGATATGTTTGATACAAACTTTATGCGCCATCCAAATGCTTAAACAAGTTATTGAACTTGGTGGCAAGGTATCATTACAATATCTATTGTAAATTAGAAATGTTAGAAATCATTTTTTCATATTTTCAGCTGAGATATATCTTGTTAAAGACATGTAATATAAACAGTAACATTAACAGTAATATTAACATATAGCCATTTAATCTTATTGATTTTATTCAAAATTGGCACATTTAAGGGTCGAAATAGTCATCTGATTATATCATAAGATTCTCTGAACTAGAGATTTTGCCTTAATTCTTTGATATACTTTTTTTATCTCAAACCAGCTAATTTGAATAACCTAGTCAAACTTTTCAGGCCTAATAACAGGTTAGTTGTGAATAAGAAAAAAACTTAAACTCTGTTGGCTGTTGTAAACCAACGTAAATGTAAGTTCTTTTCATTATCTTGCAGTAACAAAAACATTGATATATTACCTCTTGAAGTCCTATTACAAATGTCAAAAAGATATTTTGTTTATATGTTAACAAGTTCAAAATTTATTGTTTGAAAATTATTGGAATAAGTGGTTTTTTCCATATAACTTTGGAATCTTGTAGTACAGCATTTGAAACAACTCTCACAGACAGATCCGTTCCATAAGGATTCTCCTTTAATAACAACCTAGATGATAGATAATGTTTCAAAAGACCTGCTTTAGCAAGAAGAACATTGTTATTAAATTCCTTGGCTTAGCTAAACAATTTGCAAAAGGATTCCATCCAAGTTTTTGCAATAAACAGATATATTAAAGAACAGATTAATTATAAGAAAACTTTTACATTTATTCGCTAATACATTTGACTTGCACATGCATGTTTTTAAAATAACTAAAGTTTTAGTCTATTATGGTCAAAAATAGCAACTTTCAGAGCAAAGAAGAGCCTGAGTATTCAAGTTTAAAAAAAAGTAAGATTCTTTTTTTATTTATAAACACTGCACCACCCTAATGTATAGATAAATATTTTTATATTTATACATGCATATAAAGATGCAATCTTTGCAGATTTATGTCGGCACTGTCCTAAATTATTTTTCACACTTTGTGTTTTAAAATTGCGACTTAAATCCAGACAATATTTTTAAAAATATATATTCATAATAAATAATTTTTTTTGCCATAAGTTATTTATATATCTAGTTAATAGTTGCACAAACCCTCAGTTAATGTATGCAATGAAGCCCTCACAGATGCTAATTTCAATATGACATCATTTATGTTTTTAGGCAAAAC
>NC_088931.1:65542500-65550000 GCF_038396675.1 Hydra vulgaris | reverse complement strand
TAAAAAAGCTTTTAAAGTTTAGCAAAATCATTCAAAATGCATAATTTAGAAAAATCATTTTTTAAAGTAACAAAAACTTTTGATTGTTATTCTTTAACAAAAGATTAACAAAAAAACCAAAGAACAGTTACGGACTTAATTTTAGACTCAAAGTGATAAAATCAAAATTTTCATGATGAAAGTGTGAAAATAGCATGATAAGTATGATGCATGCATAAATAACTTTATGAATAAATATGTTTCATGGAATTAAATATATCTGATGATATAATATGCAAAAACAGCATCTGACGGATTTGGACCAAGGCTTATTTCAGTGCAGAAAGAACGTTTAATTCAAAAGAATGTTTAGCTATCAAAAGGAATTTAAATTTGAATGTTTCCACTTGTCATATTCGACGTATTTTATGCAACAGACTTTCTATGCGTGCGTTAAGGCCTTTAAAGAAGCCTTTTCTTTCTGATATCCAACGGAAGAAGAGAATATTGTTTTGTAAGAAGTACTCTCATCGGACATCAGAAGATTGGCAAGCTATAAACAATGGGTTCGACGTCCTAAACATTCATCAGCAACTGACCCAAGGTTTACAGTTCCAACTGTTAAGCACCCTGCTCATGTGATGGTGTGGGGGTGCTTCTCAGCACATGGCCATGGTTCCATTCGATTTATAAATCAAGGAGAAACTTTAAATTCAACAGCGTACATTAATATTTTGAATGACAGTTTGGAACAATTCATGGCGATTCACAATTGCACCGTGTTCCAGCAGGACTCAGCCCCCAGCCACGTCTCAAAGCAAACTAAAAACTGGTTTACATCAAAAAGAATTGAATTATTAGACTGGCCTTCAAATTCGCCGGATCTAAACCCGATCGAAAACCTATGGGTTTTAATTAAACGCTGAGTTGCCGAAGAAAAGCCTTACTCCATCCCGCATTTAATTTAAAAAATTGAAGTTAACTGGTGCTCATTTTCAGCTGACATCTGCAAAAATTTGGTGGATTCAATGCCGCAGCGCATTAAAGAAGTACTAAAATCGAAAGGACATTAATGCAAGTATTAGCAGGCTGTAATAAATTATTTTTATTATCATTTTTAAATATATGGTTATGGAATTAAGTTTTTTGTTAAAATTGAAGTCTGAGTCTAAAATTAAGTCCGTAACTGTAAGACTTATTTGAATGACAAGTAACATGAGAATGATTTTTAGCAGATGGCAGAAAAGATGCTAGTACTTTAGTGCAACGCCCATTATAGTATTTATAGTAAAAAGAAAGAAAAGCAACATTACAACGATATGACACAATAAAACGATAAAACGCACGATAAAACCTATTAGTTATTACTGTTAACAAATCGGCGGGAAAATGAGAAGATCAAAATCCATATTAATGATCAGAAAGTAAGTTATTAGATTCAAAATGAGAAATTAAATGTTTGTAAATTAAATACTCAAAAACCTTGTTTATGATATGAAGAAGACTAATGGGGCGGTAGTTAGAAAACTCAGATCTTTCTCCAGAAGCTTTGAAAATAGGGATAACAGATGCTGCTTTCTAGCAGACTGGAAAAAAAGACTCTGATAAGCTCTTGTTAAATAGTTTTGAAAGTATAGACGACAGCTCCGGAGAACACTTCTGCAAAACTATAACAGGTATGTTGTCCAAACCACAAGCTGTAAAAGAATCTAAGCAGGAAATTACTTTAGATACAGAAGCTGGATATGAATGTCAAGCTGCGATATGAATGTCAAGCAATGGATTAACCTGTTTGTCAGCTATATCAGGTAGGATATGATTAGTGGAACCAAAAGATGAGATTGATGAAAAGTTCTTAGCAAACAATTCAGATTTGTCTTTAGGTGAGGTCACAAAATTTGAACCACGCAAGAGAGGTGGAATAACAGATTTTCCCTTATTATAGACATTGTTAAAGATTCTTCAGAAGTCTCTGCAGCCTAACTTTTGAGATGAAATACAAGATTCTGTGACCTGAGAATAGCAGGCTTTGGTGTCAGGCAAAACCTTTTTACAATGGTTTCTTGCAATAGTAAACAGACAACTGTTTTCTAAAGAATTGTTTTGGCGATAAATATGGAAGTAAATGGTTACAATTGGAAATTGCAGCAGCAAATGAGGGGAAAACTATGGAGAAGAGTAAGGCTTGAGTTGGAATCATTGAAAAAGAATAAAAGATTCCATTCCAATATCAGATTTCTACCCAAGGGCTATCACAAAGAAAATCACAAAGAGTCCCAACCAGCTTTAAGGGAGTTGTATGAGGTACAATGATAAGGGAATTCTGATGATGAAGAAGAATGAAATAATAGTTTTAGAGAGATCAAAGCATGATCAGAAGCACCTAAGGGTAAATGTGGAGAAACAGAGCACTGACTAGACTCAGAAACAAGACACAAGTCGAGTAGAAAAGGTAAATGATTTGGATTGTTTGAAAAACAATTTAAAAAGTTGATTATTTGTGTTAGAGAATGAGAAAGGCAAAAGTTGTGGGCCTTAAAGTCTGCAGAGTCACTGACACTAGAAACAAGCTATTTAGTCCGATTAGCAATAAAGTAACCAACAACAATGATATTGGCTGAAGAATAAAGAGAAAGGGCTTGGTCAATTTGATCAGAAATAACATCAAAAAGAGTGCAGTCTTGAGATGAAGGATAGTGATTAGAACAAAGAAAAAATAGATTGAAGTGGTGATAAATGAAATCACATAAAAAAATAGTCTGCGGATTCAAATCTAGTTTCCTGACAAATAGGTAAATTCTTACAAATGTTAATACCCAGGCCAAGCATGTGACTATCATTACGAATTAAAGGAAGATAACAATCAACACTAAGATCACAGCTGAGTTCAGATGAAACAGCTGAATTCAAATTAGTCTCACAAAGAGCAAGTAGGTCTGGTGAACTTTGTAAGAGATAAGAACAAAAATTACTTGAAAAACCATGATTATTAGTGAATGATAGATTTATAAAATTTGGTGATGACGATTTGGAATTATAAAATGAGAAATTTATCTTATCTTCAATTAGTATACAGTAAACATAATCCTCAATTATAAAGTAATTGAATAAAGTTGAGGTTGATTATAAAGCATTTAAAAATAAATAAAAATACTATCTTTTACTGTTTGATATTCTTAATAAAATACCTATTCCTTATTAAAGTTAACATGCTCACATCTTGAACCTGCTTTTGAAATAAATGGTAAATTTTCACCTACCAACACCATCAAAATCATCTTTTTTTAGATTTATAAGAAAATCAGTTTAGATTTATAAGAAAATTTAAAGATAGATATTTACAATTGAAAGATACATAAAATGCCCTTAATAAAAACTTTCAGTTGTTTCCTTTTTCTTCTAAATTATATTATTATTATTATTCTGACAAAACTGTCAGGATTAAACTCTCTATGTTTTAAGTTTTGTGTGAATGCACACAAGATATCATTGATAGCACAACTATTTAATAGGGATTTGAACTATTTAAGTATATATGTGTGGGTGTGGATATATATATATATATATTATATATATGTGTATTTATATACATGTGTGTGTGTGTGTGTATATATATATATATACATATATATATTTATATATATATATATATATATATATATATATATATATATATATATATATATATATAATATATATATATATATATATATATATATATATATATATATATATATATATATATATATATATATATATATATATATGTATATGTATATGTATATGTATATGTATATGTATATGTATATGTATATGTATATATGTATATGCAGAGGTTAAACTAAATGTCAGACTTTGGGGCTCCTCAGACTGTTTTTGAGAACTGTTTGAGGGGGGCAACTAACCATTGTACATTTTTACTGAGAAAATGAACAATGGTTTGTTGCCTTCCTTTAACAGGGTTCAAGAATGATCTAAAGGACCTCGATGTCTGACACCTATTCTGGCCCCTATATACATATATGTATATATGTATATGTATATATATAGTTTTTAAATACCTGTGTTAAAACGTTACACTTTTCATTAAGCTCAAAGATAGGAAAATCCCAAGAATTAATTTCATTAAGTATTTCATCCACTTCTTTTGATGCAGCTGTTTCAAGCTCTATTTGCATTTCATGAGATGTTCTTCGACTATTTAATGAAGGCAACAACAAATTTTCTTTATTAAAATCAACAGCATGGTCATTATTCAGGACTAAATCATGTTGAACATTTGAACTGACATGATGCTCAGAACATTCTGCATTAGAAATGCTACTAGGAACAAAATTAACATTAGAAAAACTATCACTATTATTCTTAACTGTTTCTGTTTCACTTGATTCCCTGATTTCTACATACTCTGACAAGCTTTCCAGTCGTGTTTTACTTTTTTTATCAGCCTCTGATTTGTTAGAATCTTTGACATTTATTTGTCCTTCTAATTCACAAGCGCTATGCGATTCTTCAATGCTATTATAATATGTAGGACAATTGTTGGATACCTCAATTTTGAACATATCTTCATCGGGGGGTTGATTTATTATTGATAAAGGACTTCCACATGGAGAACGAGTTTTTGTATACGAATTTTTTTCAAGTTCTGAAAATATATTTGAGTGCGATAAAGAACGAACCGACACATTTTTAATGAAACTATTATGTACATTTTTTTTAGAATAATATTCCATGTCAATGGTTGGCATTCCTGTTGCTGATGTTGTAGTGGTGTAACTGCTAGACATTCTACGTGATCCTAAGTTTCTATGCATACGCTAAAAACAAAAACTAAATTTAATACTATTGTTTTTTATAATAACAATTATTATATTAGTGTTCTTAATACATTCTTATCACACATTCCTCTCTTTTTTTGGAGGACTATACTTGTACATTTGTACATTTACAGGAACAAAAAAATTTATTCAAGTTTATATTTACCCATGAGATCCTATTAATAATTCATCTCAATCAAAAATCATCCATTGATTTTGCTTACTTATGCTATTTTGCTTACTTATGCTTACATTTACTTTGCTCAGCTTACAAAAGTGTGCTAATAAAATAAAAAATTTTAAAATATGTTTATTCTGAGATTAAATTTGCTGCTTCTAAGATACGGAAAAAATTTTAACATTTAAATCCTTTTACCTTTTTTAAGGAAAGAGGTAAATCATCTTTAAAATCAGGCTGGTTCAACACCTGCTGTTCATCTTCTTTTGTTTTTTGTTTTTCAAACATTGTCACTAGCGGATTGGTGTATGTTTGGCGTTGAAATTCACTTTGCAAAAATGGAGAAAGCATATCAGCAATTATACGAAGAGTTCCTATTACATTAATTGGTAATGATGAATCAGCAAGAAGATCAGATAACATACCATGAGCTTCACCAAGTGTGCTAAAGTCTACAGAACCTGAGCTGCATTTCTAAAGGTAAATAAATAATCAATCAAAAAAAAATTATGTAATAAATGTATTATTATTAATGCAAATTTTTTTTATGAATTGCATAGGTGTATAAAAATTGAATGGTAATATACTGCTCTGATAAGAAAGAACACAGTAACTCAATTTTCAAGATAAATTTTTTTTGGCGTAATACTATTTATTATTATTTTTTTGACCTGGTCTATAAGTAAGACCACTGTATGCGATCTTTAAGTATCTGTTATAGATGTTTTAATTTTACAGTATCTGCAGGAAATATAGCCAAAATTGATAAGAAAACAGTAATTTTTCAAAATGGATATTTTGCAGATACTGTGTTATCAGGGGTAGTCCATCATATTATCATAAGTAGATATTTTATTTACAGATTTATACTTTTGAATTTATTGTATAAAAACTTTTTTTAACATAAATTTAAAAAATTAACTTTTTCTCTGTGATTTTACAACTTTTTTTTTAGATTTTTTTATAAAGCATGATTATTATTTTTGAAATTTGTACTTAATTTTGCTTCTTTTAAGACGTTGAAATATATTTTGTTAAATTTATACACTACTTTAACTATTTTATATTATTTTATAATTTATTTATAACCTCTGTCTGATGTTTAAGTATTTACCCATTGAAAATAATTTTTGTTATAAAACTTTGTGACTTGTGAGTGTTATTTTATTATATAGTAAACATTTATTAAGACATGTGATACATAATCAATGTATAAAATGAAATTAAGATTTTATTATAAAAGAAATATATTTTATGAAGTGTTAATTATTTACAATCAGAAAACAATTTTTTTAATTTTAAAAGTTTAGAAGTTTTTAATATTTTGGAAACAAAACTATTTGTTCAAATTTTTTAAAAACTTCATTACAAAATGGCATAAGAAAAGTGATTAATAAAAAATTCTTAAACATGCAATATGATCATTATAATTTATGATTATTCTTCTAAATTCAATATAATTTATGATTGGTTCTTAACTAACCATTTAATAATATGGTAAGAAAGTTCAAAATTCAAATTGAAAGAGAAACTATTAGGGAAGAAAGTATTAGGAAAGAAAGTATTAGGGAAGAAACTATTAGGGAAGAAAGTATTAGGAAAGAAACTATTAGAGAAGAAACTTTATGGGAAGGCATTTATTTAATAAGTTAAATTTGTTTCACAGATGTTTGATAAAAAAACAAGTTAAACAGAACTAAAATTTATTATTTAAAATAATTTTTCAAAAAACTTTTTAAAATTTTATTGTTTTAGTGTCCATCTGTTATCCTTTTCTTAATAATGAAATCTAACTATAACTAATAAAATCAAATCAAAACAAAAAATGAACAAAACAAGAAAACAAAAACAAAAACAAAAAAAAAACAAAGGGAAAAAAGATGGTATTGGATTTAAAAATAAAGAAACAATGTGTATTTTAAAACATATTTGTATTCAAACATAACTTTGAAAAAAGACAACATAATAACAAAAAACTTGATAAAATGAAATAAATTTCTTTTTATCACAGTATAACTACAATTATAAAGCCTTTTATAATAAAATGAAAATTAATAGCCATTTTATGAAGACAAGTAATAAAAACTGGATTTTTGGCATAAAAATCAAAATGTCATCAAGAAGGTGACTATTTTCTAGATCAAAATCAAATAAAATTTATTATATTAAAATAAGCAACCATTTATAACATCTAAAAAAAAAAAAAGAATAATCCAAACATCATTTAAAAGGTTATATAGCATATAAACCTGAATTTAGTAATTTAGCTATTGTAAGGCTTTCAAAAGGAAAAAAAAACTTTTAAAAGCTAAAGTACTTTGAAGATAACCTTTAACATCTTAGTATGTTGGCAAAACATAATTTATAATAATTTTTAAAATTATATATAAATTAAAAAAAATATATATATATCTTTTATTGAAATAGAAATGTTTTTTTAATTTTTATCTTATTTGAAATAACATATTTTGGACACACAACACACATACACACATATGTATACAAGCTTAATTAGTAATAAAA
>NC_088931.1:65422500-65535000 GCF_038396675.1 Hydra vulgaris | reverse complement strand
TCATGAGTTTTTAATGATTCATGTTTTTAATAATTCATTTTATTTATATAAATGTAAAAACTATACTCAAGTTTAAATAAAAATACAAGTCAAGTTTACAATTAGCATGAGTTGTAACTCTGAGTTACAAAAAAGGTTTAAATTTTAAAACAAAACCCAAAATGAATTTTCATTTCAGACATAAATGAAATTCACGTCAAGGTAAGTTTCATTTTGCTTGGAGAAGCATGTTTTTATGTATGAATAAAATATAAAACTTTTTTGTTTGTCTAGAATAAAATAGCATGTAAACATATATATATATATATATATATATATATATATATATATATATATATATATATATATATATATATATATATATATATATATATATAACTTAAATTGCTAGTTTAGATGAGCACTCTGACATTACACTAAAAAAGCCTGCTGCCGGGGGCTTCAGTACATACATCGACTGACAAATAGCCTGACTCATAGCAGAGTGCTGCTACATCGATTGAGGGTTTGGGTTGGGGCAGCAATCTTTCATTACTCTTTGTTTTTCTCCTTTTTCTGTAAACGCTGTATGCTATAAAGATAAGCAAAACCAAAAAACTTAAATTAATGCGGAAGTACATTAAGTTTTATCGTTTTTTAAAAAACCACAATAATAATGACTAGAAAGCTTTTTTTAATTAATAGTGTTTTTGTTTTTGTTCTTTAAAAACATTTTTTTTAAACAAGCACAGAGTGTTGCTACATAGACTATCTTATAGCCTGCTGCTACAAGTAGGTGTTGCTACATTGACTATCTTATAGCCTGACTCGCAACAAAGTGTTGCTACATCTACCATCTTATAGCCTGACTCGCAACGGAGTGCTGCTACATCGACTGAGGGTTTGGTTAGGACAGGCAGTCTATCATTGAAGAAAAAATTAATGGTTTATTAGCATGCTTTTTAAAACTACAGTTTATCAAAGAAACTTTTCGACTACCATGTAAGACTATGTATATATATATATATATATATATATATATATATATATATATATATATATATATATATATATATATATATATATATATATATATATATATATATATATATATATATATATGTATGTATATATATATATATATATATATGTATGTATATATATATATATATATATATATATATATATATATATATATATATATATATATATATATGTATATATATATATATATATAGAGAGAGAGAGAGAGAGAGAGAGAGAGAGAGAGAGAGAGAGAAATATAGATATATAGATATATATAGATATATATAGATATATAGATATATATAGATATATAGATATATATAGATATATATGTGTATACAGTACTGTGCAAAAGAAAGTAGCACCTAAAAAATTTTTTTTTAAATGTTAATTTAAATAAATATAAGTAAATAATATTGAGTTTTCATTAAATTAAACTAAGATATTATTTTAAATAAAGCTATATTTATTTATTTTAGTTAATGATTTCATTAATAATATAATTTTAGTACTAATAAAATGCCAAAGATATCAATAAATGACAGAAATCACATCATTGTTTTACATGAAGAGGGCAATAATCAAGTTAAAATAGCCAAACATGTGAATTGTTTGTGAGCCTCAGTTCAAAAAATAATTAAATATGATGAACAGTTTTTAAACAGCGCTATGAAATCACAAAAAAGTAAGCCCAGAACTCGTTCAAGATCTTAAAAGAGCTAGCTAGAACTTTAGTACATGCATCTACTGTGCAACAATCTTTAATAAAATCTGGATTAAAAGGCTGTGCAGCTATTTAAAAACCTTTACTATGCAAAGGTAATAAAGAAAAAAGATTAAAGCTTGCCAAAGAGCACAAAGAGTGGCAGAAAAATCAATGTGACAAGGTATTATTTACAGATGAATCTAAATTTCAAATATTTGGGACGAATAGACGTCAGTATGTTAGGCGAAGAAAGGTAGAGGCATTGAAAGAGTCTTGTCTAGCATCAACTATCAAACATGGTGGAGGGAATATTCAAGTTTGGGGGTGTATTTCAATAAAAGGGGTAGGGGATATTGTTAAAATAACAGAAAAGCTTACAGGTGAAAAATATAAAAATATTTTACATAATCATACTGTGCCTTCAGGACGACAACTGATAGGGGATTATTCTATCCTACAACCAGATAACGATCCGAAACACTTGCAAATTAGTTGAAAATTATTTGTCAAATCTGGAAAAAGAGGGAGTGCTTCAAACCATGTCTTGGCCTCCTCAGAGCCCCGATTTGAATATAATCGAACATGTTTATCTGACTTGAATATAATCAAACTTAGAAAGAAGATTAAAAGGTTGCCAAAGAATGTAAATGAACTTTGGAATGTTCTAAAAGAAGAATGTTATAATGTCCCCATCACATTTATTGAAAATCTGTATAAAAGCATAAATAACAAACTCCAATATGTTATTGTAAATAAAGGTGGTCACACTAAATATTAATTAAGTCTCTATGTATAGTTATAAATTTAAATGTTTTTAATAAAAATTGTATTATATTACACAATTTAATAAAAAATATGTTTGTACCTATATTTTTGTTTTAACTTCATTTTGTTTGACATTTTATCTTGAATATATTAAAATTCTCTTAGGTGCTACTTTCTTTTGCACAGTACTGTATATATATATATATATATATATATATATATATATATATATATATATATATATATATATATATATATATATATATATATATATAAATATATATATATATATATATATATATATATATATATATATATATATATATATATATATATATATATATATTAGGGTGGCCCTAAAAACAATTTTTTTGAAAAAAATCTGCTCCCACCCTTTAAATGTGTTCTATATAATACAAAAACACTAGGTTTAAAATTTTGTTGAATAAAAAATATTTTTAGAGGTCCCCCAAAACCCTTTAATATTTAACGGGTCCCTAATATTTAAAAAAAAAAAGTTTCTCGAAAATAGGTCAACCTGGTACTCAAATGAAGCGAAATTATATAAAAATTTCAAAAATAATATTCATTTTGAAATAATAAAGTTATTTTAGGTTTTACTACGTAAAAATCTTGTTTTTTAGCAAAAAATGAAATAAGTGAATTTTTCATGATAATTGTGATAAATAAGTTTAAACTTCAAATTTATTTTTTAAAATGAATAATATTTTTGAAATTTTTATATAATTGCGCTTCATTTGAGTACCAGGTTGACCTATTTTTGAGAAACTTTTTTTTTGAAAATATTAGGGACCCGTTAAATATTAAAGGGTCTTGGGGGACCTCTATAAATATGTTTTTTTCAAAAAAAATTTAAACCTAGTGTTTTCGTATTATATAGAACACATTTAAGGGGTGGGAGCAGATTTTTTTCAAAAAAGTTGTTTTTAGGGACACCCTAATATACATATATATATATATATATATATATATATATATATATATATATATATATATATATATATATATATATATATATATATATATACATATATATGTACAGGGTGTTAGCCAGGAATATATTTTTTCACCGCATTTTTTGCTATTTTGGGAATATTTATTGTTATAGTTATACTGAATATTAGTAGTCTTTATTTATACTGTTTTATTACTTTAATAAGAAATAAAAAAGTTCTTTGAATTTTGGGAATTCCGTGGTATATGCGGTGTCATTGGTCTTGCTAATACCCTGATATATGCAACTATAAATGTGTGTTTAGATAAGCACTGTGATAAGGCTCCTGCTGATCTTTATTCATACATATACATATATATATATATATATATATATATATATATATATATATATATATATATATATATATATAATATATATATATATATATATATATATATCAGGGATGAGGAGTCCCAAAAGGACTCCGGCTTTATATCTCTACTTTTTCCAAGTCTGCAGTGTCCAGAAGCTCTAAACATGTTTGTTGACTTATGATCTGCTATAAGAAAAAAATTCATGAGATTTAATGGCTTAAAACTTATCGTTTTTAAGCCCAGAGTCCTGGAGTCCTTGCCGCCATTATATCTAAGGACTCCAGGTTCAAAAAATGATTGTTCCTCTAACCTGAAAGTCTTAATTTTTTTTCTCTGAGTAGTCCATAAACTTATTTATATTTTTAGAGCTCCTGGATACCAATAATAAAGATGAAGTAATCTTTTTGTGACTTTCAAATCTAGAGTCCTTTTTGGGACTCCGCATCCCTGATATATATATATATATATATATATATATATATATATATATATATATATATATATATATATATATATATATATATATATATTAGGGTGTCCCTAAAAACAACTTTTTTGAAAAAAATCTGCTCCCACCCCTTAAATGTGTTCTATATAATACGAAAACACTAGGTTTAAATTTTTTTTGAAAAAAACATATTTATAGAGGTCCCCCAAGACCCTTTAATATTTAACGGGTCCCTAATATTTTCAAAAAAAAAGTTTCTCAAAAATAGGTCAACCTGGTACTCAAATGAAGCGCAATTATATAAAAATTTCAAAAATATTATTCATTTTAAAAAATAAATTTGAATTTTAAAATTATTTATCAAAATTATCAAGAAAAATTCACTTATTTCATTTTTTGCTAAAAAACAAGATTTTTACTTATTAAAACCTAAAATAACTTTATTATTTCAAAATGAATGTTATTTTTGAAATTTTTATATAATTTCGCTTCATTTGAGTACCAGGTTGACCTATTTTCGAGAAACTTTTTTTTTTAAATATTAGGGACCCGTTAAATATTAAAGGGTTTTGGGGGACCTCTAAAAATATTTTTTATTCAACAAAATTTTAAACCTAGTGTTTTTGTATTATATAGAACACATTTAAAGGGTGGGAGCAGATTTTTTTCAAAAAAATTGTTTTTAGGGCCACCCTAATATATATATATATATATATATATATATATATATATATATATATATATATATATATATATATATATATTTATATATATATATATATAAATATGTATAAATATATATATATATATATAAATATGTATAAATATATACATATATAAATATGTATAAATATATATATATAAATATGTATAAATATATATATAAATATAAATATATATATATATATCAGCCCTCGGATTTAGGAAAAGTGAGGTTGCCAATAAATTGCTGACCATAAACTGTATTAGGTCAGCAATTTATTATATATAAAGGGGTTGCTACAAAATATAGAAATGATGTCTGCAATTTTTTGCCAACCTTAAACACACAAGTCGGCAGTAAGGTCGGCATTGCCGACCCTAATTCTGAGGGCTGTTATATATATATATATATATATATATATATATATATATATATATATATATATATATATATATATATATATATATATATATAAAAATATATATATATATATATATATATATATATATATATATATATATATAATTTATTATATATGTTATATTGTGAATTATGTATCTTTTATTTCATCTTGTCAAACAAACATATATTTATATATATATTTTTTTTTTTCAAAAAAAATTCAGAGCATTCTGGAAACATTTATTGTCAAACAATTTGACAAATATTTTTTTGGTAGAAATTCATTAGACATAAAATTGAACATTTATTAAACATAATGAATAGAGAAAAAAAAAAAATTTGTGAATTTGCAACTGAAACAAGATGGACAGAACAAGCAACAAATTTCTGTAAGTATTATATCGCTAATTAAAGTCTTTCAAGTTGCTATATTGCAACTTGAAAGTCTTTTTAAAACTTGGAGAGATTTTAATCGGCTCAAAATCCAAGTTAAAAAAAAAGAGTAAAAAATTTGTGGTCAGTGTAGATTATCTTTTACGTATAAACCAGATGCATTAGACATTATAGTAATTCATGAAGACAAAGAAATTCTCATTACCTAACATGAGAAAAAACAACCTTATTTAATGGGATCTGTGAATAGTGCTTTGGCTGCAAAAAAGAAATAATGCATGCAAAAATAAAATTAAAAAAAAATTGTAAGAAAAAAGTTGAATAAAATGCAAAGCACCAACTTCTCTGACTTGGGCAGACATCAACAGACATCATGCGCCCTCATCATCAGACATCAACTGGGCAGAGATCATGGGCACCCACAGGATTTTTTGATGTTTCAAATATGACACTTTAAAGCATTGTGCAAACTCCAAACTTCTTTACGTTTAAGCTTATATCAAATGAAGATGCTTTGCAAGAAATTATGGTGATGGAAGTCACCATAATTTTTTAAAACAAAAATTTTTAAGCAAAAATATTTCTAAATGTTTGCCCTCATCCCTTCTCAAAGGTGAGGGCAGTTAATAAGTAAAATTTTCAACTTAATTATCTCATACTAAATTTAAATTTAATGACAGGTTTTTAACTTCAGTAAAAAATCTGTTAACATTTAAAAGTTATGACCATGTAAATTTACAACTCTCAATTTTCGTTGTTGTTGAGGAGAAGGAGGGGGGGGGGGTGAGGGAAGCGTTGTTAGAAAACTTGCATGGTCATAACTTTTGAACATAAAAAGAATTTTGAATAAAATTTTAAAGCTGTCAACGAATTTAAATTTAGTATTAGATAATAAAGTTGAAAAAACTTATTAATTCACTGCTCTTATGTTTGGAGAACGCCATGGGCATTACATGGATCATGCAGATGCGCATGGCAGAGATATACTGTATCTTTGCATATTATTATAATTTCATGAAGTTTCTTTATCAGCAGTTTTTGAAATCAGTAATGATCTTAGCTCTAGTCTTGAAGTTTTAATTTTCTAGTTAGTTTAAAGCAATTTTAAGCATATTGGGAATTTATTGCTTCTATATCTTATGAGTTAGGAATTGTAGAAGAAAAGTTCAGTGTAGATATCACATATCACATTGTATATCATTCATTAAACTTTACAACAGACCAGTTAAAGAAGACATAGCCTTGCAACAATCACCATGAGATTCTCGAGCTAACAACCATATTTCTTAGAAGTGTTTCATTTCATAGTGTTATTTTCTGATGTCTTTCTGATGTCTGAGGATCTAAAATGCATCATGCGCGTTACATGAGTACACATCTCGGTGCCTTTAAAATATGAAAGTTTCATAAACAATGAAAGCTCTTTAAAACTTTGGGTTTTTTAGAAATTTGGCCTCCTTGATATGACTTAGCTGATAAACTCCCTCCTTAAGCTTCCAAACTAAGCCTAATTAGGAAGGAGCTTTCAAAAGCTTCATCAAACAATAGTCCTAAAGTATTTATGGTATCTGTCCAAAGAACTTGTGGAACTTTCTTTGTTTCTGATGTTGTAGTAACTTCTGTAAAAAACCATTGTTTTATGAATGTAAATGTACATGCATTTGACAAATTTTAGAGTCTTGGTCTTGCTAGAGGTCATGGATTAATGCCAGCAGATAAATATATTGCTCTTTTAGAGGAAAAACTTAAAACATTTGGTATTTCATTAGATGTGGTTTCAATTACGACAGATGGAGCATCAGTAATGAAGAAAGTAGGAAAGTTAATTAGTGCTAATCATCAATTATGTTTAGTATATGGCATACAATTGGCAACAAGTTTTTTTATGATAAAGATAGTTGTTGTCCATCAGCAAATTCAACTTATTTAGAACAAGAATATTTTTTGAACAATGACGAAGAAAAAGATGTTGTTAGTTTAGAGCGATTATCTGAAACGAAAATTGTTCCCATTATTATGCATGCAAGTATTGATCTGCTGATAGAAAAGATTTGCAAAATTGTAATAATATTTTGCCTATTACCGACAAAAAATGAAATACCTCAGAAAAATATCATAGGGAAATTGAGTAATACTAGTTTCATTAATTTTGGGCACTTGAACCCGTTGGAGTAAACTACTAATAATGTTGGAGTGTTTTTATGAAGTTAGAAATCCTATATGAAAAAGTCGAATTGATATAGAGTCTACAATCACATTTGACGAAAACGATATTGGCTTATTATAAAACATAATATCAGCCTTGCAGCCTTTGAAAGTTGCTGTAAAAGTATTGTGTTGCAAAGATGTTAATCTTAAAACAGCTGATATAACATTACAATTAGCAAAACACTTTATTAAGCAACGAACTTAAGAATGAATTAATATTACGAATAAAGGAACGGCAAAGTGTCAGTTTACATTTTCTCAAACAATTTGATTGGCAGTAATGTTGAAAATAATGGAATATTTAATAAAATCAGTAAAACTGCCTTAACTAAATCAATTACTGAGTTAATTGAATGTATTTCTAAGAATTGAAATGGAGATTCTCAATGATGGTGATGATCTGTTAATCATGTAGATGAAGTTACAGTAGTCGATGTACCTTCAGCTTCCTCACCACTTATAAAATTAAATACTGAGATAAATATATTGTTAAAAGGAAAGTTTTGATTAGAAATTTAAAAAAAACTTTAATTCTAGAAAATGATTTTAAGAAGAAAAACAGGAAAGATATGCATGTATTAAAATATTTGCAATAAATAAAAATTGTATGCGATCATCTCTTGACCATTCACTCAACAAGTGCTGAAGCAGAACATGGCTTCTCTACCGCAAGGCTCATTGCCACAAAAACTGCAATTAAGTGACAGAAGTATAGATGATCTATGCTTCTTGCATATTTTCAAAAAGAATGATACATTGAAAATAATGTGATTTATTTTCTTTTTTAAATGAACTAATTTTATTTTTATTACTTTTATAATTTGTATTTATTTTCAATATATTTTTATTTGATAAATTATCAGTAATTATATAGATATTTATTAGAACATCATCAAGCCTTTCCGGGAAGCGCGTGTGGCCACACGCCTTGTTTGACTACGTTTAATGTAATTTTTCAGACAAACTGACCACAGCAGTTCACATCTTTTAACTTATAAAGCATTTCAATAATTCGTGGCAAGAACTTATCTACTAAGAAAAAAACAAAAAACAATCCTAAAAAAATGAAACAAAATTGTAGCAAAATACCAAGTTTAATTAAATAAACTAGAAATCTTAGTAATTAAAAAAAGTAAATAAAATATTTTTTTATTTTTTCATATAAAATTTTTATACAACTTTTGTATTCTTTTTGTTGAAAAAAACATCTTTTATAACAATTTAACAAAAATTTAAAGTTTTAATAACTCACAATTTTTATCAGTCCATATATTTAAGAAACCAATTTGCTATCTATAAGAAATTTTGTTAATTTTTTTCTTATGTTTATTACGTTTATTCATTTTCACTTTTAAAAATGTTTTTGCTATATTTGACTTTTTTTCTCAATACTTATATAATAGGAAAATAAGAAAATAAATTGTTATTTATTTGTAAAAAATGTTATTTGATTAATAAACTTTGAAATGACGGAATAAATGTATTTACCACATTTGATGCATGTCTGAAATTGTTTCTTTTGTATTGCCCAACTTCCAATGTTAATACGAATTACTAGAGATAATGAACATAACAACTGCTCTGTTTAAAAAAATGTATTTAAAAACTTAAAAAAAAGTTTTAAATAGGCTCCTAAAAATTTTGTTAAAAAAGTTCAGTAAATTAACAGAAGCCCACAAGATTTTGGAGCATTGTTTTATTTTTTTACATGGAAATAAAAAAAACAATTAGTTTTCTTACTTTCCTGTGCATTGAAAAAACAGCAAAGTTTACTTTCCTGTGCATTGAAAAAACAGCAAAGACATTTGAAAAACAAATTTAAAATTTATCCTTTTTTAAAGAGAAAATTATAAAGAATTTCCTTAATAACTGAAAAAAGTCGCAAAAAAATTGTAAATCAAAAAAAAAAAAATTTTCCTTGACTTGTATTAATTTTGGTAGTGAAAAAATAACATATGCCCTAAAAATAAGAAAACAAAAAGCGTAAAATATTTAGGAATATTATTTTTTTGACAACAATTTTCTTTTTTTATTATTTAATTTTTTTAGCTTATTTTATTTAAATTTTCTATTTCATATAGTCTTCGGTTCTTCTCTTCGAGTATTGCTGTTTTATTCTCTAGTTTCTGATAGCTTTTTTTTTGCCATGAATTCTTAAAACGCTTACTATATAAAAATGTGGTCAAGTTGTCTAAAAAAATTACTTTAGGCATGGATGAACAAGGCGTGCAATCTCACGCACTTCCCAGGAAGGCTTGCATTATATACATTTTTTAAAGGACATGAAGGCCCATGTAAAGATGGACACTAACAGCATGCCCATAAATAAACTAAAAATGTATCACCACAAAAATAATTACTAAATTATAAAAAAACAAATAATGGTTTCATTTAGAATAAACATTTGTTAAAGTCAAAAGAGTTAACTTTATTTTTAAACATTAAAATATTTTTTGCATGCACAGCTTCTGAGGTCATATTATTCCATATGTCAGCAACTTGGTAAGAAAAACTATATTTTCTTGAATATAAGCAACAAATTTGTTTGCGTATTTTATAAATATGATAAGGTGTTTAGCTTTTGTTGTCAATTACAAAGAACATAGATATTTCTGTACTAACTAGTTGGTGAAAAATTTTAAAACGTTATTAAGTTACTTTTAAGGCACCAAACTTAAAGTAATTCCAAATCAAGCAACTGTAGTAGTCGATTATGATTTTTTCTTGTAAATTTCTAGGGTTCCTAATTTTGTTAGTAAATTTTTTATTGGACGCTTTCATTTGATTTGATCAATTCAATTTAGTGTGGGGACCAATATGGAGAACAAGGGTCATCTTTAAAACATTTCAACATTAGATATGCTCTAAAGATAGCTTGATGAATGACGTTAGAAATACAATTTTTATAGTTAAGATTACAGTCCATTGTTACTCCTTTTAAGTTAGAAGAACAAGCCAAAGTACACTCACCTAATTTATAGTTATCCTTTATACTTTTGTGAAATGAGGGAGGTGCTATTCTAAGTGCAAAACATTTAATATTAGCAATTGATAGTTGCCACCTTTCTGCCCAGAGTACAAGCCTATTTAGAGCAACTACTTGGCTTAGATCTATATTATGGTACAAACTATATAACTTTATACGATGCAAGTTTAACTAATAGTTTGGGATGAGAGACAAAGTCAAACTCTTTTTGGAAATCAATATATACAACACTCGTTATTTAGTAGTTATTTAGTGCAGTGTTCCAATCATTAGTAGATTCTAAGAGACTTTTATATACGTTAGTGATGATGAAAACCATGTCTCTTGGTTGGATTACATTCCATGCAGCCCAACAATTGATAATCTGATAATAAATATTTCAGTTCTGACAGATTTTATAGCATCAGATCAAAAACCAATAACATTCTCTCTTTCTTGCTCATTAGAAAACACAATCGAAATAAAACAACAATCCTTATTTGAAATTGTCTAGCAATACTACTAAATGGCAGACTTGTAATGGTAAGTTATTAGCCATTTATGAAAAAGGGTTAGGCATCATATTGCAAGGTATACATGTACCAATTACTTTGTTTACTGATGTTATGGGAGAAATCTATAAGACAGATGTTTATATAGACTTGTTTTATAGTAATCTCATGAATTATATTCAATATGTTGTGGCTAACACTAAACCACAGAGTGGGGCAAAAAATAAATTCTGAATTTAATACTACTGGTCGGAATAATTTTGTTAAAGACAAGCATGATATTGCTAGAGATGCATTTAAATTATGGACTTTGCAAGGTAAGCTAAAACAAGGTGATCTTTATGAAAATAATTAAGAGTACTCGCACCACCTTTAAACTAGCTATGAGATACCGTAAGAGACATGACAAGCAATTAAAAATTGATAAGTGTGGGGCAACAAAATAAATTCTGAATTTAATACTACTGGTTGGAATAATTTTGTTAAAGACAAGCATGATATTGCTAGAGAGGCATTTAAATTATGGACTTTGCAAGGGAAGCACCACCTTTAAACTAGCTATGAGATACTGTAAGAGACATGACAAGCAATTAAAAAGTGATAAGTGTGGGGCAACAAAATAAATTCTGAATTTAATACTATTGGTCGGAATAATTTTGTTAAAGACAAGCATGATATTGCTAGAGATGCATTTAAATTATGGACTTTGCAAGGGACGCTAAAACAAGGTGATCTTTTTGTAAAAAATTAAGAATACTCGCACCACCTTTAAACTAGCTATGAGATACTGTAAGAGACATGACAAGCAATTAAAAATTGATAAGTGTAGAAAATTTTTATAACATCGATCCAAAAAAGTTTTGGAACAGTATAAATTGTACCAGTAATAAAAAAGCTGTGAGCCACACTGCTAGTGAGGGAGAAGCCGTTGGTGACATGGATATAGCTCATATGTGTAAATACCACTTTCAAGCAATATATAACTCAATAATAAAAAAAAAATACAAAGTCCACTTTGCTGAGAAAATGCAGCTACCTAAACTAGGTATTGTAGATGTTAACATCAGTGTCAATGAGGTTTTCGCAGCAATAAAAAATCAGGAAAAGAAGATGGTTCTGATGGTTTATGTATGGAAGATTTTATATATAGAAAAAGGTTACACCTTCTAATTAGTATATTTTTCAACTTCTGTTTAAGGCATGGGTATTTACCATTAAAGTTTTGTGAAACCATAATTATTCCTTTGGTGAAAAGCAAAGTGGCCAACCTTACTGATGTGAACAATTACAGGGCGGTTGCACTATCCCCAGTTATATTGAAAATATTTTGTTACAAAAAATAAATATACCAGACAATTTAGATGATTACCAGTTTGGTTTTAAATAGAAGCATTCTACAACTTTATGCACAAGTTAAACTACACATCTAGAGGTAGTCATGTACTTACATTGTTTATAGATTTTAATAAAGCATTTGAAAACATTGATTGCAGACTTCTGTTTTGTAACTTATAAGATCAAGGAATGTCAAAAAGTATTGCAAGTCTGCTTGCATTCTGGTACAGTAACCAGGAAATGTGTAAACCTCCTGCTTATTGTATAGGAAATGGTGTACGACAAGATAGTATTTTATCACCATTATTATTTAGGTTTTACATTAGTAATTTAGTATTTAAAATTCCAAATATGCATATTGAAGGTATTGGTGTAGTTGGTATAGTGCTTGCCTCATAAGTAAGAAGTTCCAAGTTTGATCCCTACCACGTCTCTGGTAGTACCACGCTCAACTTGTTTCTCTGCAGTGGCCTTGTTCATCAAATAGTAGCCTAAACTAATAGTACTGTAGTGTCAACTGTAGTGACCTTCACGGCTTTAGGGAGATGAATTGAAGTTAGAAAAGAAAAAAAAAAAGTGAGCACTGTAATTTAAACATTGATTGTACTGATTTTTTAATAACAATAATATATAATAACACATGGTGTTATGGTTCTTACCTAATGACAATCAAAACATATATATATATATATATATATATATATATATATATATATATATATATATATATATATATATATATATATATATATATATATCTATATATATTAGGGATATGACTTTTTAATTTTTTTTCAAATAAAATGTTTCCTGTATCATAAATCGATGAACTTTTACCTAAAATCATGAAAAAAGGCCCAAATAGCTTTCTGCAACAAAAAAAGGTCACCCCAAAATAAAAATTTGATTTACCATTTTTATACATTCATTTTTGACCGATGTTTTAATCTTAAGCTTAATTCTCAGCTTAATTCTATTTATTTCATTATTTTGTTATGAATTTATAAATATAACGCCACACGTTACCATGGCAACGAAACAGCCGTGTGCCGGCAAATACTTGGAATTGTTATGTGATGACGTCATTGTGTTACCACGGTGATATAGACGACTGTAACAGACTGTAGAAGATTATAGAACTTAGTAGAACATTCTGGAAGCTCTAAATAATTATATAAGCGAGCTGCTGTCAGAGCTCAGTGTTGATAATGTGAATAGTTCTATGAAGTACTCTGCGTGTAACTGAGCTAATAAGGAACTACTGAAGCGAACTAAAGACGCTGTAAGTGTACGAAGTATAAGTAGTTGTAGCATTATCGTTAGGATACGGACTGGATTATCGAACTGTTATCAACATTGACTGGATTATCGAACTATAATTGGATTACTATACAGTTAAAGTATTTTATTAATTAAACGACTTTATTAAACGGATATTTACGCTCAGCTATCCGTAAAGTCGTAACAATATTATATGATGTCTCACAAGAAAAGTCATACCACAGTAACAAAGAACAAGAAGACTTGGACTAAAAATTTGGTGAGATTTCAAGAGTCACACAGAAGAAGAGGAAGCGTGGCTGTAGAAGAACATTCACTCGATGAAAAATCCAGAATACCACTTCAATTGCAGATCGTAGGAAGATACCAGTTTCTCGGAGCATATGTTAAAGGAAGAAAAGAACGAATAGATCAAATTTCTAAGGAAATTACAAAATTGTGGGACAATAAACTGAATTTTCCACGTGTGTCTGATCAAGTGATTTTCCACGTGTGTCTGATCAAGAGCAAAGCTTATGAAGGTGCTGAAGGTCTATGATGAATGTGTCAAGCGTGGAAAATATGATGTTCTCAATGCATTATTTGACATCACGAAAGTGAATGGCCAGTGGTTATCCTCGGAAGATAAACGTCTATACCACCTACAAAAAGAAAGTAAAGGACAGGTGGGGTACTCAACAGGACAAGTGGCAAGTAAAGAAACCATTCACCCTTCCAAGAGAAGGAAAGTCCAGTCTGGAACAGCAATACCTTCCACATCACAAGTCCTGTCTACCACAGACAGTGGTACTGAATCTGAAAACTGCAAAAGTAAGAGTGAAGATGATGAAGACGACGACGGTGATAAAGACGATGATGAGGACACTCAGAAAAAAACTAGAAAGCACTACAAAAGTAAATTTGCTGTAAGTATGGTTACATCAAGTGGAGTTTCCACAAAGAAAGCTGCTAAAATATGCAATGTATTATCACAACAAGGTATTGATATTCCAACTCCAAGTCAATCAGCAATTTACAAGTCCATATTCAAAGAGGCAGGTAAATTAAAAAAAGAAATGATACAACAACTTAAAATGGAACAGTGGTCCTTACACTTTGACGGCAAACGAATAGATGATAAGGAATATCAGGTAGTTGTACTTCAGAATGAAAGAACTGACGTGAAACTTGATGCACTGCGTTTAAAAGATGGCAAAGCTGAAACTGTTGCTGAAAAAATTGCCAAACTTATTGATGAATACAATTTGTGGAATTCAATTAAGATGATCATTACTGATACAACAAACGTCAATACTGGGAAGAGAAATGGAGTTGTTGTGAAGTTGCAACGTATGTTTAAATTAAAGGGTGTCACAATACCACAATTTATCGGTTGTCAGCATCAAGTACTAGACAGGATTCTCCGTCTGGTGATGGACGAAGAACTTGGGGGTGATACCAAATTTCCAAACATTGAATACCCATTTGTGTCTGAACTGTTGAATAAGTATGATGAACTGAAGGATAAGTTTGTGAATGGAACTGTAGAAATTCTTGATAAATCAGGGTGGAGAGACGATATGAAGTTTTTGTACCATTTAACAAGAGTGTTTAGGTTCTATGAAGAACAAAGAAACTTCCCTCTGATTCACTTTCAGAACATTCCTAATATGAGCAATGCCAGATGGAACTCAAGAGCCATTCTCGCCATTCTGGCTTTCATTCTTATGCCTGAAGCGAGAAAGAATTTGGAGAAGGTTTGCAGGTTCATTTCATATGAGTGGGCAGAACATTGGTTTAGTAGTCAAAAGTACAATGACAATGACTTCAAGAATTTATCTGATGTATTGAAGCCTTACAAAAAGGCATTGCAGTCATTCAAAAATCACTGGAAGAAAGAGCCATCCGTCATCGACATACCACGAAGTAATCAGATAGCTGAACGTGCAATCAAGGTGATGCAAGACCTGTATGCTTCCTGCAGAAAGAAAGACAAACTGCAACTTCGATTCATTCTAAGTAATAAGCGCTAGACTCTTTATGAGACGTGAGCATCATGTGACCCATGTACTAAACACAGTAGGCCTATAGACACAGACAGTTATGTATATTGTTGTACTAGACGCTTTGATACTGTTAATTTTGTAATACTTGTATAATTATATATCACATAATGTTTTTTGTTATATCACAGTACATGTTGCATAAATAAATAAAATAACAACAGGAGTATGACTCTTACAACATCTTCAGCCTTTAATATTCATTTACTGAACAAAAGTGTACCTATTGAAAATTCGATTTTTTGGTTTTGGGGTGACCTTTTTTCAAAATATGTCAAAATGAAACATCTATTCGTTCTTTTTACATAAAAGTTCATTGAATTACGATACAGGCCTAGTAGGTTGCAAAAAAGTCATATCCCTAATATATATATATATATATAAATGGTTTAAGTAGCATTATTTTAGTAATAATTTTCAAATAAATAACAATTTTTTGGACACTTTTTAACAATATGTTTCATCATTAACAACTAACATCATCAGGTATAAAAAAAAAAATTAGTTGCAATTTCTGTGTATAAACGTTTTTTTGGCTACATTTAAAATTTTAATAGTCTTTACAAGAGTTACCATAGATACATTACATTATTCATAAAATAAATAATTACCAAGAAATTTTACAAAAGATTATATCAAAGGTGTGAAGTAATTAATAATAAAAAATAAAATAGAAAATAAAAAGATAATTGAGAAATTATATCGTTATAGTAAGAGTGTATGACTTTAATTGTGCATTATTAAAAGTTTTTCCTTTTCAATATGGATACCTTCCTTAATTTTGAGCTCATACTGAGAGAAAGCTCTTTCATAATGGAAAAGGAATCAAGATTTGTTGAATTTTTGCATTTTTGTGATGAAGTAAGATGTTTGTAAATATGGGAAGCCTTATCTGAATTTAAATGTTCTGAAATTTGGGGGTAAGGGGTCTTTCGATGAAAGTATACTACTTATTTTAAAAGGTGTGAGAACTAGTCTTGCTTTTATCTTATCTTTACAATATTTAAATGTAATATACATACATATATATATATATATATATATACATACATATATATATATATATATATATATATATATATATATATATATATATATATATATATATATATATATATATATATATATATATATATATATATATATATATATATATATATACAGCGGTGGCCAAAAATTAAAGACCACTCATTTTTTAGTTGGTTTCTTAATCTTTAAATTAAAATTAAGAAGATTCTAATTGACATATTAAATTTTTTTTTTTAATATCTTGTTAATTAAAACATACAGATTAAAGTGGTATAATTTTTTTAATCTAATTCTAATTAAATAGCATTTAACTTATTAAAAAACTGATGAGTACTTATAAATCTTCTTTAAATAAATTGGACAAAATTTAACGACCATTTTCAAATCTTTAATTTGCACTTATTAAAAATAATAATCCATTATTTTTTTTAACTGTTTTAATTGCTTATTATGATGGCAATAAAATAAAATGTCGAAACCTGAGTTTCGATATCAAATAAACATTTATTTTTTGAATTGCAATAAGGATATAAAAATATTGCAAAAATGCGTGCAAAGATCAAAGAAAAAGACAGATACGTAGCTCTTGTATTAAAAGAAGAAGGCTATAGCATCAGACAAATAGCAGAAAAGCTCGGAAGGTCACACTCTTGCATTATTAACATAATTCAACGATACAAAGAGACCCGGTCAATTAATGATCGTCATAGGACTGGACGCAATAAAATTTCAAATGACCGTAATGTTCGCTCGTTAGTTAGATTAATGAAAGGAAACAGACAAGCATCATCTAAAGACTTGTCTACGAAATGGACACTGTCAAATGGTCTGAAAGCAAGCCCTAGAACTGTGCGAAGGGTCCTCCACAATTTAAATTATTTATGGCGTGCTGCTGCAAAAAAACCACGGTTAAATGAAAAACAAAATTTTGCCAGGAAAGAGTGGTGCAAACTACATAAAAATTAGTCAACAGATCAGTGGAGCCGTGTGGTCTTTAGTGATGAAATGAACGTTGAGGTAGACAACAGAAAAGGTCGCGTAATGTTGCGTAGACTTCCAAGCGAACGGTTCGATGAATCATGCATTTTGAAACGAACAAAACAAGGCAGTGGTTCAATAGGCATTTGGGCCTGTATGAGTGCCTGTGGAGTTGGCGTTTTTCATTTATTCGATGGTAGACTCAACAAAGAAAGGTACATCTATTTATGGTCGTGGCTTGATCACAAGCTTGGTAAAGAACAACTTTACAATTTGGAAGATTTGAAATCTTCTATCTCGAATCATTTGAAAAATGTGCCTGATGAAGTAATCAAAACTTTAATGAATTCAATGCCAGAACGAGTACAAGAGTGCTTGAAAACAAATGGAGGAACAACACATTTCTAAATTATTTTTTTATTGCTTTTTGAAATATTTTTGAAACTGGTCTTAAAATTTTGTCCAATTTTTTAACATTGTTTAGTAAAAAATTATAAATTCTTTTATAATAAACATAAAATACAATAAAAATTCTTTCTAAAAATGTTTTTCTTTTTTTGATACCTTTTTCCAAAATAAAATTATACTAAGGTTAAAAATAAATTTTGAAAAAAAAATAAGTGGTCTTTAATTTTTGGCCACCGCTGTATGTATATATATATATATATATATATATATATATATATATATATATATATATATATATATATATATATATATATATATATATATATATATATATATATATATATATATATATATATATGTATATGTATATATATATTATTACTTAAAGTAGAAGAAAAAAGTTAGATAAGTGTTTTTTACTAATTTATTATTGCTCTGTTCTTTAAGAACATTTAGCACTCTTTTTGTAAAATATACTAACATAATTTATATATATATATATATATATATATATATATATATATATATATATATATATATATATATATATATATATATATATATATATATATATATATACATATATACACACACACATATACAAATATATATATATATATATATATATATATATATATATATATATATATATATATATATATATATATATATATATATATATATATATATATATATATATACATGATAGACTTTAATAGCACCAAATTTATCAATTAAGTTATAAAAAAAATTAATTTCACATGGATTAAGCATTTTATGAGTTTGTTTGTTCCATGAATTAACTGCATACCACATAACTAAATTATTCATTTTCTGATTGGAAATAATTAATACCTTTCTAATTTATAAATGGTTTGATAAAGTTGGAAAATTTTCTTTAATTTTTTTTTTTTTTTTTAATTTTTTAAATAGACTAGACTACAGAAAAAAAAAACAGAAAATAGAAAAGAAAATTTTATAACATTGAAAGACACAATCATCTGATAAATCTCTTTTTTCTATTATAACAATTTTATAATTAAAATTGTTATAATAAAGTAAAATTATTTCTGAAGAACTTGCATATTCCTTTATCACTGTATTTATTTTCATTGCATATTTGCTAAATAAACTTAAACATTTTATTATGCTTTATATTTCATCTTTGCAACCCAAACATATCCATTGTTACATAATTTGCATTGCCATCATAGCTTAAAGAGCTCTGATCTAAACTAATTTTGATTCCATATAACCTAATAATGCCTAGGTTTTGCCAGCATTTTAAATCAGATTTAACAAATTTTTTTTTACCAATATGACATTTTTCTCTAACTTTGCATATATGAACTATTTATTTATGAACTATATATGAACACTATATGAAGTATATAATTTACTCACAACAAAAAAAAAAACAATTTTTAAATGAGTTACAATGATTTTAAACATAAAGCTATTTGTCATATGCTTGAAAAATAAAAATAATTTTTTATACAATGGAATATGAATGTTTAACACTTTAGTGTAATACTTTACTAGGCAGTTTTATGTTTTTAATAAAAATGAAAGAAAAAATTATATTGAAATTTAAAGATAAGCATGATGATAACAAGAAAACATTTTTTCACACATAACCACTTTTTCCACAGAATAACATATTACACGTTTTTATAAGTTTATCAAATTGTATGAAATAAACACCTTAATTTTATAGTTAAGTTGTTTTTGTTTTTTTTAAACCCTGAGTCAAAAAAAGATCTTAGTACCAGTTTTTTGTGTTCATATAGACATCAATTTTTATGCATCTGACTGCAATATAATCAGATATAAGCTTTGAAAAATTTAAAACATCAAATTAAAAAAAAAATTGTTAAAAAATTAAATGTTACTCACCACTTAGAAAAAAGATGTACAAAATTGCAGGTGGAATGTATTGAAAACATTTGAAATTGCATAGGGTGAAACGAAGCAATATAATTCCAGCCATTATGTATAAAGTAAAACGTAACTTTTTTTGAACACACGTTTTTCCAGCAATTGAGATAAAAATACTTGATACAAAGCCATGAGTAAAGAGGGAATAACTAAATATATTTATTCCTATTTGATTAAGTACTTCTAACAATATTTCAAGTATAACACAAGTTGCAAAACAAATATGAGAAAAGTACTGAAGCCTTTTTTTTTTCATAACTATTCCAACTAAAGCAGATGCAAAAAAGCAAATTAATGGTGGAATAAAATAGGTAAATAACGTCTGTGCAATTTGGATGTAGGACAAAACTTTAACATCAGGAAGGTATGCAACAATTCCAAGAGTTGTTATTAAAATTAGCCATACAAAAATAATTAAAATAAATGAATGTTTGCTATAAAGGTTTAAAACTGTTTTGTAAACAAATGAATCTTTAATCAACCCAATAATAAGAGAGCGCATCCAAAATAACTGCTTCTCCTCCACTTTATCAAAGATTTGTTTGCTGATAACATTGCATCCATTAGGAAGATTCTTTGTACTCATGCCAATAATTCTCTAGAACTAAATGGCTAAATTTAAAGAGCATGTACAGACTTTAATTGATGAAATTTAACGATGATAATTTACGGTATTATTTGTATAACGGCAATATCTAAGCTAAGGGTACATGGTATTTTTTGTAGCTTTTATAACAAGGAAAAATAAAACATAAAATGATTAAGAAAATAGTCAGATACTATTGCATATTCTCACTCACTCTTGAGCATATTTTGATTTCTGTTTAATTCTTCTTACTCGAAATCTGATTTCTCGGCGCAATAAACTTATTCAAAAAACTCACTTGATGCGTTTTAGTTTGTTTACGGCTTTTTAAACCAGGTTCGCAATTTTGAAAAAATATATATAATTAAAAAAAAATGATAACTTATGAATTTATATAAATAAATTTGAATTTTGGGAGTATATTAATTTCAATTATGTTATAGATAGGTTATCTAGTTTTTTTTCCAGGTGCTTTACAGATACTTTTAAAAACATTTATATATATATATATGTCTTCTGATCATTGATAACCTTTGTTTGAGTAGAAATGACAAAAAAGTTACAATAAAAGGAACATATATCAAAAGCTAATAAATAGAATTTATCAAAAAAACGGCGTGGCTATAAGTTTAAAACCATAAAACACAATCAATGAGCTCAGAACAACAAAAATAAAATACCAAAATAAATCTCTTTATTAAATCAAATAGAGTTTGTAAAATAAAAATGTTCATTGGTTTTGGAAAGTTTTAAAATGTTTTACAAACATAATAATAGTTTGTTTCGATTATGTTTATAATTGCTATTGAGGGAAATAGCAAAGCAACTAATAAAAGGAAAAGGCTAATTAATTGAAAATTAAACCTTATTAAGGATTTATTTATTCGTAAAAGCCGCCTAACTGTTCCAATTTATTTATTTTTATCTGATTATTCTATATTTTAATTCATTTTAGATGAAAACATCATATATAATTAACCAAAAGATTGTTGCAATACAAATTTATAGAACTTTTGATTAAAACTATATTCGTTCTTTTCTATAGTAAATTCAGTCAGATCTCTACCCAACATCAAGTTGAAAAAGACACTAAAAATACGACGAAAAATTTTATACAATTAATTATTTTTATTCTATAGAAAAACCTATTTACAAGACGAATCATTATAATCTCAATCACAATTCATTTTAGTTGACGTTACGCATCATTTTTAATTCTGACGGAGGCAACACACAATACACAATATATTAAAGAAAATCGATACGTAACAAAAACAGGTAAAATAAATGACAGTTGCACATGCAGGAAGTAAAACGATATATATATATATATATATATATATATATATATATATATATATATATATATATATATATATACACACAAAATAGATTGTTATATATATATATATATATATATATATATATATATATATAAAATGTATTATTATTATTATTATACTATAATAATGTGTTATTATGGTATAATATTAATAATTCAAATGCTCTTGTACGTTTAAGAGTGTTCAATACTATTAAATAATATATATATATATATATATATATATATATATATATATATATATATATATATATATATATATATATATATATATATATATATATATATATATATATATATATATATATATATATATATATATATATATATAGGAGAAACATATTTCCAGCATTATCACATTTTTGGTAAGGTTTTTTATTTACCCTCGATTTCTTACTTTTGCTGTGAATTCTTAAAACTTACATTTTATTTCTCTTTGATTAATAATTTTGATGGCATTTTTTAAAACGTGAAATTATTAAATTTTGACAAAAGGCGTAAACAAATATTTAACAACTTTTCAAATTTAATCTACTTACATAACTATTTTTACTACTAACTACTGTGTTCCATGATCTAAAAAACTTGGCAATTTAGACAATTATATTTTTCAATATATAATTTTTACAGTAATTAAATATTGTAAATACTAAATAACCTTTTAAACAAGTGACCTATCGCTTTACGTCTAAAAACGTTTGTCGATTTAAGGAAACATGCTATTGATTCAATGTGATGTTTTTATTTATAAATATTTGTCTAAAATTCATTTTTTAAAGTTTTTTTTTATAATGACTTATCGCTTTTTTTATTACGTAAATAATTTTGAATTGTTTCTTATTGTGTGTAGAAAACGTTACTTTTAGAGTATAATAATGAATTACTAATATACTAAGTTTTTTTTACTCGAAAATTATAATATAATTAAATACTAGATTTTGTCATGAAATACAAAATAGCCACCAAATAGATTTAAACAAAAATTCTTCCTCTAAACTCACAATTTATAAAAAATTAGCACATCTAAAATTTCAAAATGTGTTAATTTTTTAAAATTATGAATTTGCGTGAATTATCTTTATTTTCTTTAAATTCTATTTGATTGGTATGGTTCGTGAAAAAATTAACTAGGCTTAAAAAAGTAATTACGTTACTTTTTTCACGTTTTAAAAAATACCATTTTAAACTTTTTGAAAATAATAAAGTTTGACTTCTCCGCCTATTTTTTTAAAGGTTTTTTTATTAAATGCTCTTTTTAAATTACAAATATCTTCAAAGTTACATTACTGTTAAGCAAAGTTTTAGCGGAATGAAAATTAGACGGGAAATGAGTGTTTTGCGTCATCTATAATTTGCATTTTTTGTTAAAGTTAAATAAATTATTTTAAATAAATAGACGTTATTTTTATATCTAGTTATATAATAAATAAAATATTCTAGATATTCTCAAAAACATAAGATATATTTACTTTTTAATAAAATATCGAACTGACAGCTGTAGCTTGCAAAAAAAAAATTTGGAAGAAAAAAAACTGTTATAAAGAAAATTATCGTCTAAATTTTAATAAATAATTTCGAATCAAACTTTTTTTTCAAGTTCTGTTATTTGATATACGATTTTTTTAAAAACTTTGGATTTATAATTTCAACATTGATAGTGTGCGTGCGTGTGTGCGTGTGTGTGTGTGTGTGTGTGTGTGTGTGTGTGTGTGTGTGTGTGTGTGTGTGTGTGTGTGTGTGTGTGTGTGTGTGTGTGTGTGTGTGTGTGTGTGTGTGTGAATACCAAAAAAAGTTTGAGAAATTAAAAGAAATTGCGTTTTGATAAGTTATTTATTAATATTCATTTTAAAAAATTTAACAACAATCAGGTCAAAATTTTACTTTTAACTTTTTGAGAAAGTGGAAGCGAAAAAAGGCGCATGAAAAAAAACTTTACACTCGTAAATAAATTGTTGTTATTTTTGAAAAAACTGTTAAAAAGTTTTAAATACTAAAAGAAAATTGACCCGGGAACATATGAATTTCAAAACTTCAACTTAAAAAAAATCTCACAGGAAATTAGGAATTATTGATTAAAAATTAGCAAACTTTTATTTTTAGTTTTAGAGTTTATTTTTAGTAAACAGTATATTATATTAAATTATAGTAATTAATCATGAAAAATGTTCTTTAGAAAAATATAACTTGAGTTTTGTCATTTGTTTAAATAGTTTTTTTAAAGGTACATATTTTTATGCTCACATTTAGATAAAAATTCAGATTTTTGATTTGATAAATTGTCTCAATTTAAATTAAAAAAAAAATCTTTTTTTTTGCAAAAATTTCATTCACTTTTTAGAAACATTATTATAGACTGGCGCGGTTTTTAAAATAGACCGATTTAAAATAGACCGATCCAAAAATATACTTCGAAAGCTGTCACTTTTGAATCGTTTTTATGTTTAAAAAATTGTTTATGCATAACGTTTTTTTTTTCATTTGCCTTCTGTTAAATATATTTATAAAGGTTTAACAGATGAAACAAACAGTTAAAGAAAAATTGAGGTGCTGCTCTGATTTTTAAGTACAAGTACATTGAACAACCTATTTACTCTCTCTCTCTCTCTCTCTTTCTCTCTCTCTCTCTCTCTCTCTCTCTCTCTCTCACACACACGCACGCACACACTCACACACGCGTACACACACATACACAACAACAAATACTTAGGTAACGAAACACATTAATAATAAAGATTTTTTTTTTTGTAATAATTCAATAGGACAAAACTAAATAAGAAACATTTTGATAAAAGTTTAATTAATTGGATATTGATTTAGTCATTTTTGACGGAAAATAATCTTGTCCAACTTTAAATTTAGTTCATTTTCAAGTTATGAAGTTTCTGAAAAAATAAACAAAAAGTTAAAAACGTTCTAGGTGTACAAATATCGCAGCCATATCTGCCAAAGTTCAACTTAAAATATTTGTAAGAAAAAAATTTCAATTTTAGTAATTATAAGATAAAAGCTTGATTGTATTTTAACAAAATTTAGTTTTTTTTAAAGTTGTGTATTTAAGTAAAAACAAGAAAAAATTGTAAAAAATGAACAAGTTTCTTCGGTATTTTAAGACAAGAGACACAAATAAAAGTAGAGTAATAAGCTACAATAACCAATAGCTCCTGCTACTTGAGATGTTTCTAATGCGAAATTAACTCTTGTTAAAGTAGAAATAAAAAAATCAAGTTTACTCTTCAACAATACCACACACAAGTTTCTGAAAACTACAACTATTTAGAAAGTTACAATATATGCATGTACTAGTACTGTACAATAATGAACTGGTACTGGATCATAAACTTTTCCCTTAAGTTCTTTTAAAGGAATCAATTCTTTTATTTAAACATCAGTTTAATTTAAGTTTTCTTTTCAGTTACTTTTTATGAAACTTAGTGGACAAAGTTAATCATGTTATTTAAATATATTATCATTTTTTACTTAATAGAAGTAATGAAAAAAATGGCTCACTAGTAAAAAAACATTTTTGAAATTATTATTTAAGATATGACTTATTTAATAATTTCAAAAATTTATTGACTAGTGTAGATTTTGTTCACATAAATTCACATTTATTGACAAGTATAGATTTAGTTTACGTTATTTTTAACATTAAAATACAGTTTTAAAGAAAATGAAATTGCCTAAAATGTTCAATTATTAAATTCAATTATTTCGATTTGGGGTAAATTAACAACGTATCTATTAAACTTTTTACTCCATATCTTTCTGAAAACTAGAAACAAACCCCCTGCAAATTAAAATAAATTTAGTCGTAAAACTAGTAAATTTAACGTTGAGTCATATTTAACTTCTAGCAAAACTATGACACAGGAAATTAATTGAAAATAAATTTCTGAATACTTTTTATTTGTTGAAACCAAAAAAAGAAATAAAAGTAGATGTAATAAGCAGCAACTTTGTAATAAAAAATCTATACGTTACCATTAACGGTGTCACTATTATTTATTTTTTTTTTTTTTAATTTGTTGAACACATAATATTTTCAGTAAATATTGAAATCGTATTTCGGTCTTTATTTCGGTCTTTAAATTAAGAGTCGTTTTTAATACAACTTTTATACCTAACTATATTATTTCTTGCTTCTCAAAAATATTAGACAAGCAAGAAATAAGAGATAGTATAAATATATAGATAAGATAAAGAAGATTATATAGACCAATCAAATTGGATTCGGGGCGTTTAAAGCAACTAACTAAAAGTGATCTAGGATAACGCGCTGCTTGGCAAGCAGACTTGAATGCGTTTACAATACTACAGAATACCACTTGCACAAAAATGAGTAAGACCTTTAAGCGTTTAAGTAGCACACAAACTGAACGCTAGCCATCTAAGTCATGGAGAAGATAACAGCATTTACCTCTTTTCTTTTCACCCCACATTTAACTAGCTTGATCATGTTATCACTGAAGATGAGAAATATATGTTAATAATGTTTTAATTCTTTATTTTAAACACAATTTATTTAAAGACTTTTAAATTTTAAATTTTTACAATCTCTTTCTTTTTTTATCTAAATATATTCCTTAAAGATTTTAACGAAATATACCAATAGTAGGGGCAAGAAGAAGATTTATTATGTCTTATCGCCAAACCCATAGATGAATTCCGTAAATATAAAGAATAAGAAAATTTGTACACCATATAAAAAAAATGGAAAAAGTCAAAAATTTAGAATTTAGAATGTGAGAAAAAGATTTTTTTATTTATGGTTGAGAAACATAAATTTTTTTATTAATGCAAATTTTAAGCAACAAACAATTAAAAACAAAAAAAAACAATAAGAAAAACAATAAAAAAAACTAATAACAAAGACACAAGTTTTACTTAAAAACTATTAACTTATTTCTTTCTTTATAAAAACAGAATATATACTAGGGTTATGACTTTTCGACTTTTTTTAAAAAAAAATAATTTCCTGTGTAATAAATCGATAAACTTTTGTTCGAAAACATTAAAAACATGTTCAATCCTTCTAGGTTGTAAAAAAGGTCAACCCGCAATTAAAATTACGAATCGTCATTTATTAAATCTTGTTACTGCTATTACGGCTAATACGTGCGGCTTTGCTGAAAATCATTTAAAACTTGTATAGATTAGAAGTGTTTAGAACTTTAGAACATTTTGGAACATTCCAGAATATTTTAGAGAACTTTGCAACATTCTAGAACAATTTAAAACATTCTGGAACAATTAAGAATATTCTAAAACAATTTAGAGTATTCTGGAACAATTTAGACTGTGTATATATAGCTGCTTATCTAATTTTATAGTTATTACAGAAGCAACACATGACGACGCACAAGCCTAGTGATAGTAGCATTCAGAAGAACAAGGATGTCTGGACTAATAATCTGGTAAAATTTGAAGACTCTCCTAAAAGAAGAAGAATGGTCCCTTTGGAAAAATATTCACTGGAAGAAAAGTGAAGAACGCCTCTCAAAAAGCAAATTATCAGACGCTACTATTTCCTTGGACCAAAAATCAAAGGAAGAAAAGAGCAATTAGCGGAAATTTTCAAAGAAATCACCAAATTGTGGAAGAATAAATTGAATCTTTCTCATGTATCTTATCTGATCAAGTTATACGAGCAAAGCTTGATAAAATACTAAAATGTTATGATGAATGTGTCAAGCGGGGAAGCTATGAACCCCTTGATGAAATTTTTGATATTACTAAAGTGGATGGAACATGGTTATCTTCCGAGAACGAGCGATTGTACCATCTCCAAGTGGAAAGCAAAAGAACAGTGAGATACTCTACAGGCCCAGCGGTCACTAAAGAAACAACCCATCTCTCGAAAAGACAAAAACTTTCTAATAGGTCATCCAACTCATCAACTTACTATCCTGGTTTTAGTGATTCTGACTCGAAGCTGACGACACTGAATATGAAAACGATGATGAAGAAGGAGATGAGGCTACTCATATACCAAGCAGAAAATATCATAAAAGCAAAATTGCAGTCAACTTGGTGACCTACACAAGAGTATCAACAAACAAAGCTGCTAACATACACTGCGTGACATAATGATAAGACACCCCAAAAATATTTATAAAACTCTACTATACATTTATATTTAAAAACTAATTTTTATAGTAAATGAGAGCAAAAGGATTACAAGACAAACAATATTTAAAAAAATTTATTTTAAACCTAACTCGCATTTTATTTAAAAAAAAACTGTTTTTTTAGTGCGACAAAATTATAAGACACTTTTGGAAAAAAACTCATTGAAATTGTCATTTATATAAAAAGATCTCTCAATTTTAAACAATCAATATTGGGTAATTTTACCATTTTTCCGAATCACTTTAATCATTCTAGAAGGTAAAGAATCAATTTTTTTATGTACGAAATGTCAATTGCATCCCATGCAGATGCGATGGATGATTTTAAGTGAGCTAGTGAACTATATTGTTTACCACCTTCAAACACTATATGTGACAGCTGTGCAAGCATTCTCAATAATGTTTAGGTCTGGAGATTTAGCAGGCCCATTCAATGTTTCAATTTTACTGCTGTTGAAATATTTTGGTATTTCACAAAAAAATGTGTCCTTCAGGTGTAACTTTTTTATTATTATTTTTTTTTGCCACACGTGTTTGTTTTGTGTTACTTCAGTTAGGGTAGTTAGTAGTTTTTAAAATTTTATAAAATTGGAGGCAGAAATTGCATAAAAAGTCATCTTGCCCCGGTCACGAGACCAGAAGATAAATTTATAAACTTTTACTTAAATTTTAATTTCAAATTTTTTACTTGCAAACTAAAATTTATGCAGGCAGTGAGTCATTTTGATTCCTTTACTATTATAGCTGTATGAATGCTAGCATTCTTGCTGACAAACAAAATTTTCACCACCTATTACAGATGTTTCACGTCCTTAAATTCTTTAACAATTAAGCGATAATCCTTAGCCTTCCTTTTTCGTCAATAAAATGAAATTTAGATTTACCATGACACCCAATCGTACACCAAATCATTACACCACCACCACCCATTTGACCTCTTTGCTGTGTTACTGGTTTTTTACGCAAATCGTGAAAATAATAATTCCATTTATCCGGCCCATCAAGACAAAATCGTTTTTCGTCAGGAAATACTACTTGTTGCCACTCTTCTTTCCATGTTACGTGGTCCTTTGCAAAAAGTTATTCGATTGTTTATGTGATTTGTTGTCAAAGGTGGTTTTCGCTGAAGTATTTTGCGTAAAAGGTAAAAACCATTATGAATAACTCGCTGAACTGTACGTAAATTAGTAATCACACCTGCTTCTGCAGTAATTTGACGTGCAGTTAATGAAGAATTTGAAGCTTTTCTTAACAACCTTCGCTTGTCACTTAATGTTGATGAACGTCCGGGACTTTTTTTATTCCATACATATGAGGACTATCAACGTAGTTTTTAATCACAGTTCGGCTGCGTCCAATAGCTCTAGCCATGCAACTAACAGAGTGACCCATTTTCGATAAGTTAAAGAGCACTTTTTTCTCATCTGGACTCAACGGTGCAACACGACCCATTATTAATTAATTTGTTATTTTATACTTAATCAAAAAAACCTAAACTAAATTTTTGACAGTTCACAAAAGTTTACAGTTATATAATCGTCTGTGGTGTTTACATCAAATAAATATTCTTAACTGCCCACAACTGCGGTTTGCAAATAAAACGTTTTTTGTAAAATTGTCTTTTAATTTTGTCGCACTGAAAAAACGTTGTTTTTTTTTTTAAAATGTGAGTTACGTTAAAAATAAATTTGTTAAAATGTTGTTTAGTGTTGTAAACCCTTTGCTTTCATTTCCAATAAAAATTAGTTTTTAAATATAAATGTATAATAGAGTTTTATAAATCTTTTTGGGGTGTCTTATCATTATGTCGCACAGTGTATGCAAACCATTGGCTCGTGAAGGCATTGACATCCCAACTCCATGTCAATAAGCTATTTACATGTCAACAATCAAAGAGGCAATCAAGCTGATAATAAAAATGATTGAAAAGTTGCATATGGAAAGTTGGTCCTTACACTTTGATGATTGACATCAACGGAATCGATTACCAAGTGGTCGTCCTTAAGAATGAAAGAAGAGAAATCAAATTGGATGCCCTAGACTTGGTAGAAGGCAAGGGAAAGACTATTGCTCAAGGAATTTCTAAAGTCCTCGATGAATTATATGCGGTAGTGGTGTAGTGGTAAGAGCGCTCGCTTTGTAAGCGAGAGGTTCGGAGTTCGACTCCCACCACGTTCCTGGAAGTACCGCGCTCAACTTAGTTTCTCCGCGCAGCGGCCTTGCTCGGCAAGGTTCGTGTTTCGGAGTTAAAGAGTTCAGAGAGAGTTGCACCACGAATAACAACTAAAAAAAATAAAATAAATAAAAAACACAAAAAAAAAAAAAAAAATTTTACCTATGGAATTCAATACAGAGGATTGTTGCAGATACAACACTAGTGTTTATGACTTTTTGTCAACCCCATGCTCATGTACTGTAGTTTAATGAACTTTTACCTGAAAAGCATGAAATGAATTATTATTTGCATATCTTTTGATAAAAGTTCACCCCACCATTGAAAAATCGATTTTGACATAAGTAGGGGAAAGCGGGGTAAGATGGCTTTTTATATAGCAACTTAACAAAAAAACTTAAAAATGGGTGAAAACAAAACTATAATTACACTTTGTATTTTAAAACGTCAAAAAGTTTTTTTAAATACTAATAATGCAATTTTATACGCATAAGTTTACTTTTTTTGCTTCAAAAAAATACTTTGCTTTCGGTTATTCATAACGAATGGTGTCCTTTGAGTATAACTTTTTTAAGAATATTTTTTTCGACGCGTGTTTATTTTATGTTACTTTAGTTAGATTAATTGGTAATTTTTAAATTTTTATATAGTTGGAGTCAGAAATTGCATAACAAGTCATCTTGAAATTGTTAACCAGTGGCGTTCGACTAGCAAGTTTTCTTGTAATTTAGCGAACGAGGATTTTGGGATGTCTAGTACAGCCAGATTTATAAACAATAATATTTACGTTAAGACATTTTGACAGATTTAGACAGTAAAGAATAACGCTTTTGTAAAGATGGTTTTAACTTATTTTAAACTATAATGCTTCAATAAAAATATTGCAACAATATTTGTTTACTTAAAAATCAAATGGTTTATTTAAAAAACGAAGAAATATATGTTTAAAATACTTTTTTATGGCATTTTTAATGTTTGTATTTTTGTTATATTTTGAATCATAAAAATAACATTCAATATTTTTATTGTACATGATTATAAAAAAACATTGAAAATGCCATAAATTTTTATTCTTATATATTCCAAATGTTTTCAAAATGTTACATTGTTACACAGTTTACAAACAATGTTACATTGTTTAACAAAGTAAACCTATTACTAATAGTTTTTTTTTTAAACATATGTACGTTTCAATTCATAACTACCCTCTGCAGTATGCTAGAAGGTTTATAATATAACTGTATGGTAGACAGCAATCAGGGCTTTATTTAAATAAAATTTTTTTTTTTTTTTGACAACACTAAGATGAGGCTATATTTAAATTATGTAAATGTTTTAATATTTAGAGAATTTATTTAGTAGCCCAAAATTATACAACTGCTGTATGAATTGTTTATTGAACTCTGTTAGTATAAAACAACTCAACCGTTCCTTTTAGTGTTAATATGCTTTCATTATTGTTTTTTATATTTTTATAAATATATTTGTTATTTTTATTTTCCTCATCTTTAATATGAAATAAAAATTGTTAAGCATATCGAAAACTTGTAATTCTAATTTAGCACATCTCAAAAAAATGAATAAACATTTTTCAACTAAATATAATATTTTACTGTTTATGAATAATACAAACAATTTTTATAGCATGAGCTGAGTCACGATTGTGAAAACTAACGTAATAATAAATTCGTATATCAAGAAAGTAGTGTATTAAATATGATGCACGTTTTAATTAAGATTATATAGGAAAGTATAATTGCAGTTTTCCTTAAAAACTGTAATGAATCCTGCTTTATTTTTGCTTACAACTGTTTTATTAATGTTTACATCTAAAATAAAAAATTATCCATACATATATTTATTTAATATAATGTGTTTATATATGTTTATGTATGTGTGTGTTTATATATATATATATATATATATATATATATATATATATATATATATCAATATATATATCAATATATATTAATATATATCAATATATATATCAATATATATAATAATATATATCAATATATATATACCAATATAATTCACACAAAAAAAGTACTGTTTACAATATAGTAAAAGTTATTATTATAGTGATTATATGTTTGGAGTAAAAAATGCAAGATAGTTGTAAAAGAGGTATTATTGAGTAAAGGCAAAAAGAGAGAGAGAAAGTGCTCAATGTTCTTAAATAAGAAAGCAATACATATATATATATATATATATATATATATATATATATATATATATATATATATATATATATATATATATATATATATATATATATATATATATATATATATATATCTGTGTGTGTTTATATATCGTTTATGCTGAAAATTAGGAGCTGCGCAAAATCCGGCTGACATTGATCAGTATTCTATACTATATTTAAACAATTTAAAGTAAAGGAAAATAAAAATAATTTAAAATTGATTGAATCATGCTATAACAAAGTAAAAATTGTAATTTTTTATTAATATTTTGTTGTTTATGTTTACAATCTGGCTGTACGACGCATCCCAGAAGACTTTACGTTAGCAATTACAAGAATTTAATGCAAATTTGCGGAATCGCACCCCACTGTTGTTAACTATGATTTGATAAATCGATGAATATATTTATATTTTTATATATTTATATTTATATATTTATAATTATTTACTATATTTATATATTTATATATTTTCCTAATGCGAGTTGGTTTGCTTATTGTTTACAGAAAACCATTTTAAAATATAATATTGATAAAAATTTCAGATGTTTTTATTATTTTCATAATCGAGCAAGTCTAAATTAAAATCGCCCACAAAATAAATGCATTTGCCAAATATATTATTTGTTTGTAATTAAACATTTAAAGTATTTGATAAATGATTTTATGTTAGGCGGTTTATTATACGACGTACAAAATCACTTTTTTTCTGGTGTTGTTTATCGCCTCAATTGTTAATAACTCATAGTCGTTTGTTATTGAGCAAAATTCTTTAGGTAGTTAAAAATATAAAGAATTGTAGATGAAAATAATTGAATTTAAATAATCTTATTTTATAAACATTTAAAATTGATTTTAACATTTCTTTTTGTTTTTGAGGTTTGTTTGTTTAAGGTTTAAATAAACTTTAGATTTATTGTTATTATTTAATTTTTTTTTTTTTTTATGTTTGATGTGTAATGACGAACATGAATATATGTGAATATATACCATTACATTTAAATTTAAAAAGTCTTTATTTAAAAAAAAAATTGAAATTTTTTAAATGCATAAAAAAAATTTTTTAAATTGTTTTTATAAATTTATATTTTTATTTAATTGTTTTAATAAACTTATATAAAACTTTCGCTACTGTGATTTTTTTGTTCAAGTTTATATATATTTTTTTCGATTTTTATGTTTGAATGTTTTTGTTTTCACTATTTTGAGGGTTTGAGGACAAGACAAAGACGTCTTTTTACCAAGGCAATTTATCTAAACGGAAATTGTACATATTTTATTAACTGCAAACTAACAAAGAAAAAATAATGTATACAATATATCTAAATATAGAAAAAAATTACAAAAACCATTTATTTAAAAAACAGCCTAAAAAAAGTTAAATTATAAGAAAAAAGCACGTGGCGGTTATGAATTACAGTTACGTTTTGCTTATTACAAATTCTTTGTGACAAATCTTTTGAGATCTAAATTTTGCAATAAAACTGTTTTTTTCGTAAATGTAAAACTTTAAAAAGTTTTAAAAGTTACTTTTTTAAAAAAAGACATTTTATAAGTTACTTTTCTTTCAAAAAGACATTTAAAAGATACTTTTCGGAACATATATTTACAATTCGCAATAACTTTTACGTGCCTTGGCAAATTGCTCTCTACTACAGTGGTTGTTAAGAAAGGTTATATGTGATTTCGGGCAAAACCTCTCTCCAACCAGTTTTCCCGCTTCTCAAATACATTTTTATGTTTCTAAATTACAACTTGAAAAAAATTTATTTGGAGGTATAAAAACACCCAGTCTTTGAAACAGTTTTTCAACCGTCTTCAACATTATTAATTAATGCAAAAATTTGACGCCTACAACCCAATGCTCTAATAGAAAACTGCAAAAAAGAAAAAAAAAAGAAAAAAAAGTAGACAAATGGATCAAAAATTGGTTACCTGATTACTTGTACTCTTTGATCATTGACTAATAAAAAATTCGACGAGTAAAACATTCGACGAAGAAAACATCGGATAAGGACATTCGACCAGTAAAACATTCTTTTCGTGATGCATTATAATACTATATTGCTGTTGTAGTTTTCTAGATTTAAAAATTCAAAACATCAAAGTTTCTGTTTGGTGTTTTTACGCGATACAAAAGTTCGTTATTTTAATTTAATTGATTTTTATTTAATTCTAAATCCATGTATTATTAATAATTCGTTTGTTATTCGTTATTACTAATGCAGTTTTTTGCTTTTTGCTTATTAAAAACTTTTTGAAATAAATTCATAAAAACAAACTTATATTTAAAAAAGCAAAAATGTAAAAATATTGAAGTTCGATCAAAAGTTTATTACGAGTCTAGAAAATTTAACATACCGCTTCATGTTCATATATTTGATGTTTAACTTTTTTTTTAATGATACTTTTTTATTTTTAACATTGCAACAAGTTTTTATTTGTAAACAGCAACTAAATCTATAAAAAATGTTACATATTAATAATGTCAACACTAGCTTTAAAACATCTTGGAATATATTGATATCTTGAAGTGGTTTGAAGATTTAAAAATAAAAATAAAATATAGCATTAAAAAGCACTTTCATGAATTGAAAATAAGCGTCAATATGTTTATATATAGATATATATATATATATATATATATATATATATATATATATATATATATATATATATATATATATATATATATATATATATATATATATATATATATATATATATTATATTGTATTGTATTATATTATACTATGCTATGCTATTTTATATTATATTGTATTATATTCAGACGCGATTCTACAAATAAAATGAGAGGGTGAGAGGGGGAAGGGGGTTGGATAATAGATACCGACAGGCTCCTTTAAAAAAAAAAAAGCAAAACTAAAATTTAACCGACTAAAATGTGTCAAACTTCCGACTAGCCGACTATGTTCCTCAATAAACCAACTACAACTTGAAAACTACCCCTCCCCCTCCCCTCCCTCCCCTCCCCCAACAAGTAAAATAGCTTTAAATTTTTTTTTTTTTTTAAACATCTTCGCTTCCAACAAGGCTGCAGGCAGCCACTAATTAAAGTTGAAAGTTACTGAAAGATAAAGATGAAGATTGTAGAGCAAGATAATGATTGACAGACGACTTAAAGGATTGCAAATTATATGAATCAGGAAAGCAAGATGAAGGAAGCGAATTCCAAAGAGCTGATGTTCGAGGAAAAAAACTAGACGAATAAGCGTTTTTGGAGCACTTAGGAACAGTCACAGAAAAAGGATGACACTTAATTGAATGACGAGTAACACGAGAATAAATTTTAGTAGATGGCACAAGAGACGCTAGCTCTTTAGAGCAGTGCCCATTATAGTATTTATAGAAAAGAGAAAGAGAAGCAACATTACGACGATGTGACAATGGTTGGAGGTTGGCTGCAAGACCAGGTCCAACTATGTTTACTATGCGTTTTTGCACCTTGTCTAAAAGAGAAAGGGCATCATTAGAAGAACCGCTCCATATATGGCAACAGTATTCCATACAATGCCGGATACGAGATTTATAGAGATAGAGAATAGAATCCAAAGTAAGAAAGTGATGAGCTCGATAAAGAGATGCAACCTTAGCAGATGCTAATTTTGCAACTGATTTGATATATGGTTTCCAAAAAAGATTGGAAGTAAGAGTTAATCCCAGAAGATGAAGAGTAGAAGAGTCATCGAGTACATCACCGTTCATAAATATAGGAAGATCTAAATTATTGCGATATCGATTGACAGAAAAAATTGAGTTTTTATTGAACTAAAGTTTACCAACCATTATGAGCCCCATGCTGTAGCAGAAGTGAGATCCTTTTCAAGCTCAAATGCCCCCTCCAAGCAAACAGAGGGTGTTGGTGTCTTATCACGACAAGAATTAATGGTAGTATCATCAGCAAACAATGCCACCTTAGATGTGAGAATATCTGGAAGATCGTAAAATGTAAATTAAAAAAAGTATAGGACCAAGGATTATATTCTTTCTATGGCTTTTTGCATAGAAAAGTAGAGAAGTGCGTTACTTATATAAAAAAATAATTGAATAAAAAAAAGCAACAGAAATTAGATAAAAATTTATTTACCAACAGAAAAAAAATGAAATGAAAACATTGAGTTGTAAAGGAAAAAATCTGTTATTTAAAAAAAAATTATATAAAAAGGAATAAAAAAAGCTTATTAAATTTGTTTGTCAAGTTTGTTAATATTTTTGTTATTCACTTTTCAAATGAAGTATCATATCCTACATTTAAAATTTAAGGATACTATGGTTAGACGCGTCATGATTTTAACGATGTATTTACTAAGATATTGTTAATCATGTATTTTCAAGTTTAACCGTAAAGTTTGACAAAAATCCTGTTTTATACTATAAATTATAGACTATATTTTATTTCTAAATGAACAAAATGACGAAAATCTCTTGTTGTCCTGTAACAATAAACAAACTGTGTTCTATACTAAAATAAATAAGTAAAAATGTTGCCATTTGCATTTTTTTAATTTTTTTTCATTGTATTTACAATAAATACAAAGTTCATAATATGTAGTTTGTAATTATTGTAAATACAATGAAGAAAAATATATTATATAACTTTTGTAAAGTCTAATAACAATAATATTTTTCACTCGCTTTTATTATCATTGAATTTTTTGATAAAATTTCTTCATGCAAAAGGTTCTCGATTCTGATTTTTATATAAATTTATTTTTTTAATTAATTCTCGGTTAAAGTTGTTCTCTGAAAATTTTTTGACTAAAGTAAGATAAAATATTTGTGGAGATATTCCATGCGTCAATTTAAACATGAATAGTAATGTTTGGTAAATGTTTTGTTTGTAAACATTTAAGGCTTTCAAATGCTTTAGAGTTTGCACTTTTTTATTTGCGCCAAGCACAACCCTGCAAGCATGCTTTTTTTTATTCTTTATTGTATTCACATCACAAAGGTCGAGGGGGCCACTATAGTTGAAAAGGTTACTCGTCTCGTCTTATAGTTGAGAAGGTTACTCGTCTTTCTTAAATAGTTGTTACAACTTTTTCTCAATCATTTAACGCTAAAAATACGAACTTCTTCTTTGTCTTGTTTCTTGTTTGTCAAAACAAGAGCGCTGTGCTGATGTGTTTTGAAAAGAATGTTTTTAAAAACAGATTTAAGTCGTCTGCAAAAAAAAGAAAAAAGAAAAAAAAAGTTTGAGCAGTAGTTTCAAATACTGAATAAAGCAATCTGAGTTTCAATGTCTGGCCACATTTGAAAGATTAATAAGAAAAAAGGCGTGAAATTTTTAGTAAATAATGGATACTGAAACTTGCGTTTTTTTAATTATGGTATTGAGATTGAAACAGATTCTGGCGGTTTAATATCAAAATTATCTATTGCTTTAAGGAAAACTCCTTTAAGTTTACAATTAGCATGATTTATTGTTTTTCCTAAAACAATACGATCTGACTCAAAAAAAAAGGCCAAAATAGTAAAGAAAGTGAAATTGTTTCAGGAAATTTTTACTTGCCAAGTTGAGCGGAAAAAAAAATACGATAGACTTTATGTAGCAAGTATAATTGAAGTAGTTGGTTTAGTTTACAAAATTAGATATTATAAAAAAATCAGGTGACTTAAGCAACAGATTTATACGAGAAGATAACAATATTTAAAATGTGGAGCTTAAAGATGTTATAATGAAACTAACAAGTGTTGGTTGTGGATCACCTAGATAACGATATCTTACTATTCCAATATCTTAACTTCATTTAATAATCAGAATATTACTGGCACAGTCGCAAAGTACAAAAAATCAATAAAAAATGTTTTGGCTTTAAAGCACTTTTTAACGACATTTGGTTTCAGCAAAACACTTTTCGACGACATTTGATTTCATTAAAATGAGCGATCAAAACTCTCACTTTTAAGTTTTTTTTTAGCATTTCACTTTCAATGTAAAGGATTGAAAGTGCCGTCATTCTCTCCTGTCCAATATTTTATGAATGAACGCTTTCCTAAACACTTTGTAGCGGCCATACTCAAATACAATTGTAGTAAAAAATTTTATTATTAACTCTAGAATAAATACTGTAATTACATTATTAGTTTATATAATTAAGCAAAATAACACTACTAGGTTATCAGTTTCTTGGTTTCACCAACTTTTTTTTTCTTTTATGTAGTTCGTTTCACCAACTACATAAAAGAAAAAATTACGAAGAGAATGCAAAAGATCAATCTTGCAAGAGAGAAAGAGAGAAAGAGAGTTCAGTACATGCACTATTGTTTTAATATTGGAAATTTGTGGACATGCGCAAAAAAGTTACGCAAATTGTGCGTTAGCAAATTAAAGCAACACGTAGTACAACATCGACGTTGGAAAATGTGGACTCGAGATTCTTGGAAAGAAGGAGATCCTTAAAGTTTACTTTCCTCTATTTATCGCCAATCAAAATTTCTGTTCAAACGAAGCTACTGAAATAAATAACTTTCATTATGAAAAAAATAGCTTTGTTTATTCCTTGTTTCCAAGGAATAAACAAAGAATTGAAAAAAACGTTATTCTGATATTGGTTAATAATTTTTGCTAGACGACTAAAAATGGATTCAGGATCTAGTTTACATAACTTGGGGAGAGAGCCTAGGCGTATGTTCAAAACGTAAAAGGCTAGTATTCTTCTTTCCTACTCGCTTATGAACCGATCAATAATCGTGTGAATCTCAGACACTGTTTTAGATCTTCCAGTGAAGATGGTGTCTTGAGCACTAGTAATTCTGTTTTTACCTTTTGCAACACTGCCGGCGTTTGATATCCATAGCATACTCTGTTTACTTTCTGTTTTGCCGTAGGTTCTTGTATCTTTGTCGTAGATTTTTTTTTTTCTACCATATAAATTTATTAAAGTCGTAAACCATAATGTAAATACAAATAGCAGGGATAGAAGAAGACATAATTGGTCTTATCACCAAGTCCCTTAGTCTATACTGTAAATATAAAACAACAAAAATTAAAAAACGTAACACTATATAACATAAAACGTTTTTCTAAAGACTTAATATGACAAAAATCATCGGTCCTAAAGTCCTACTTTAACTTTTTGTTTTTGTATTGGTTAAGAAAAATTAAAAACAAAAAGAAAAAAAGAATTAGTAAAAAGAAACTATATTACTAAAAAGCATGCAAGCAAATACGCATAACCCTGATGCTTTCCTTTTACACCAGCATATACCTTGAAATATGTGAATAATTCTTATAAACCATAATTTTTTATATATGTTAAAAAAAAAAAAAAGAAAGGAAAAAAAAAAAGAAGAATTTAAGCAATAACAAGTGACACAATCCCTTTTTTAAGATCGTCAAGCCGATAATGACAAGCCTCTAATTGTTGGGTAAGTTTAATAGTAGCAATCATTAAAACTTCAGAAAAAGCTGAGCACTACGTCGTTCATCAGTAGTTTTTGCTTTAATTTGTTTTTAAACTCATTAAGCGTAGCAATTGTTTTAAGTTCATAAGTTAATATTTTATTCCATTATTTTGGCCCTCTAGTAGAAATTGAAAACTTAGTCGCCGCAAAATAACTTTTGGGTTGAATATAACTGTTATTTGAAAATCTGATTAGATATCTGTTCTGATTTATTTTGAATAATTTGGTAAAATATTTTAGGAGATATACTTTTATTAATTTTGAACATAAATATAAGAATTTGATAGACATTTAATTGATAAACATTAATTATATTTGAATTAACAAATAATGCTTGGGAGTGTGTATAACAGCCTACATTGGAAATGATTCTGATTGCATGCTTTTGTTTATTAAATAGTTTTTTTATTTTATTTTTATTTGTACTGCACCAAGCAATATTTACATAATTAAGATGGCAATGAATGAACGAGAAATATAAAAGCTTTAAGTAAGTTGGATTTAAAAAAGGCTTAGCTCTGCATAGCAGGCCTATATTCCTTGTGAAATTTTAAAGTGGTTTCTCTTTTTATGTCCTGATTGACAATACAAAGTTTTGGAAGTTTCAAAGGAATTTTATCTCTGTCATGAAAACGATGGAAAAAAGTATATTTTGTTTTGGTTACATTTAAAGATAATTTGTTTGCATTAAACCATTCAGTAAGATTTAAAAGCTCTTTATTTACTGACTTAAACAGAATATTTATACCATTATTTGCATAAAACAGATTTGTGTCATCTTCAAATAAAATTGTATCTAGTTTAGCACAAGATTTGCTTAAATCATTAATAAAAATGAAAAATAGGAGTGGTCCTAATATAGATCCCTGAGGAACCCCACATGTTATGTTCATATTGGTTGTTTTACCTGCATTATTTTGTGCGGCCGTGGCGCAGTGGTTAGAGCGCTTGCTTTATAAGCAGGAGATCCAGGTTCGAAACGAGCTCTGGACAAATTTTCGCGTCACGGTAAGGAAGGAGGCGTAAACTTCCTGGTTAAATGCACTTCCGCGGTGCTCTGTGACAAGACCGTTAGGACTTCTTGGGGCACCTAAAATAAAAATTGAAAAAAAAATTATCAGAAAAGTATTGTTTTCTATTTGACAAATAGCTTTTAAACCACGCAATATTTATATGTTTAATACCATAGTTTTCTAATTTTGTTTATAAAATGTAATGATCGATAGTGTCAAAAGCCTTACTGAGATCAATGAATACACCTAATGTATATTTATTTTCATCAAATGATTTAAAGATATCATGAACAAGATGAATAATAGCCTGATCAGTAGAGTAGCTCTTTTTAAAGCCAAATTGCTCACTATAGAGAATATTGTTTACATCTAAAAAGATACAATCTTTTATACAAAATGTGTTCTAAAAACTTTGAAAAACATGATAGTATGGAGATAGACCTGTAATTGGAGACACTAGTCTCGTCTCCTGATTTTAGTATAAGTATTACCCTTGCAACTTTAAGTTTATCGGAAAAGATTCCTTGGTTTAAAGAGAGCTTAAATATAAGCAAAAGCGGAATTTTTAAATAAGGCATTGATTTAATTACTACACTACTGCTTACATCATCAACTCCATTACCTTTATTTGGTTTAAGTAAGTACATGGCATCAAGCAATTCTGTTTCTGTTAGCATATTATTGTCCATTATATTATTATTAGAGCTTAGGTATGATTTAAAGCAAGATTTACTTTTTATTTATTTTTGATGCTAAACATGGACCTGTGCTAACAAATGCATGGTTAAAAGAATTAGCAATTATTGCGTCGTTAATAATTTCACAGTCATTTATAATTAGTTTTTTTGGTAAACGACTAATATTCATTTATTTTTTTTTACCTATAACCTCTTTTATAATGTTCCAACTTTTTTGAGCGCTTTGCAATCGTCACAAAAAGATGATTATAGTTTTTATGGTTTGTTTCATTTTTAAAGTTCTTTTTTTAATGAACTTCTCATACAATCCTTGCTTTTTTTTTCGAAGATTTTATGATTCCGGGAGTTTTCCAGGGATTTTGAAGAGTTTTTGTTTTAATAAATTTAGTTGTTATTGGAAATGCTTTATTGTAGTAACATTCAAATATATGATAAAATTTATCGTAAGCTTCATCAACATTTTTTGTTTTCAAAACAGATTCCCAGTTTGTTGTCGATAAAAGCCTAATAAATGTCACAAGAGAAGCGTCCTTAATTACTCGTTTTTTACTTTTTACTTTTTTAGAAGGTTGATTTAACGATTTTTGTGCTGTTATAAAAACCGGAATTTCGTCATAGGTTATTGTATTTCAATCATATTGATCAACGTTGGACCTCATATACTGATTTTATCCATTGAATAATTTTTCTCCTTGTGTATATATATATATATATATATATATATATATTAACGAAGAAAAAACAACTTTTTCTATGGTACTTTAAGTTTCATGCCTATACGGCAATTTTTTCTTTTTTTTTTTTTTTTTTTTTTTTTTTTTTTTTTTTTTTTTTTACAACAATCATTATTATATATTTCAAAAACAAATAATATTTACGTGTCTCCAGTTTATATAAATGTCCACCACAAATATTTACAGTATCTAAAGAGCGTTAACAATGCTGTTTAACGCATGCGCGTTTGACATTTTAACTCATGCGAATTAAAATAATAAATTCGTGGTTTATAATATAATGTGCTGGCTATTAACCCATGCATTTAAAAAATATACGCAAGTCCGTCGCTTTTTATTTTTTTATATTTTATGTTTTATTTATTTTTTATTTATTTTTATAGCTTAAGTTGTTCTTTTTACATTTTATTATATTAATTGTTCTTTTATATTTAATACATATCGATAAAATTGGTTTTGTTAATTATGAGATCTTTTAGTTTTTTCTTCAGGGCAATAAGATTATCCAATTTAGTAAGTTCTATATTTTGAGATATTGTTTTGTTGCATAAATAGGGGCCACGGTATACAATTGAAAATCTCGAAAATTTTGTTTTTTTTATGGGCAATGTAAAGTTTCCGGTTCCTCGTGTGGTATATCTGTTGGCGTTGGTTTGAAAAAAGTTATTAGTAAAATGAGTTGGGACAAGTCCGAGCTTATATTTGAGCATAAATAAAACATTTTGGTAGATGTTAATTTGATAGATATTTAAAGCATTTAAGTTTTTAAGTAAAGGATCGGCATGAGTGAATTTATTTTTATTATAAATCAATCTTGATGCGTGTTTTTGGTGTGTATATAGAGAACTTAATTTAGATTTATTTGTACTTCCCCAGGCAATATTAGCATATGTTAGATAACTTTGTATATAAGAAAAGTAGAGAACTTTCAGATTCTCCTGGGAAAGTATAGTTTTGACTTTGTAAAGTATGCCGATACTTTTTGATATTTTTGTATTTAATGCTTTTATATGGGGTTTCCAAGAAATTGTTTCGTCAATAATTATCCCAAGAAATTTAATAGTTTCAGTTCTTTCGATGTTTATGTTATCAATTTTTAGTAATGGTAGCATGCTTGGTATTTTGTTTTTTTGTTGGTTGGAATGAAACAAGATGTATTTTGTTTTTTCTTGATTTAAAGGTAATTTATTTACTTTAAACCAAATGTTTAGACTCTCAAGGTCATCATTTGCAGATTCAAAGAGATTTTCAATTGATGCTGATGAATAAAATAAATTTGTGTCATCAGCAAACATTATTGCATCAAGTTTTTTTAGTGATTGTGGAAGATCGTTAATATAAATTAAAAATAAAAGAGGACCAAGAATGGAACCTTGGGGAACTCCGCATTTTATTTTTAGTAAATTAGAATACTTATTATCGTTCGAAATAACACATTGTTGTCTGTTGCACAGATAACTTTTAAACCAATCTAGGTTAGTATTTTTTATTCCGTATTTTTCCATTTTTTTTAGTAAGATATCATGATTAATTGTGTCAAATGCTTTGGATAGGTCTATAAAAGTTCCTAATACAAATTGCTTTTTATTAAAAGAATCACTTATGCTATTAACTAAATCTAAAATTGCATGTTCTGTTGAGTGCTGTGCTTGAAAGCCGAATTGTTTTTTATTTAAGAACTTGTTTTGAATTAGGTATTCATATAATCTATTATAGATTATTCTTTCAAGTATTTTAGAAAAGGTTGGAAGTATTAAGATTGGTCTGTAATTGTTTATTAGAAATGTTTCACCGGTTTTAAAAATAGGTACAATTTTAGCTACTTTTAATTTATCTGGTACAGTTCCTGTTATAATTGATGATTTAAATATTTCGAAAATAGGTTTGCGTATCTCCGAAAAGACATTGACGACGATATTACTGCAAATGTCATCTATACCTGGGGACTTGTTTATTTTAAGAGAGTTTATTGCATTTTCGAGTTCATCAATTTTTAGTTCTTTAAATATTAATTCGTTGTTGACACTAGTTAGATAAGTTTCAAATGAGTTGTTTGGACAATTGACTTTTGAAGCTAGATTTGGGCCTATGTTGACAAAAAAACTATTAAATTTTTCTGAAATTGCATTATTATTGTCATACTCTTTATTATCTATGACAATTTGAGCAGGTAAACTATTTATTTTGCAGGTTTTTATCCCAATTATTTCTTTCATGATATCCCAAGTTTTCTTAATATCACCATTTGTGCTTTTTATTTTATTTGAGTAATAGTTTTTCTTTGAATTTTTTTTAATTTTTTCAAACAAGTTTTTATACTGTTTGTAAACATTTAGGTTTGCCTCATTTCTATTTTTTAAGTATTTAATATAAAGTTTTTGTTTTTTTTTTTGAGGATTTTTTAATACCTTTGGTGATCCATGGACATTTTAAATGTTTTTCTTTTATTAATTTTACTTTAATTGGGAAGTGCATATTATAGCTTTTTAGGAAAATTTTTTCGAAGTTATTATAAGCAGAGTTAGTGTGCCCAAGATTGCATTCATGGTATACCTTATCCCACTCTTCTGCTGACAGTGAGTCTTTAAATTGTTGAATAGCAAATTTGTTGATTTTTCTTTTATAAGTTTTAATTTTACAACTATTATTAGATTTTATATCTTGCGTCAAGGAGAAGAAAATAGGAAAATGATCAGATATATCTGCCTTTATTATTCCTGCCTTTAGAGAAGTATCAAACAATGAATTAGTTAATATATTGTCTATTGCAGTGATTGAAGTTGGAGTTACTCGAGTTGGCTTGTTAATAATTGGGAAGATGTAATGTTGAAGCATTTCGTCAAAAAAAAGTTTAGTATTGGCATGTTTATCATATTGTAAACAATCTATGTTTATGTCTCCAATACAGAATATTTTTTTTTGCTCATTGTTGTTTTTTATAAAAATTTGTTTTAAATGATTGGAAAATTTAAATAAATCACCTTCAGGTGGCCGGTAACATGTGGAGACCAGTATGTTTTTTGATTTGTTGCTAGTTATTTCAATTGTAAAAACCTCACTATCGGCATCTGAGATCGAAAGGTCATCTCTAATTTTGGTAACTTGATCATTCCTAATATAAGTTATAATTCCACCTCCCCTTTTTTTAGTTTTTCTTTCAGATGATAATAATTTGTAGTTAGGAATTTCTAAACTTGAATTTATTCTGCATGATTCGTCAGAACACCACGTTTCTGTTAGGCATATCATACTGAATAGATAATCGCATTCGATAAGAAAATGTTTTAGCTTATCCATGTTGCTATTTATACTTCTTATGTTAATGTGTATTACAGTAAAATTACTCTTTAACGTTTTTAGTTCACTTTTAAAAGTTTTTATTTCAAAAAAGGACGAACTAAAATTGTTTTCGTTAAAAAAATGCAAATCAGCGTCAGAAATATCATTAAGTAAAACATTTGCTGAATTGAAAACATTTAAGTGTAATTTTTCAAAATCTATTGTTAAGTTAGTCATTAATTAAAATCGTTAAAATAGCGCTTCGCTTAATAATACTTCGCGCGTTTACTTTCTAAAATCTCTACAATAAATTTTATCAAATTTAATAACTGCAAATTTACCTTCGTTTCGTAATCGTTTAACTTCTTCCCAAAGCTTCTTTCTTTCTAACATCGTTTCTTTTGCATAATCTTCATTAATATAAATACCGGTTCCTTTAAGTTTATTTACTGAGCTTAATATTTTATTTTTATCATGATAATTCAAAAGCTTTAAAACGATTGATTTTGGTGTTTTATTATCTTTAACTGCACCGACTCGGTGCGCTCGTTCCACAACTACTTCACTTAATATATTTAGCTTTGTTTTAAAGATGTCTTTTACAGCCTTCTCACAATCACTCCAGTTTTCTTCAGGGTTTTCTTTTATGCCATCGATACGTAAGTTATTACGTCTAAGTCAATAGATTTTTTTTTAACATCAAAATTTCATTATCATATTTTGTTTTTATATGAATAAGTTCATCCTTAGCTTTTTCTTCTTGGAAATTTAAGCTGACTTTTATTTCGTCAACTTCATTTTCAACTCTTCTGATATTTAACTTGTTATTGTTTATTTCAGCGTCCATTTTGTCTAACCTTGCTGTTATTATTTTGAAATTCGAACTTATTATTGAAGGGAAGTTTTTTTCATGATCTTTGAGTAATCTCTCCGTTTCTGCTAGTATACTTCTTTTTTGTTCTTCTAGTTTGCTTGTGATAATTTTTTCTATATTTTTAATATTTATTTCCATTTTTATTGTAAATAAAGTTATGCTCAAAAAAAGAATACGTCTTACTCGTCTTGTGCCGCAAACGCAAATTCTATTTCGCAAATCATCAGCCATTGAATGAGTAATTACTACATCCCACTAACATCACTCAAAAATCTGATTTCTCGACTATATGCCGGGGACCACGCTTGTGGAATTCGGTTCAAGACGAAAATATGAAAAAAATAAAATCTATTGCTACATTTAAAAGAACTATAAGAAAACACTTACTAAATTTAAACATTACGTACATTCTCTCATTTTTTTAAAAAAAAATTGAAATAATTTTGTATTTTTAATTTTTTATGTACTTTATTTAATTTTAATATTGTATCGAATATGTATATGCATATGAAGCGAATTAAATTTTTTTGTTTGTTTGTTTATTGTCTTTAATATGTATACGAATATGTACAGATTTGTAATTTTTTATTTGTTATTTTATATTTTAACTTTATCTTAAATTTCTTCTTTTTTTAACTTTAAGTTCTTTTTTTAACTTTAAGTTCTTTTTTAACCTTCTAAAATTTCTAACCAAATTTTTTTTTTTTTAACTTATTAATTTCACTTTTTTATGTAATATTGGAAGATTTAAAATTTAATTGTATTTTTTTGTATTTCACAAAGGGGCTTGATGATAAGTCATTTTGACTTCTACTTGCCCCAGTCAGCTTGTAATTATATATACTTGTTTAAATTTTATAGATAAAATTGTAAAATGTGTAAAATGACGAAAATAAAATTTAAAAAAAAAAAAAAAAATACAAATTCAAAAAAAAAAAAAAACGCTAAAATTACAAAATACTGTGTAGTGGGATCTTAACGTCGCTAAGACTTACTTGATGGCAACGAAAAAACAAAATATTAGCTAATCACCGGTGTCAAAAAATGATAAGAGGAATTTATTCGAGGAGGCTGAATAAGTGCGAATTTCATAACTGCGAATCTGCATAAGTGCGAAGCAGTTGCAAAGACTGGCATAAGTGCGAACTGGCACAAGCGCGAACTGGCATAAGTGCGCCGAAAGAATTTGCAAACATTGGCATAAGTGCGAACTGGCATAAGTGCGAACTGGCATAAGTGCGAACTTGCCAATTCGCCACTTATGCCAATTTGCACTTATGCCAATGTTTGAAAATTCTTTCGACACACTTATGCTAATTCGCTCTTGTGCCAGTTCGCACTTATGCCAGTTTTTGCAATTGGTTCGCACTTATGCCAGTTCGCACTTATGCCAATGTTTGCAAATTCTTTTGGCGCACTTATGCCAGTTCGCGCTTGCGCTAGTTCGCACTTATGCCAGTTTTTGCAAGTGATTCGCACTTATGCCAGTTCGCGCTTGTGCCAGTTCGCACTTATGCCAGTTCGCACTTATGCCAGTCTCACTCATGCAGATTCGCAGTTATGAAATTCGCACTTATTCAGTCGCCCCATTTATTCTTGTGTCTGCATTTTGAAATCAACTCATTTCGTTTATTTAACAAGTTATCCCCTTTATATGTTAAACTAAGGAATTTTTCGTATAAACAAAGATTGCAAATTTTTGACGAAGTGTTATAAGGATTGCAGCTTTTACAAATTTCCACTTAATTAAGGGTGTAAACATTTTGTCTTTTATGTCCCAAATTTCTTTAGACAATTCGGTATATTTTTTATATTTATTAATGTTAAAAGATTTTAGATGGTTAGCATACTGAAATTTATATATATATATATATATATATATATATATATATATATATATATATATATATATATATATATATAGAGTGCTTTTTTTCTAAAAAAAAAGGTGCCGGAACTCACCTGTATTTTTCTTTATATTTCAAAAATGAGGCAGAAATCAGTAATTTAATTTATAAATAATTTTTATATGTATAGCTGTTGGTAGGCTCCCCCGTACATCATACCCATAAAGGCGGGAACAAATATAAGAAACCGTTTTCCAATAAAAGGAGCTTTTTTTCAAATAATGACAGATGTTTTTATTTGGATAGGGGGTGAGTGGGAAGGGGTCAGTCACTGTATATAAAATGCAAACTTTACAAAACACCCTTTAAGAGGGTGTGTTGCAATTCGAAAACCATTATTACGACGTCGCAATAAAGAAAAACGACTTAAATATGCGAAACAACACAAAGATTGGGCCCAGAAAATATTTAATCGGATTCTGTACATAGATGAGTTCAAATTCGAAACTTTTGGAACGAAAAGACGCCAATATCTTCGAAGAAGAATTGGAGAAGCCTATCGGCCCGAGTGTTTAAACCCTACTATTAAACACGGAGGAGGCTCTTTACAAATATGGGGCTGTTTATCTTTATCTGGAGTAGGTGATTTGATCAAAATGGAACGTTATGTGGATATCCTAAGGCACCATGCTGTATCATCCGGAATGAGACTAATAGGTTATAGTTTTATTCTCCAGCAGGAAAATGACCCAAAACATTGTTCCCGAGTGGCAAAAAATTATTTAAATGAAATGGCAGAGGAAGGAGTATTGGAATTTATGACCTGGCTTCCCCAGAGTCCAGATTTGAATATAATTGAGCATATTTGGGATTACCTGGACAGAAAGAAGATCGATCATGCCCCCAAAACACTAAAGAATGTTTTGAAGTACTTCAAAGAGAATGGCACAATATACCCTAGGATTTTATAACTAATATGTATGAACCTATTCTCCGGCGAATATCGGCTGAGATTAAGGACATAGTAGATATTAAGAGTTTTTTATGAAGTTTGACATTAAAAAGTTTGTAATTGTTCCATATTTTGTGTGAATTACGTGTGTTTTAATAAGTTTATAATACAGAACTACAAACTTAAGTATTAGAGAAGAATTCTCCTGGATTTTTTGAAAAAATGTAAGTGGTCTAAAACATGTTCATAGTACTGTATATATACGGACTCACCTTATAATTGCACTTCTTACAACTAACCTAAAGCTGACAGAGATTCTTTTTATGATTTTCTTTGTGACGGTTCTTGGGTTGATGTCTTTTATCTCTCTAATATCAAATGCGTTTCAAACTTAAACTCCTGGGTCCAGGCACGTATGGAACTTAAGAACAAACGTATTTTTATTATAAAAAAATTAATGTAAGAAGGTGCTGTCTAATGCTAAGCTCCATTATTCCCAATTTACTAAATATTGTATCTTATCTCAGAAGTTAGGTTCTAGAGAATTTTGGAAAATTTTCCTATCGTTTCATAAATAAAGGTAATTCAAACACTCTCTAATTCATGGGTCTGATCTTATTACGTCCAAGAATAAGACAGAACTATTTGTAAAGAACTTTCCTTCTAATTCGACTCTTAAGTCTAATAGCCATACTTTTCTTGTCATTCTAGTTGAACAACCTAAAACATTTTTAGACAACCAAATCCGGCATGCGTTGCTAAAGCCATTTCTCAATTAAACTCTTCTCGGTCCAGATAACATTCCTGTAATTTTTGTCATACAAAAACTTCAGAAATCTCTTTAATTCTCCCTAAACTACTTAATACTTGAATGAATATTGTTTTCCTACTTGCTTGAAAATGGTATCTGTAGTTCTTATTTTCAAATACTCTGGAGAACATTGTGACACCTCTAACTTTTGTTCGATTAGCATTCTCTCTATTATTAGCAAGGTCTTTGAGTTTTTGATCAATAAATTTCTGACATATCATCTTAAGTTTAATAACAAACTCTCTGATAATCAAAATGGTTTCCAATCCTATTTCTCTACGAATAACTTGTTAACTACTAAAACTAATTTTATTGTGCATTAAATGAAGGGGGCAAGGCACCGGTTGTTGCTCTTGACTTATCTAAAGTTTTCGGTAAAATTTGGCATACTATTCTTCTCAATAAGCATGTTTCATATGATGTATATGGAGATTATCAAACAATTTCTTTTTAATCGCTTTAGTTAAGTTATAGTTCTTACATCTCAAGTGGCTCTATTTGCTGACAACTTAACTTTTTACTCATGTCTATGCAAAAACTCTTTTATTTTACAAAAAGTAGTTGGACCTGCTTTATCAGCCAAACTTGAGCCTCTCTCTTATTGTTGTAAGGTTGCATTTGTTTTTTTTTTCTACAAATACATTTCATTACAAATACAAAATCATTGCTGCTCAAAGGAGTTATCATCTTTAGCTCCATCAACCAAAACTCATTCTTGCTTTACCCATCATTCAGCAAAGCCGCATCCTTTTACCGTTTCTGGCCCTGCATGCTCTAAAAACTTTTATTCATCCAGTTTCTATCGCCGCACATCAATTCTTTGGAACTCTTTTCAATTTGCATGTTTTCCTGATTCATATAACCTACTATTTATATTAATTATAAAAACTACAAACAACTCTTTGAGTTAATTGTAAAAAATTCAAAAAAATATTATTATTCAGATTAATTAAAAAAGCACTCGAATGATCCTCAAAGAACTTGGTGTATTATTAAGGAAGTTATTGGTAAAAATAATTCTGACAAAAATACTATTCCAAAATTACTCAAATTTAATAATAACTACGTTTTAAAGAAACAACTAGTGGGTGAAACACTTAATGAATTTTTTGTAAATGTTGGTTCTTCATTAGCATCAAATATTGAATCCTCACAAACCAGCTTTGATGCATACTTGGTTTCTAATAGCACTAATATTATGTCTAATGATAAACTTACTGAAAAATAATTATGAGTCGCGGTTTCTTTAATCAAGCCAAAAAAAGTACTTAGCCAAAAAAAGTACTTAGCCAAAAAAAGTACTACAACTTGACAATATTAGTAGTAGTATCATTATCAATTCAATAAAACTCATTACAATCCCACTCTTGTATATATTTAATTTATCTTTAAAAGAGGAAGTTTTTCCAGAAAAGTTAAAAATCACTAGAGTTGTCCCAATTTAAAATCAGGCGATCGTTATGACGCTACTAATTATAGGCCGATCTCAATTCTTACATGTTTTTCAAAAATTCTGGAACGAAATATGTATAATAGACTCTATTATTTCTTAAGCAAAAATAATATTTTGTACAATAAACAATTTGGTTTAAAATCTAGTCATTCTACTGATCACGCAATCTTCCATCTTGTACATGATATATTTAAAGGGTTTAATGAAAAAAAGTATACTTTATGTGTTTTTATAGATCTAAGCAAAGCCTTTGATACAGTTGATCATAATTCTTTTATCCAAACTCGAAATCTACGGTATAAGAAATTCAAACTTGGCTTGGTTTAAAAGTTACTTGTTTAACAGGAAGCAATATATTTCGTTCGAAGGTGGAAAAACGGATAATATAACTATCACATGCGGTGTTCCCCATGGTTCAATACTAGGACCCCTCTTGTTTCCAATTTATATTAATGAATAAATAATTTTCCTAATGTTTTAAACTTAATTTTATTTGCCGATGATACTAACTTGTTTTATTACAATGAAGATATTAATATTTTATATTTAACAGTGAACAAAGAACTTGATAAACTAAGCCAATGGTTTAAATCCAATAAACTATCCCTAAACATTAATAAAACTAAATACACATTATTCCATCATGCTTCTTAAAAAATATATATTCCATTGAAACTACCGAATCTTTTTATTGATAATAATTTAATAAAAAGGGATTATTGTTAAAATTCTTGGGCGTAATTCTAGATGAAAATATTAATTTGAGAGAATATATAAATGTAATTGAGAATAAAGTTTCAAAAAATATTAGTATACTGTATAAAGCTAAACAGTTTTAAACCAATCTTGTTTAAAATACATATCCTTTTCATTTATACATTGTTACCTAAACTATGCAAACATTGCTTGGTGCAGCACCAACATTACAAAAATAAATAAACTTCTCTGCAAACAAAAACATGCTATTAGGATTATTACAAATGAAGGTCGACTCTCACATACAAAAATACTTTTTAGTAAACTCAATATATTAAATGTTTTCAAAATAAACCTTTATCAAATTCTTATATTTATGTTTAAATTTGATAAAAATAACCTTTACTTTACTCAATATTTCAAAAAATAAATCATATACGCAGCACAAGATTTTCAAAAAATAACTTTAGTCAATCCAAAACCTATTATTCACCCACTTAATACTCAAATACAAATCGAGGACCTAAATTATGGAATACACTTTTAAATGATGATCTTAAAGCACTCTCTTTGCTTAACCAATTTAAACCAAAACTTAGGCAAACTCTTCTACTAAACGACAATGAATTAAATTTCTTCTAAGGCGTTAAATAAGAGTACTCTTTTGGTTTGATTTATATAATTATGAATATATTTATTAATTTTATATATACACATATTAAAAAAAATTCTATTGTTAACTTTTACACGATTTAATTTTATCATTTGTTTATTACCGAGGATGTAAAAAAGTTTATACTATATGTTCTTGAAATCTTATGTAAAAGGTACCCCTAATTGTTTGCCATGTATTTATATGTGAGTGTGTGCATTCACTTTTTATCTTTTTGTTTATATAATATATATATATATATACATATTTTTTTGTTTTTGTTTTTTTTGTTTGTTTTTTTTTTGTTTGTTTTTGTTTTTTATTTTTTATTTTTTTTCTTAATTAATCTCAATCTAACAAAAGAAATTAAAAAAAAAAAAAAAAAAGAAATAAGAGGATAAAATATAAAAAATAATTTTTTTTTTTTTAATTTTTTTTTTTTTTTTTCTTACAACTTAATAATGGTAAATTGCAACCATGGTAATAATGGTCGTAAATTAGATTAAAAAATAAATAAATTTTCATACAATTTAAGGGGCTATCCCCTCTTAAAATTTCAATATTTTCAAAAAAACAAACTGTTTTTAACTACTTTTACCTGTGTATGATTATAAAAATTGTTTTAAAAGTAGCAAATTAACCAATAACTTTCTTAATTTGTCTATTTAAATAAACTACCTTAACGTGATATCTCTAGCAACGCCATAGCAACGCACTTGTTTAACTGTATACATCCTACATTTTATTTTTATTCAACCCTAATGTGTGTTATAATAGTCATGTCCAAGCTTGAACAGCTTCTTTATGAATTTTTCGAGAATTTTTGTAAAGGTTGTTACATCAAGTACGACAATTTAAATCAGTTATAGTGTTATTTTATCAGCTTATACCCCGTTCATACTGACGATAAAACACGTTTTAATTGTCGTGTTTTAAACGCGTTTTACATTTTACTATTCTCATCAAATTTAAAATTGGTTTTAATTAAAACACGCAACGTTAAAAGTTGTTTTAATAAAACAACGTCGCGAGGTTGTTTTAATTGCGTTTTATTACACTGAACTGTTTTTAAATGGTGGAGGAAAAAGCTGTTGCTGAAGAAAAAGTTAAATCTAGAAAGAGAGCTAGACATTGGGATGATGAAGAAACAAAAATACTAATTAGTAAATGGTCAGAAGATAATATCCAAGAAAAGTTGAAGTCATGCACAAGGTTTTGTTTTGTTTTTTTCAGTTAAGTTGGATCAAATTGAAATAACTTGTTAAATAAAATCAAACCACTCGTTACTAAATAGTTTAAATAAATCACAAATAGACAAGAAGTGATTACGAATTACATTAATATTGAATAAACAAGGAAATGAATGTTTATAAATTGTACTTTTTACAACAAAATATTTATTTCTCTTTGATAGTTAGCACAATATATATATATATATATATATATATATATATATATATATATATATATATATATATATATATATATATATATATATATATATATATATATATATATATATATATATATAACTTCATATTTTTTGGATTTTAGAAAAGGAAAAATTTGGGAGGAAATTTTGCTATTCTTGCAAGCTTCTGGATATAAAGACAGAGATAAAGAGATGTGTAAAACAAGAATTCACACATTGACAAGTGCATATCGCAATTATATTGATAATAAACGAAATACAAGTGGGACTGGTCCTTCCAAAAAACCATCCTGCTTTGATGAAATTGATAAGGTTCTTAGTGACAAACCAACCACATTACCAACTTTTTTGAAAAGTTCCTCAGGCATGAATGTTATTATTGAAAAAACTGCAGAAGTGAATAATTTTAATAATTGTGTTAATGAGTTAGTAAACTGTGAACATATAGACATTGAAACTACTCCGTCAAGTTCTAAATCTGAAGAGTTGGTAAAAAAAGATAATAGTTTTTACTTTAAAAAATCCAAAAAGAAAAAATCAAGAAGTGAGGTAATGTTTGAACAATTAAATGCCACTGTTAATAAATTTATGACCTCTCAGGCTGATATTGATCATAAAATTTTAGAAAGTATTTTAGAAAACCACAAACAAGAAGAATCATGTGTTATATTAAAAGTTCGTCAAGTTGAAGATTTATATTTTATTGAAATAGAACTTTCATTGGCAGATTTGACACTAGAAAAACTTACTTGCACAATAAAAGAGGAATTTTCAGTTCAAGATAATGCATCTTTATTGATTACCAAGTTACCAAATGTACTTATCCGAAATGATAAGGATGTTAAACGTCTTAAAAGTGGGACTGAGATAGAGTTTTTAATTATGATTAAAAAAATGTGAAGCAATTTCTTTGTTTTGTTATTTTTTTCTCAAAATAAAATAAACCATGCCTTTTACAACATTGTTTGAAAAAAATCATTTACAACTAAACAGTTGTAAAATAATGTTTTTTTATGGAATTTCTAATAAACTCAGCTTTATTGTCAAGTTCAATGCAACTGTGGTTTAATATAGAGTTTACTAAGTCAATTTCTGTTTGTTCAATCCATTCATTTAAATACTTTTGCTTTGTCAAAGTACAGAAGTTATGTAGTATACAACATGTTGTAACAATATTGACTGTGTGTTCAACTGTTGTATCTAATCTCTTTAAAAGACATTGAAATCGACCTTTTAATCTTCCAAATCCATTCTCCACCACCACACGACATTTACTAAGAGAAACGTTAAACTTTGCTTCTTCTATACTAAGATTTCCACGATCTGAGTAAGGTTTCATAAGCCAATTTTTAAGGGGATATGCTGAATCACCAAGGATAAGAGGACCAATTTCAATATTATCAATTATTTTAGATAAGTTTGTAGGTAAAAAGGTTCTAGCCAGACACTCTTTATATAAGGGAGAATTTTTAAAAACCCTTGAATCGTGTGATTTGCCAGTCCACCCTACAAAAATATCTCTAAATAAATACTTGCTGTCTACCAATCCCTGTAAAATAATGGAGTGATATTCTTTTCTGTTTATATAGTCCTCTGAATTTTTATGAGGAGCCTTTATTCTTATGTGACATCCATCAACTGCTCAAACTACTTGTGGAAAACCATATAATTTTTCAAAACTTACTATAATCTCCATTGTTTCTTCCCTTGAGGGTAAGGAAATGTATTTCTTCATTAAGTTATCAACAAAATGTTTACAAATTCTGTGAACTATTGTACAAACAGTTGATTTTCCTAAGCCAAATAAATTGGCTATTGTTCGGTAATCTGCAGATCCACTTAAAAAGTAAAGTGTCACAGCTAACTTCATTTCTAAAGGCAAAGATTTACGAAAGTTAGTGCCTTGTATAGGCATAAAAGGTGAAACTTCCTTGCACAGATAATTAAAGGCTGCTTTAGACATTCTTATGTTTTTTATCCAATCATCTTCGTTCCAACAGTTTACCATTGTTTCGTACCAAAAGCTTTGACTGCGAGGTTTAGTCCAAATTTTTCTGTAAACCGCAAAATTATAAGCAGTAATACAGTTTATCAGTATGTGCTGCAATTGCAGTCTTCTTTTTTTCCTTGATATGTACAATAATACTCGTAACTTCGAGATCAAGTTTTTCTTTGAGAGCGCCATTTTCGAACGTTAATATAAATACTAAAGAACGTTCAATCTGAACGCAAGAAAACTGAAAACATGTTTATTATAAAACTATGTTTACATTAAAACATGTTTATTTAAAACAGAATTTAGTGTGAACTGGGTATTAGTTTTATTAGTGAAAATGGGAAAAGATTGTCGAGTGAAGCAACGTACACAAACTCGCCGTAAAAGAAAAGGATTTATTGGAAATCTTAATAAATCTGTGAACATTGATAGTGTTTCTGATAATGTTAGTATTGAGTTGCCAACAATTAATTTAAATGCTGCTAACAGCACTTGTGTTTTGGAACAAAATAATGAAAACTCACTTAATTTGTCAGCTTCGTCTCTTGATTTTATATCTTGATACTATTGATGTTGCTATTTTGGTTTCTGTTTTTAGTTCTTTTCTGTGTCCAGAATGTGGAAGTCCTACACTCTCATTAGGTGAGAGATATAATAAACGACATGGTTTATCTTCCTTGTTATATCTTAAGTGTCAAAAAAAAGATTGCAACTATCTTCATCAGTTCTACACCTCTATCAATGATAATAATAAAAAAGGATTTGATATTAATAAGCGAATAATTTATTGCATGCGACTATTGGGCCATGGATATGCAGGCATAAAAAAGTTTTTGCACTTTTATGAATTTACCTAAACCTATGACCAAAAACAACTTTGAAAAACTACTGAAAATAATTGCAACAGCTGTTAAAACTGTAGCACAACAAACAATGATAAATGTTGCAAATAAATTGCAAAAAACATCTTTGGCAACAACTGATATTTGTGTATCTTGCAACGGTACATGGCACAAACGAGGATATTCATCGCTGAATGGAGTCTTTTCTGTTATCTCTACTGTTAGTGGCAAAGTGTTAGATGTTGAAGTCATGTCTAGATATTGTAAAAGTTGTAGTATTAATCAAGACCTTCAAAAGTCTAATCCAAATGCTTATGCACAATGGAGAAATTCTCATCTTTGTAAGTATAATTACCAAGGTTCTGCTGGTGGTATGGAGCCAGAAGGAGCAAAACGTGTTTTTCAGCGTTCTATTGATAATTGCCAGTCAAGATATATTCAATATTTAGGTGATGGAGACAGTAAAAGTTACGTGAATGTTAAAAATACATACCCTGATATAGAAGTTGAAAAGCTGGAATGCGTTGGACATTATCAAAAGAGAGTTGGAACACGGCTGGAGAATTTAAAGAAAAGAGAAAAAGGCCTTGGTGGTAAAGGGCGTCTTACAGATGTGACAATTGATCGCTTACAAAATTTTGTTGGAGTTGCAATCAGACAAAATGTAGGTAACCTAAAGGAAATGAAGGCAGGAGTGTTAGCATCGCTATTTCATGTGGCTTCATCAAAAAATAATAGTTTACATTTTCCACACTGCCCTACTGGTTCAGACAGCTGGTGCAAATACAATGCTGATAAAATAAATAAAACAACAACATATAAGCTAGGACCGGGTTTACCAATGGACGTTATTATGAAAGTGAGATATATATTTGAAGAGATAAGTAAAGACAGTGAGTTACAAAAATGTTTGCACGGCAAAACACAAAATGCTAATGAATCATTTAATAGAATGATTTGGGACCGTATACCAAAACAAACATTTGTCTCGCTTACCCAATTAGAAATTGGTGTATATGATGCTGTTGCTTACTTTAATATTGGAGCAAAAGCATCATTTGATATTTTTAAAGAACTGAACATGGAACCAGGCTTTCATATGATTGCAGGATGCAAAGTATTAAATAATGAAAGAAAAAGAAATGCTGAATATCGAATAAACCCTGATAATAAGTCAAGACGGCAATTTTTACGTGCCAAAAAGTTAAAAAAAAATGACAAAGTAATTGAAAAAGATGGTGACTTGTATGTACCTGGTGGACTTTGAAAGTTTGGATTATTATTTTTACCTATTTTATGAATAAAATATTACTGTATTTAAAGTTTTTACTTTAATCGAGTTTTTCTCAGAATTGCAATTTGTGAACGCCGGCCAATATATTTGGAGAACGGTATGATGTTTTTTTATGAAATTTTCATGAAGTGTTGTCCATATTATACTCTATGATATGAATGGAATGGATTTTATTTAAATTTAAAAAAAAAAGTTTTGGGTCAATAAAATGATAAAAAATTTGACCTTAAACTTCGGTCGTCCTGTTGAGGTGGTGAGAAAAAGTTATGAAAAATCTGTTCCACTCATTTCATAGACCTGCCTTATAACAACACTATGGTTCAGTATGGAAAGGTGGAAATGACTCAATTTCTTTGTATTTTGAATGGCGTAAAGTCATTTTTTGGTCATTTTAGGGGTATTTTGTGGTTACCATGGCAACAATATGGACTTTCAAAAAAAAAGTTAGTCCATTATTCTTAATTTAATATAAGCATGTTACCAATAATCATTTTTTGTAAAAATGTTTAGATTTAAAATCAGAGGGGGGGGGGGGTACCCTTAATCAAAACAAAATGGTATTTTTTAAAATTGTTTTCATGAACGCGATAAAGCGTACTTAAAATTTCACAAACTTTATATCTCCTTAATCACATAATTAATCAAAAACCTTGTATCTCCTAATCACATAGTAAAATGGAAATACTCATAAAATTTTTGAAAAAATTAGTTTATTTCATTGGTTAATATATTAACAAATGAAATAAATACAAAGCAATGACATTGATGATTGTTTCTTCAACTTCTCAATATCAGAGCTTATTGACCAGTGAAAGTCATCTCTTAGGTTTAATAAAAACAGGATACACAGGTGCCAGTTTGCAAGACAGAAAAAACTTTTGTTATATTTTTTTATATTTAAAAGATAATTAAGAATCAAGATAAATACTCGCTTCTTTGGTCAGTCTAGAACTTGAACTTTGGTCATTGATCAGGTCTTGCGATTGGGCGTTGATATCGTTTCTTTAGAATTGGTATTTTTATGATGACAGTTTACCCTCTTAAAAAAATAGGAGCAAAATACTTCTCGAAAAATAACTCAACGTTTAGATTCCCAAAATGTTATTATTGTTAACTTCAAGATCACACAAGTATTAAAATATAATCAAAATATTCAAACTTAATTTGTTTTCATTAGAAAATTATACGCGCTGCAACGGTTCAACAGCAATATAAGAGTAGAGTAGAGCGGGACTAGTTTATTAGTTATTTGCGGTAGTGGTGTAGTGGTAGAGCGCTCGCTTCATGCGAGAGGTTCCGAGTTCGATTCCCACCACGTCCCTGGTAGTACCGCGCTCAACTTGTTTCTCCGCTCACCAGCCTTGTTCGTCAAGGTTCGTGTTTCGGAGTTATAGAGTTGAGAGAGGGCTATAACCACAAGTAGTCTCCTCATTTGTAGTGGCCCTCTCGGCCTTGCGGAGGTGAATTATTAAAAAAAAAAAAAAAAAATTTACTAAATATAATAAATGTCATGAACGGTGCATCAGATTTGCATAATTTTCTCACTATTAGAAAGATAATTTAACCTAAAAAAACTTAAAAACTTAAATTAAACAAATAATGGAATTATGTTCTTTGATGAACCGACTTTCAGCCAGTTTTCTTCATTTGTACGACATGTCTGGCGGCATGCTAATCAGAGATATATGGCCGGGTGAATAAAAAAAAGCAATTGCTTTTACTCCGTAATTGGTCAGTCTTACGTAAAAATAAAATTTCAGCGATTTTGCTTAAATTTTTATCCACGTAAAACTAAGCAATTACTGAGTAACTTTACGTGAATAAAAATTTGGGCAAAACTTCTGATATTTTTATTCCCATACAGCTGACCAATTACTGAGTAAAAGCAGTTACTTTTTTTTTATTCACCCGGCCTATAATACCAGGTATGTTGTCCCCACAGTAAATCAGGCGTCAACGTCTGTGTACAGCTGCGTATCCACATGGTTGCGTGATAATGGCATTCAGGTCTTGAGAACGTGGCCTGGCTCCAGTTCACACCTTAGTCCAATTAAAAATATGTGAGGATTTATAAAAAAAAAGGTTGCTGAGCTGAACGCAACATAAGAGAAGTTACTTATAAAAAACGGCAAACCAGTGTTGCGGTAATTCGTTTCTGCCGAATTTACCTAAAGGCCAACTAGGCTGCAGCCTAGGACTCCGCAATTTTAGGGGATCAAAAATATTTAAATCTGATTTTTAAAATGTGACTTTTACAATTTATATTATAAGATAATCGAACTTTTTTTTGGTATACTAACAATGTAGAAAATTATTTTAAATTTAATATCTTTCAATCTTTTATTATGAAATGGATAGAATCTGAAATGAAAATGAAGAGACTTGAAAATCAACATGAAGTGCTTTAATTCTGACGATTAAAACAACATTACAACGTTAAGTAATTTAGCTCTATTTTTTGCTTTATATATTTTATCAACATTGAGGACTGGCGCAAATTTATATATTTTATCAACATTGAGGACTGGCGCAAACTTATATATTTTATCAACATTGAGGACTGGCGCAAATTTATATATTTTATCAACATTGAGGACTGGCGCAAATTTATATACTTTATCAACATTGAGGACTGGCGCAAATTTATATATTTTATCAACATTAAGGACTGGCGCAAATTTATATATTTTATCAACATTGAGGACTGGCGCAAATTTATATATTTTATCAACATTGAGGACTGGCGCAAATTTATATATTTTATCAACATTAAGGACTGGCGCAAATTTATATATTTTATCAACATTGAGAACTGGCGCAAATTTATATATTTTATCAACATTGAGGACTGGCGCAAACTTAGCTAGCACAATAGTCAATTTTTAAATAAACAAAGCTGGATTAAACTTTTTAGACAGCAGATATCAATCATACAATAATGCTTCTCAATAATACGATAATTAGTGGAAAGTACAAGATAATGTAGATATTTTTAAAACAGCCAGGCAAAGCTTTTAACATGTGCAGGACATTCGCTAAGTTTGGCTGGGTTGTGTGAAGCTGATGCTTGCATAAAATCTATAAATTTTTATTTCTTAGCCTACAAAAAAGTTGGGTGTTTTACAAAAAATACCTGAAAAATCAATGAAACCTTTATCAAAAACGAGATAAAGTCATATAACTGTTAATATATAAATTCATTTTGAAAAATAAATTTGGAACGAATAAAAGTAAAAGCAAATAAAAGAAATAAATTATGCTAGTTTATATTATTTTACTAAAAAAGAAAAAAAAAATTCAAGTCCGTATATAATAAATAACGCTTTGATTCAGATTTGAACTGTTTAAATGTATTTTTCTTAATAACGGGTGATGCGGAAGTTATCGGACAAATCCTAATTTCATTATTTGAGCATAATAATTAGTTTTTGTGGTTTTATGCGTAGGCATAAACCTTCTATAAAATATAAACTTTATTATTTCAAACACAATTATTTAAAATGAGGTTAAATGCAGCTGAACGACAATCTTTTCAAAAGCGACTAAAAATTTTTTTTGTAAATAAACCTAATATAAAAAAAAAAAAAATCGTAAATCATTTTGAAAAGGAAGGATTTGCTCGAAGTACAATATATGATAACCTAAAAAGACTTGAAACTGTTCAATCGTTTTCTGATAGAAAGCACCCTGGTCGTCCGACATCCTGGACTAGCGAAAAGAAAGCCGAATTAACGAGACTTGTCAACAATCGAAAAGGGGTCAGTCAGAGAAAAGTAGGTATTAAATTCGGTGTAAATCAATCGACAATCGGTCGTCAGTTAAAAAAAATGAATATTAAATATAGAAAACGTGAAAAGACTCCAAAATACACTATAGAACAACAAATAAAGGCAAAGAAAAGAAGCAGGAAACTAGTTAACCAACTTTATAACACAAAATCGCTTCTAGTCATCGATGACGAAAAATACTTTTGTTTTACAGGGGACAACATGCCTGGAAATTCTGGATACTACACAAACAACAAAAAAACATGCCCAGAAAGTGTTCGTTTTATAGGAAAAGTGAAATTTCCAAAAAAATTATTAATGTGGATAGCCATATCTGACCGTGGTATGTCCGAGCCATTGTTTCGCACTTCCAAGGCTGTAGCGATCAATTCATCAATCTATATTAATGAATGTTTAGAAAAACAACTTCTTCCATTTATTCACAAGTATCATGGAGACTTTAACTATTTATTTTGGCTAGATTTAGCAAGTTCTCATTATTCTAAAGATTCTCTAAATTGGATGGACCAATATGTCTATTACGTTGATAAAGAATCCAACCCCCCAAATGTGCCTCAAGCACAACCAATTGAAAATTTTTGGGGACATTTAGCACAGAATGTTTACGAGGGAGATTGGCAAGCTCCAACAGAGCAAGTTTTGATTGATCGCATTAAACTAAAACTACAAGAAATTGATTTAAACTTTTTACAGTCGCATATGAAAGGCGTCAGAGCAAAATTGAGATCAATTGCAGATGGTGACGTTTTTTCATATAAAAATAATATATTTTGATTAAAAGATAAATGCTTTATTTAAAAAAAATATAATAGTAGTTTGTTTTTTTATTTATAAATAAGTTATTGACGTTTTTATTTTGCCCGATAACTTCCGCATCACCCGTTAGTAACAATCTGGTGGAAAGTAGAGGGGTATTTATGGCTTATTTCGCTAAAATAGGGTTGCAATATCGGTGGAGTCCATATTTTAATTTGTGCATAAACTGTGAAACAAGATGTATGTTAATTTTGTATATATTTAACGTTCCAAGTTTACATAAGAGAGGTTCACAAGCCACTTTTTTACTTACTACTAAGACAATTCTATAAGCATGTGTTTGTTTATTGAAGAGTTTAGTATAAATTGTGCTTGCCCAAGCCATGTTACCATAGCTTCGGTGACTATGCATTAATGAAAAACATAAACATTTTAAAGGTATGATATTAAGGAAAGGTTTTGCTTTATGCATCAATGAAATATTTCTTAAGAACTTTCTCTATAAAGTGTTTCTATGGAGCTTTCACGACAAGTTTTCATCCAAGACCACACCTAGAAGTTTATGAATATCAGCTAGTTTAAAAGGAATATTTTCATTTTTATTTAGCTTATGAAATAGGTAAATTTGGGCTTTTAATTAAAAATATATATAATGAATGCATTAACGAGTATTTCTGATGATGATATTTTTGATACAGTAGCAAGAGCAGAGGCGAAAAATATTTATTTAAAAATGGAAGAACTTGTGTTTGCATTGCAAACAGCTAAAAAAAACCCACTCGAAATGTTAGTTGGCAATAAAGCCTTTATTCAAGCTAGTCTGAAAAGTTCCGCTAGCTCAAAATTGGAAACTATTTGGATTGCTTACAACTTATTTTTTCAATTTTACTACAAACTCATATGCAAGACTCAGAAGTATAATGCTTTCAAATTTTCAATTAGCAAATGTTCTGGATTTCACAACCAGCAGTGATGATCTGTAGATTTCATAATTTTGGGAAGATTTCCGTTTACTAAATTTTATTTTTGAAAATTTTCAACTGCTCTAACTATTGATTTTTTTTGTTTATTTTATTGTTATTGAAGTCTTTGTTTATTAATAACTCTGTCCCTCTTGGTTTTTTTTTTTTTTTTGTTGCATGAAACTTTTGATTCACCTCAAAAGTTCAGTAATCTAAAGGTAATCGTTTTCAGTAATCTGTTCTTACTTACATTTCCAAAACAATGCGCTCTTTCAACTTCGATTTTGCCAGGTATTATATAATAACTTTTAATAACTTCTTTCGCGGAATTTTTGCAACCATCTCAGCTATCACCTTTTATTTCGTTTAAACTAATGTGTAAGCGATCTTTTTAAAAGTAATTTTTTTCTAGGTGTCTCAAACGGTCTTGTCACAGAATACCGCGGAAAAGCATTTAACTAGGAAGTTCATGCCTCCTTCACCGATGGCGCGAAGTATGCCCAGAGCTCGCTTCGAACCCTGGATCTCTTGCTTCTAATGCAAGCGTTCTAAACACTGCGCAAGAGCTGCTCAAACGATTATGCGCACATGTCCAGCATGTCGATTCACTTTTAAGCCCACTTTTAACTAATTTATTTCATATTATCTATTTTTAATAAAATATGAAGTTAGAAATCAACTTAATCGTAAACGTAAAAATCTGGGTGTAGAGCTTTGATTGAAAAAAAAATTGAGTTCGCTCGTTAGCCTATTTTTAGTAGCCATAAATTACCATTTTTAATAATAACCTTTATTTAAAAATCATGAATATAGACAAAATTATTAATTTTTGGTTATTTTAGACAATAGCTACAGTGAATTGCAATTAAAAAATAAATAAATTAGAACGTTGATTAATACACTCCTTCTGTTTAAATACTGTTTCGATTTGCATTCAACGTAAAGAATTATTGAAAATAAATTGTTTTTAATTAAAAACATTATTAATATAACATTTAGATGTTTTTCTATAACATTATGAACAATTCATGGAAATATTATAAGTTTTTATCACCACACCATTAATTTCTAAAAAGGATGTTTTTTAATGAAATATTTTGTTCCAAAATACTGTTCCGATTTGTTAAAAATGAGTTACAAACTTAAAAATTTAATAACAATATTTTTAATGGAAAAAAATTATATATAGTAATAGCTTTTGAGAAATTCTTATTTTGCATTAAATTATTTAAGTGGTTAAAACCATTTAGTTTAAATACTTCATGCTTATTAGATGACTTTATTGGTTTTAAATCTGTAACAAATAAAGTCAGGAGTTTAATTGCTTGCGTGCTTTTACTGCAATAAAAATAAACTTACAAAACAGACAACATTCTGGTTTTAAAAGATTTCAAATGTGTTTTGAATATTTTAAAATAAATAAGACATACCCGTGAACTTACAAACGAGCATTGTAGAGTGATTTACGATGAATTATTATCTCAAAGCATTAAAGGAAAACTAAAAAAAGGCTTACTTTAAAATATGTGTGCATCAATACAATCAGTAATCTTTGGCATTGCGGACAATAAATTTCTCTTTTTGTCGAACTAAGTGTTCTAAGAAAGCCCTTTAAATCTTTACACTAATAAATAATCTGAATTTTTGATTTACTTTATTATATCATCATATAAAAGCATGTGTAGACAAAAAAATATACAAAAATAAGATAGATATCCTTATGTAAATATGCAGATGCCAAAGCCGAAGGCTCCGGTATGCGCATATACACACAATTGCCGAAACACCAAAAAAACAAGGGCTGAAGCACCAAAAAAAAAAAAAAAAAAAACCAAAGAACAAAAACACCAAAAAATATATACACACATAAGAGCCAAAACACCAAAAAAACTTAAATTGATAAATAAAGTACCGCATAGGACGTAACTTATAAAAAAAAATAAAAAAAGATCTTTTCACAAAAATCTCGAGAAGGCGCAAGGCCCCCTCGGTACTCACGTCATCGTGGCCCTTAATGAACGTTTTCGAATAATTTTTTATTTTCTAAATAGTTCGTTTTATTAAAGATATTTGATTTTGTTCTCATCAAAATTAGCAATAAAATCAAATCGGAATAGTATTTTGGAACAAAAAAAAAACGTGAAATCGGAACAGTATTTCGGAACTGAGGGAGTATTATTTAATAAAGCACCAATCACATTTTTAAAAGCGTGAAAAGCCAGCGGTTAGAAGCATTCGTTACTATTATTTTCGTTTGAGTGGATTTCATCTAAGACACGACATAGACTAAGAGGGTTTGTAAATTATACATTAACATTTTTTGAATTAAATCATAAAGTCGAAATAAATTCATTTTAACTTTCTGATTTCAGAAAAATTTTTTTGCCCTTTGAACATTTCCTATTCTCAAAACTTGAGAATAAATTTGGTTGTTAATTTCGGAATAGTTAACCTAGTTGAAATAGTAAAATACGAGAATATGAAATTATTTGGATTAAGATTATAAAATGAACGATTATAAAGCCTGTTAAACCTTTTGATAATATTTAGGATTCCTGTTTTTCAAACGGGACTTAATCAAACTGTACTAAACTTAGAAAAAATATTTGGACCTTACTGAAATCAAGAAATCAGAAACCCAGGATGAGGATCAGGATGCCTCTTCACGCTGAATGTACTGGTTGTAATAAAGATTTTGCAAACCCTCTTTTAAAAACAAAACGATTGAGATAGAAGTATAAAAATATTTATATTAATATTATATTTAATATTTCTATTTATATTATATTTAATATTTATATTAATATTAGGTTCAGTGTGAACTGTATTACAAAAAAATTATGAAATGTTTTTTATATAGAAATCAAATATCACATAGTATTTCAAAGTATAATTTTATTATTGTTATTAAACTTCAAGTAGACTTGTAATACGAGACAAGGTTTTACCGTAGTTACTGACAGAAACAAATATCGCACACAATAAAAGTACAAAATACAATCGCGACACAAAGGCGACAAAAAGAATAGGAGATTTGAACAATTTTAAGAAAATAAACACTTAAAAAGTGATTACACAATGTGCAGTAACTTTTTTATAAAAATAAACTGAACACTTAAAAAGTAATCACGCAATGTGCAGTAACATTTTCATAAAAATAAACTGAACAATTAAAAGGGGATTTCACAATGTGCAATAACTTTCTTATAAAAATATAAAATGTTCAATAAAAAATATATACAATATATACAAAATAAAAAACTACATAATAATAGAAGTAAATGATAAAATTTAATAATAACAATAAAAATTAAAAGTAAATATATAAGTAAAAAATGTAAAAAGTATTTGTATGTCACAGTAAAAAAATGGGGATGAAGTATTTATATTTTATGCAATAAAACATAAATTAAAAAAAAGATAAAAAATTTAATTTCTATTTACTTAGTTACGAGAATGACACAATCATTTTCATTAGAAAATGGCAATTTTTCGATTAGTGGATTACCTTCAGTAGAACGCCGATATGCCTGATTATCGCTAAACAATAGCTGGGTTTGATTGTCCGGATTTATTGTTTCAGTTTTATTATCTTTTCCTTTACAAATCTCTGGGCATACAGCTTTGGGTTGAGAAAGACTAAAAAATAAAAAGTTGGATAAAGCACATTGTAAAAAAATTTTTAAAAATATACTTTATAAAACGCCATTTTACTTGGAAATGCTTTAACCACTAGCAGCATGGTATGCAACATGCTTTATCAAAATAATAAAAATTTAAAATTACCTTTTCTCTGTCCAAGACTTCTTTACTTTAATAATGAAGATTGTAATAACTATCCCCACAATAAACCCAACAAACCCATATAATACATTATACCAAATATGACTTTTTGAATCTGTACTGGGATTTCCTTTTATTTGTTCACGAACTGGATTTTTATATGTGTTTTCATAAGAAAAAATTTTAGTTTTTTCATCAGAAGGCTCTGTATTTGGACTAGAAAATTGAGTGGTTTTAAGAAAAGCTTCAGGTTGCAGTTGAAAAGATTTCAATACAGATGCGGCTGTAGTGATTGGGGAATCAGTTTTCAATAAACTTACGAATTTCTTGGGTTCATAACACATATGTTCATTAATTGGGCTGTTATCTTGTTGCCCTAAATAGGAAATGGTTCACAATAAATCCACTCACAGAGAGTTAACATAAAGGAAAAAAATACTTATAAACATAACATGATGCTTAACAACATGTACAGCATATTCATATATTATTCACATATTTAAATTAGGTTATAAGATTTAATATGTTCATGATATTTTAGTTTAAATTAGATGCCTTGTTTATCTTAAAACTAAAAGTTGATGCAATGTATACCCAGGGTGGCAAGACAATTTTGATTTCATTTTCCTTGACTAAAATTAAATTTTCCTGAATTACCAAAGTTTAACAAATGTAGCAATAAAAAGCAACAAATAAAACTCACACAACTTTACCCAAATAATAAAAGTTTTCTTAAAAACTGTTTACTTTAAATAAACATTTTTGAACAAAAAAAATAAAATGAAATATTAAAAAAAAAATGATTCGATTTTTAATCTCCAATAAGCAAAAAATATATATGTGTATTGTTACTGAATCCATTAGAATTCCCTGACTTTTCCATGGTATTTGCAAAATTTAATATATTCCCTGACTTTTTAACATAGTTTAGAATTTGCCTGAATTTTCCAAAATTTCCAGGTTGTTAGAAATTTTGGAAAAGTCAGGGATATGTGTCATATATTTTTATCCTATATGTTTTTGCATATATATATCTAGTAATAAATCAAATAATTTGCGCAATTTAAAAGTTCTTAACGGCATTAGTTAAGAATATGGTCAGGTCTGGGTATAATGGGTCTGGATATTATAAGACCCATCAGGGTGGCCAGCAACATGGAAATTTTGGAAAAGTCAGGGAAATTCTAAACGTTAAAAAGTCAGGGAATTTATTAAATTTTGCAAATACCATGGAAAAGTCAGGGAATTCTAATGGATTCAGTAACAATATACATATATTTTTTGCTTATTGGAGATTAAAAATCAATTTATTTTTTCATTTTATTTTTTTGTTTAAATATGTTTATTTAATATAAACATATGCCATATATAAAATATATGACATAAGTATATATATATATATATATATATATATATATATATATATATATATATATATATATATATATATATATATATATATATATATATATATATATGACAAATTATGCTTTCAGTGGTTAAAGCTTTAAAATCAAGAGGTCCGAGATTTGATTCCCATTCTGACCATGTTCACAACATTAAAGTGGCGTGAAATTCCTTGATGAATGTTCTTTTACAGTGTTCTGTAATAAGATTGCCGATATAAAGTTTGGCCATAAAGAATTTTTTTTTTTTTACTTATGATCTTTCAATTCGAAAATTGTTACTTTTGGTTTTTATCCTATGAGATTTGACTTTGAAATTTAAGATTTTAAAAATATTTTAAAAAAGTTGTTTATTTTATTAATAACTAAATTTAATTTAATTAGTTTTAAAACTTTTTTAGCATATTTTTATCATTAAAAAAAAAAATTATATATATATATATATATATATATATATATATATATATATATACATATATAAATATATGTATATATATATATATATATATATATATATATATATATATATATATATATATATATATATATATATATATATATATAAACACAGTGTAAAATTTTGTGCAAAAATACTTTTGCACAAAATTTTACAGAATTTTGTACATACAAAATTCTGTAATATTTAGTTTTTTGCTGCTAACTACAAGATACTTATGGTAAGCAGACGCTGACTGTCAATTGCTTGTATAAATTTTTTTACTAACATTCATTTAAACATGTTTGGCTTTATTAAGTCTTATTTTTTTCTTATTTAAAATTGTTTTTGTTAAGTTATATACTTTTCTTATTTAAACTTGTTTGGTTATGTAAGATATTTTTGCTTTAAACCCAAAGTAAATTATATAAATAAAGTAACTTAGTTACTTTCAAAACTCTAATTTAAATGCAAATAAAGATAAAGATAAAAAAAAACTAAAAAAAGATAAAAGTATTTCTTTAAAATATATATTACAAAGCTATACTTTTACATGATATTTTTTGAAACATTTGCACAAAATGAAGACTGCTGAAAACATTCATAGCATGGTTTCTAATACTTTATTTTGGAGAAAGCTGGACATGATTTCGTGGGCACTTTTATCATTTTATTATTTGGTGGTATTGCAGACAAGTGATTGAGGTTATTTTTGTTGATTTAAGAGATAACATCATTTAAGTATTCATCCACTCAATAAATCAGTAATAACGATTTCTCAAAACTGAGGAAGGGGATTATTTTATCAATGCCATATTTGCAACTAATGCAGTATGCATCAAATACAAAAAAATCAAACAACTTTTTAATACCACCTAGTTGATTCTCCTAAGCAGTTATAATACAATACTATTTTGTTAGCCTAATAAATTCCTGATATGATTTGTTTGTGATCTCAAATGAAGTTTCGATTTTATTTTATTAATGAAACTTTTTTTTCATAAAAACCTTTACCTAGAATTATAAAAATATAAAAATTAGCAATCATGAATTTCAATAAACTTCAAATAATATACTTTCAAGACCACTAAATGGCTTTCGCCTATCACAATTAAGAATCGCTTAATTTGCCTCTTGACAGGATTCCAAGAAAGTTCTTCATTAACTTAAAAACAATAGTTCCTATGTGACCCAAAAAGTGTCAGGAGTTGCCACAACATTTTTACCTTTATTACAACATCTGAATTGCAAAGTTAATACAATTTAACAAAATACTTATGCCTTTTATATTTATATTGTCTAAATACAAGTTGTCCAATATTGTAAATTGTATTACTCAAGTTATCGAGAAGTTCTATAATCATATGCAAGCATCCACCACCTGAATCTTCATTGTCTATAAATGCCAGATGCAGTAACATGCAATAGTTTAAATTTATTTTGTGATAATATTCTGAATAAGTCAAATTTTTAAATACTTTACTAGGATCAGTAGTAGGACTAGTAGTGCTCAAAGACTAGGACCAGTTGTGTTTAAACAAAGACAACTTGACACATCCATATAGAGAAAGACAATTTGACACATCAATATATAAAGAAGAATTCCAAGAAACTATCATATATTTATTGCTTTCCAAAAATATCTTCTTCAAGGCAGATGCTATTTGCTGACTTGGGTTGTAATGCAATTAATTTCTTATACCATATTTTTTATAAGCTTATTTGTAACAATTAGCTTAAAAAAGTCTATTGGATTCTTGCTTTGCTTGTTGAAATACTGCAAAGCTAAAAAAGGTTTTGCATGGAGTTAAAAATTTTTATTAGAAAAGTTCTGCTTTTTAAGCGTACGACTTTACTCTCTCATAATATGCAATAACAAATCTTAAATTGAAAAAACCTCGAGCTGAAAAATGTTTTATTTAAACAAATGCAACATTTAAATAAACATTTTAAATATACATATTTTGTACATAAACTTATGGATACATACCTCGTACATACATGGCTAGCCTCATGTTGTTTTCTTTGCACCTACCACCTTTTAATTTGGTTATCCCATTTTTTTTACCATCTGATGTTGCTAAAAAAAATTTTTTTTAATTATATCATACTTCAATAACTTATAACCACAACTCATTAATTTTTATTGATTTATTATTTAAATTTAGTAACATATATATATATATATATATATATATATATATATATATATATATATATATATATATATATATATATATATATACATATATATATATATATATATATATATATATATATATATATATATATATATATATATATATATATATATATATATATATATATATATATATATATATATCGTAGTCGAAAGAGACTTTTAATGTAAAAAAAGTCTCTTTTAACAATTTGCTACCTCAACAATTAAGCTACATTTTATTGTCATTGAAAAGTTAAAACAATTAAATTAATGCGGAAATACATTAAGTTTTATCATTTTTTTAAAAACTGCAATAATAATGATTAGAAAGCTTTTTTTAATTAATAGTGTTTTTGTGTTTGTTTTTTAAAAATATTTTTTTTAAATATGCATGGAGTGTTACTACATTGACTATCTTATAGCCTGCTGCTACAAGGGAGTGTTGCTACATCGACTATCTTATAGCCTGACTCACAACAAAGTGCTGCTACATCAACTGAGGGTTTGGTTATGGTAGGCAGTCTATCATTTAAAAAAAAAATTATTTAATTATTTAATTTTTTTCTGGTCTGGTTTATTAGCGCTCTCTTTAAAACTACAGTTTATGGAAGAAACTTTTCGACTACCATGCAAGACTATATATATAAATAAAAGTTTAAAACCAGTTTAGTATTTTTTAACTAAACCCATAATTTATTGAAAATGACATACACAAAGCTAAGATTTAATTTATGTTATATACATACATGTGTATGTATATAACATTTATTAAATCTTAGCTTTGTGTATGCCATATGTGTATGGCATTTTCAATAAATTATGGATTTACCTAAAAAATACTTAGCTGATTTTAAACTTTTGCAAGAAACCGTCTATAGTTATATAAATTGTTGACTTTAAGAGTATGGAAGGTACAAAAATGATTCTTTTGACAACAAATTACATCACTTTTAATTACTTTTGACTTTCGCCCAACCCTTCCGTGTTATCTAAAAGTTAAAACCATTAATTTAATTGCAAAACAACTGTTTTCTAAATTATGTCAAAAATCCACACTTTTAATGAAGAATCTGTTTGTTTTTTATTTTTTTAATGTTTTATATTGTTTTTATTTTTTAATTTTACTTGTTTTATTTTATTTTTTATTTTAGTGTACATAAAACCACTTACTAACAGGTAAAACATGTAAAGAGTGCTGCTACATTGACTGACAAATAGGTAGAACATGTGAGGAATGCTGCTACATTAACTGAGAAATAGGTAGAATATGCGAGGAGTGCTGTTAGATCATCTGAGGGTTTGGCTAGAGCAGCCAACCTTTTAATTAAAAAATATCTGGTCTCATTTTTTAATTTTTTTTTATGTCCAACCTATATATTTGTATACATATACATATATATATATATATATATATATATATATATATATATATATATATATATATATATATATATATATATATATATATATATATATATATATATATGTTTCCCTATTCTTTAACCACTGTATGTATATATGTGTGTGTATATATATATATATATATATATATATATATATATATATATATATATATATATATATATATATATATATATATATATATATATATATATGTATATATATATATGTATATATATATATATATATATATATATATATATATATATATATATATATATACTCTTGCTTGTTCGACTTTTTACCACAAAATGTAAACTTTATGTTGTTTTAAAAAAAATTTTTAGAAGACCGGAAGAGATTTAAAAACTTTTTTTTAATTGATAGATTGCCGGCCTAAACCAAAACCCTCAGTAGATGTAGCAGCACTCTTAGCATGTTCTACCTATTTGTCAGTTGATGTGACAGCACTTACGCATGTTTATCTATTTGTCAGTCGATATAGCAGCAATTCACGCATATTTACTTATTTGTCAGTCAATCTAGCAGCACTGCTTGCATGTTCTACCTATTTATCAGTCGATGTATGTAAACAATAAAGAAATAAAAATTAAAAAAATTCAGAATATTTCTATTTATTTTTTTAAAATAAAAACATTCTGGATGTTTATAAAAACATTAAAATCTATTAACTTGCACTTTAATGGTTTTTTGAAAAACGATACAACTTTATGAGTTTCCTCAATTAAATTTAATGGTTTTTACATGAAGTGTACTTGATTTTGTCTTTTTAAACAAAAAGAGCTTTTAAGAACCATTTTTTACCACAAACAATATATTTAGATGTCAAACTATACATACATACATACATACATACATACATGCATAATTTTCCAAATTCTATTGTTATATAACAATAGAATTTGGAAAATCCCAGTTAGAAATTACTGAGGACACTATCCGTATAATTAAGCACTGCAGAAAAAATTTACTCTATTTTGATAAGGAAACGTGGAAGAAAAAAACCACACACGAATGCTTTGATGTAACAATGGGAAGTTACGACGGAGCAGAAATTTGCAAATTTGTAGGTTTATATATTTTAAATACCCTAGCTAAAATAATCCAAATTAATCAATTAGGTCTTTATCGCGACGACGGTTTAATAATAAATGCATAAAAAATCAGGGCCACAACTCAATAAAATTAGAAAAGATATTATTAAAGTTTTTAAAAATATTGGCTTCCAAATTGAAATAAATATAAATTTAAAAATAGTGAATTTTCTTGATGTCACATTTAACCTCTCAGAAAGTTCCTATAAGCCCTACAAAAAACCTAATGACGAATTATTGTATATTAATGTGAATTCGAACCATCCCCCTCAAATTCTAAAACAAATTCCAATTTCAATTAACAATAGGCTAAACCAAAACTCTTCTAATGAAAATATTTTTAACTCCTCTAAACGCGTTTATGAAGATGCCCATAAAAAAAGTGGCTTTCAAAATTTCGAGCTAAAATTTGAAAAGAAAATTGCAAAAAAGCATAATAGAAATAGAAACATAATTTGGTTCAACCCCCAGGTAAAATTTTTCTAAAATTAGTAGACAAACATTTTCCTCCCTCTAATAAATTACATAAGATTTTTAACAGAAATACCATTAAAATAAGTTATAGTTGTACAAAAAAATTAGAAAGAATTATAAAAGGCCACAACTATGCGTTAATTAATAAAAATGAACATATAAAAGAAAAAAACACTGATTATTGTAATTGTAAACAAAAAATAGATTGCCCTCTAAATGGAAAATGCTTTTTGAAAAATATAATTTACAAGTGCATTGTTTCCTCACAAAATAACCCTGATAAACAATATATTGGCTTAACCGAGGGGGAATGGAAAAAACGTTATGCCAACCACAAACAATCATTTAAACACAAAAAATATTCAAAAGAGACTATGCTGTCAAAATATATTTGGGATTTAAAAGAAAAAAAGAAAAATTTTAATTTACAATGGTCTATTCTAAAATCTGCCCCTGCCTATAATAACATTTCCAAAAAATGTATGCTATGTTTGCAAGAAAAATTCGAAAGAATTACTCATTTAAATCAAGAAAATTTATTAAATAAAAAATCTGAATTAATTTCTAAATGTAGGCACGAAAATAAATAACTCTTAAAAAATTATAAAAACAAATGACCAAATTAAACTATTCCCATTCCAAAGAAAATTATTTAATAATTACTTTCTGTAACTTCCTGTTAACAAAAAAAATTAGTAATTTTTTATAAAAATTTTTTTTATAAAAATTTATAACTTCCTGAAAAATATTTTTTTCTATAAATTGAATTTTTTTGAGATTTAGTAACTCTTCCTGATGATCCAGCAATGGTGAAACTTAAAGTAGAAGATAACAGTTAGATAAGTGTTTTTTACTAATTTATATATATATATATATATATATATATATATATATATATATATATATATATATCTATATATATATATATATATATATATATATATATTTTCCTTGCTATTTTTGTGGAAAAACTTTGAATTATATTACCTTGGTGGTTTTATTATCCACATTTTTGATCTTGTTATCTAAATCCTTTTTTACAATAATACTGTATGTATGATTTTTTTTTTTGTTTTTTTTTTTTTTTTTTTATTCACCTCCTCAAGGCCGATAAAGCCACTACAGATGAGGAGGTTACTTAATAGTGGTTATAACCCTCTCTCAACTCTATAACTCCGAAACACAAACCTTGACAAACAAGGCCGCTGCGCGGAGAAACAAGTTGAGCGCGGTACTACCAGGGACGTGGTGGGGATTGAACTCGGAACCTCCCGCTTATGAAGCGAGCCCTTTACCACTACACCACTACCGCATAAATACAGTACAGCATATGATACAGTACATTGATGTAAAGATAAACACAAAGTAAAGCTTGTATTCCACAACATTAATTAGTTATCTGAGACATAAAATTAGTACTTATATTAGTATTTGTTATCTTATTTTAAATATTTAACATAGTATAAATAAAAAATTTAATATTTTAATATTACCAACAAAATAATAGGTTGTATTATCTTTAAATGAAATTCGAAGACTTGATTTAACATCAAAGATATAGAAACTTGCGAATTTAATAACTGAAGAATCTTCAGGACTGTCACACAATAATACCGGTACTTGGTTTTCCTTTACGTCACAGTTGTCAAATTCTTCTTTAGAAACAAGATACATATTCTCATACATAGATTTCGCATTGTTTGACTCCCCTTCAATAACATCACTACAAAGTGCTTCATGTGGACAAGTAAAATAAATTGTAGCTTCGTAATTCACTGAGATTTTTGCATATTTTCCTTCACATAGATCACCAGCAAAACTGCAATATTTATTATTGTAATATTACATAACTATGAATGTAAATTATTTGAAAACAAGTTAACAATTAAATAAATATATTCAATCTATAATAAGATTATTTATTAATTTTTAACAATACACTATGTATAAACCAGATCTAATATTATCTCATAGTTTATTAACCACTATTATTAAAAGTACTGCAAGTGTAAAGGGTAATTTAAAATGCCTTAAAAATGTTAATTGTATGTAGGGTGATAGACAAGTAAGGAGAATTGAAGGTAGATGTATAAATATCAATTATTAAGTTTTAGGTAGAACATAATATGTATAAAAGAATAAACCCAAACATAGTTTATACTATAAATATAACTTTAGTTATATTTATAGTATAAATTTATAACTATAAATTTAAATAAACTATAATTTTATATAAGTTATAAATTTATGTAATGTAAATTATCAATGTATGTTGCAATTTATAACGCAAATAAGTTAAATGAGTTCTGTAAATTTTAATATTTTTATTCACACCTCAACCAATAACTGTTCAAACATTTTTAAACTAAGAAACTTAAAACTTAATTTAAAATTTAATTTTTTAAATTAAGTTTTTTTTTTTAGGGTTGCCAGATATCCGGCTTTATGTAGGAGAATACATTGCCAAACTATTAAAAATCTAAATTTTTACTGTGCTCTCTCTGATTTTTAATATACCAGTGTTGGTATATTAAAAACCAGAGAGAGTAAAAATTTGGATTTTTAATAGTTTGGCAATGTATTCTCCTATGTAAAAGATATATTCCTAGTGTATTAAAAAAACTTTTTTTTTTTTTATTTGTTCAATTTAAAAAAAAAAAAAGTTTTTTTTGATGATGTGTTGAAGAAATTTGCTGTCATCAAAATAAAGATAAAGCTTTTATCAATAAAACATCTGTATGATTTTTTTGACATTTATTCTTTTCTTAAACCTTCACTTTTTATCTTGTGTATTATTACTCTGAACATGTTCTCATCACAATATTATTATATAATCTGAAATATTCAGGGCTGAACATGAAAATACAAATTAAAAATAAAAATAAAATTTTTACATTTGAACATAAAAATACAATTTTTTATTTCATTATTTTATATAAAAGTTGTTTTTCAATTTAATGCATATATAATAATAATACTTTTGTATACAAAATGTGAAATGACAAGATAAACTTAAAAATAACTTAAAACTAATAATAACCAATGTGACCATAATTTTTAATGTGTTCTGAGAGGAATGGAGGAAATTTTGTTATCAAATCAAGAAATTCAAAAAAGTTTTCTACATAACTTGTTAAACTTTTTGCTAATCTTTCTATAACTAAAGTACAAATCACAACAACCACACAATTTAAAACCATTTTCCAATATTATTGTTCTTTTTTAGTTTTTTCTTCGAGACTTCTGTCCAGTATGTTGTGACAAAAAATTGAAATCTTCAGAATTTGATATATAAAGCAGAACATTTTTCCATTTGCTTGCAAGTAAATTTCACCATTTTGTTTTTGGCATGTGTGAAACAACTTTGAATAAAAGCAATTGTGAACCTTGTACACCTGTTCTGATTCTTGAAAATCTGTTCATTTACTAAATACATTTTGGCTCTTGAGAAATTCAAAATAAAATACTGTCATTGGGAAGAGTCTCTCATAAGCCAATGTCATTATTTATGTTGATGTCCAAGTCACAATGTTTGACAAATGATTCAGAAACATCTGGATAAATAGAATCTTGTATAACATTTTAATAAACTTAAGAGTAAAATTATTCTTAAAGTAAAGACCAATTCAACTTGAAATTCAAGTAAAATTTAATAAAATTCTCCTTAAATTAAAAAAAAAAAAGAAAAGAAAAAGATCATAAAAATTATATTTTTAAAAATAAGACTCAAGAAACCCTAGCAAATTAAAACCTTATTTGTACCAATTTTGGGCCCCCAAAATTGTGGGACTCTAGACATTGGCCTATAGGTAAATCCAGGACTGGAAATATTATTAATATTGCTAGTGCTGTTGTTTTTGATTTTTCTTTTAGAACTCATCTTACGCTAATGTTGTTGTTATTGGTGTTGCAGTATTTTCAGTAAACAACTATTGTTACTATTATTATTTTTATTTTTACTATTATTACTTTTGCTAATATTATTTCCAATATTGTTATTATTATTGTTATTATTGTTATTACTATTATTATTATTGTTATTATTATTATTGCTATTATTATTATTATATTATTATTATTAATTTAATTATTATCTTCAATATTATTATTATTATTTTTATTAATATAATTTATTATATGATTGTGATTATTATTATTTATTTTATTAGTTATAATTAGTGTTACTTTTATTTTATCTTATTATCTATCATTACCATTATTGCAAGAACTATTATTACTTTTAATTATTTCTTACTATCAGTGATGGATCCAGGGAGGGGGTATGCACCCCCCCCCCCCCACACACACACCGAAAACTCAGGAATCCATCACTGCTTACTATTACTGGTATTACAATCATTATTATAACAGTAATATCATCAGTCTCATGTTACCTATATATTTTATATATTTCAATAAAGTTATTGTGAGTCATTGTAGGTTGTCACATTCTTCTCAGTTTATAACTGTTTTTGACTGTTCCTAGCTTTGCATATATACTGTAAAGTGAAATAAACAATTAATTGAATCTTATTGGAATACTAAATTAGAACATTCATTTTTAAACAATATTTTTAAAAATTGCATAATCAGAATAAAAATATATACCTACATTTTATTTCTAGGATCCCAAAGAAAAGTTGGTAGTTGAAGAGCATCAATCAATACAGCTTGAATCCAAAGAAGTAAAGTAATTTTTATTATCATTTTTAAAAGTTTTAAATTTTTTTTATCATACTTAAATTTAAAAAAAGGAAACTCTTTTATTTGTTAAAATATTATTAGTACTTTATATTTAGAAAGTATATGTTAAAGTATTATTAGTATTTTTAATATTTAGAGAAAATAAAAAAGAAATTACAAATTAAAATAAAAACATTGAAATAGTAAGTTTTATAAATAGTAGTAAATAGTAGAGTTTTCAAACATACAAATACCGACTGTCGTTTGCAAAAAACAAATAAAAACCAATGAAAATTTGACGTTACATTTTACCATGGACTGTGTAAAGTAAACAATTTTAAAGTACTATATACAACTGACACTGTATTTCATTCTTGGAGAGGATTTTTGAGTTGAATCGTAAAGATACTATATAATTAATTTTTTCTTTAACTCATTCATGATTCTGGCTTGTTTCCAGTTGAATATAAATTTGACATAACCGACTAAATATATGTGTTGGCATGTTGTATTTTAATAATTTAAAATAGAACAATCTTATCTAAAATTAGTATTCCTCAAACGCTAAACCTATTTAAGCTACATAATTATAAGTTTTTATTTAAAAGTCAAACTTTTATTTTAAGTAAAGTTTTCTAGTAATTTAGACGCGAATGGCTTTCACGAAGAACTTTTATTTTAATTAAAATAGCGTAAGCGCAGGAACAGAAAAGTATTAAATAATTTACTATTAAATAGTATTAAGAATTTAGATGTTTCAAATATCTGAAATTTTAAATTCAAATCTTAATGAGCTTTTATCTGAATGGAAAAAATAGTATCGCGCCCGCACACAAAGATGGCTGTAGCGCTTTAAGTGTTGAAGTGTGGTGTTTGATCCTAAACGTGAGGTTGGAATTCACACGCTCGCGTGTGGCACAAGCCCATTTATTATCGATTTAAAGCGCAAGTAAATAAAAGTTTTACAATATAGAAAAAGAACTTAAGATGTGTTTAACAATAACTGTCATGTTATATTTATTTAAAGATTGTAAATAGTGTATCAAATTTGCGGCAACATTGACGTCAGGTAAATGCGGCTGGTTTAAGTTGTTACTTGTTTACTCTTCTCGAGGTTAGAATTATCTTGTTCTATCTCCACATTATTGAGTTTTAAGATTAAAAGATTTAAAGAAATAAAAATTTTAGACATAAAAAAGTATTTTCTCATGCTTTTGCTGCAACTTTTTTACTTATTTAAGTCTCAATATGGTAGATTTGTAGAGTTTTGGTTCAGAACCAGGAGGTTTGTAGTTCGATGCCGTCTCTAGCTAGATAAGCAACATTAGCAAGAGAAGAGTCGTAAACTTCTAAGAGCCGTAAATTTTTAGTTAAATGCTCATTCGCATAAAAAAAAAGAAAAACATTATTCTAAGATACATAACACAATCAGTAGCTCAAATTTTTCAAAAAGTTTTTTTTCAAAACTTTTTGAAAAATTTGAACGTTCAAAAAACGTTTTGTACGTCTTTTGAACGTTTAAAAGACGTCTTTTTTTGGTCCTGTGCTCACTGAGTGGAAAACAATATAATTTTGACCCTGTATACTGTAAAACAACAAGTAAAAGGTTGACTTAAAGTACCCTTAAAAAAAAAGTGTCAACGAACCAACTATTATTTAAGAAAATGACATCATTTCTAAGTATGATTTAATAAAATGTCAAAGTGATATATTTAACAATTTTTTCTTAAAATTTCAATAATTCTATATCAGCAGTTTTCAATACTTTTTAATATTATATACTCTAGATGGTACTGTGACTTATCCTCCTCTGTAAAACAATCATTAATTCAATACATACATTTATGTATATATATATATATATATATATATATATATATATATATATATATATATATATATATATATATATATATATATATATATATATATATATATATATATCCTTATCTCGTAGTTGAAAGGGACTTATGGTTTAAAAAAAGTCTTAATAAATAAAATTTTAACGACTTCAACAATTAAGCTACATTCTAATGTTGTCTAAAAGTTGAAATAATGCGGAAGTACATTAAGTTTTATCGTTTTTTTTTAAAACCGCAATAATAATGACAAGAAAGTTTTTTTAATTAATAGAGTTTTTGTTTTTTTTAAATACATTTAAAAAATAAAAAATACATTTATTGACTATCTTATAGCCTGCTGCTATAAAGGAGTGCTGCTTCGTCGACTATCTTACAGCCTGGACCGACGACACGGAGGAAGGGGTGCCGGGGCCTTTTTATCATTAATAAAAAAAATTATTTATGATTTTAAACTTTTTTTGGTCTGGTTTATTAGCGGTCTTTTTAAAACTACTGTGTATGGAAAAAACTTTTTGACTACGATGCAAGACTAAGTGTATATATATATATATATATATATATATATATATATATATATATATATATATACACAAATATATATATATATACAAATATATATATATATACAAATATATATATATATATATTATATATATATATATTTGTATATATATAATATATATATACAAATATATATATATAATATATATATATATATATTTGTATATATATATATATTTGTATATATATATATATATTTTTGTATATATATATATTATATATGTATATATATATATATATATATATATATATATATATATATATATATATATATATATATATATATATATATATATATATATATATATATATATATATATATATATATATATATATATATATATATATACACTTAGTCTTGCATCGTAGTCAAAAAGTTTTTTCCATACACAGTAGTTTTAAAAAGATATATATATATATATATATATATATATATATATATATATATATATATATATATATATATATATATATATATATATATATATATATATATATATATACAGTGCTGCCAAAAGAAAGGGGGCTAGAGAGACAATTCGTCCCGGGTGGCAAATATCCTAGGGGCGCCGAATGAAAGGAAGGTACTTAAAAAAATTAAAAGTTCTTCATCTATAATATAGATGTGACGGCTCTCGGCGGTCCTGTATAAATATATATATATATATATATATATATATATATATATATATATATATATATATATATATATATATATATATATATATATATATATATATATATATACAGTGCCGGCCTTGGGGGGGGGCGGAAACTGGGGCGCCAAACGTTGTATGCAAACTTTAACAATATAATAAATAGAAAAAATAAGTCAACCTAAATTTTTTCGAATGTTTTTTTTTTTTATAAAAATAATTTCTTTAAATAATTTATTTATTGTATTATTACACTGTTAAAAATTCTTGATGCAAAATTAATAATTTGATTAAAAGTGTTTCAATCATAGCATATATTTTGTGACTTAAATTCATTTTTTTACTTCTATCTTTCTCGGCGCCAAATAATTTGCGTTCCATCTATTTAAAGTTTAAATTTTAAACGTTGCTTTCGGTACGAGTTGCGAGCGCGTTGTTTATTAATTTGTAGAAGAAATTTAAAGTTGTATTTGTGATTCAAATTCAGTTTTTGTCAAGTTTTGAAATTTTGCGGTAATAAAAAGCAGGTAAGTATAAATAATGAAATTGTTTATGAATTATTAGCTTGCAAGTAATTTTTTATTTTAAAATTTTAGACAAATAGAAACTGTCAGCAGCAATCAATGGAGAGTACTCATAATAAAGAAAAAAATGTTTTTAAAACTCATAATAATAAGAAACCATCTGGTGCTCAATACAGAAAACGTAAAGCAGAAGAAGTTGATAATTTGAAGAAAAATTATAAAAAACTTGAAAATTATTTTACATCGGAAAATAGTGATTGTAATAAAATAAAGGAAGGAGAAAATGTTGCGCATGTACTTAGTGATACATCAACCAGCGATGAAGAAGACGGAATAGTATCAGTTGGAAATTTTCACTACGATGAAAAAGATATCGATAACCAAAATGATGATGGCCAAGATGGTAATGTAAATGATCGCACCAAAGAAACAGCAATCGATTACTCAAACTGTGGTTTGTGGCCAATTCATCGCAACATTCAATTTGTTGATTATGTAATTAATATAGGTGCAATACAAGTGAATTTGGACACATATCCACGCGATAATAGAAGACGAAATTTTTCAAATGCTTATTACAACCGAAAACTTTCAAATTGTGAGGTTATTTCACGACGTTGGCTTGTGTACTCAGTTTCTAAAGATGCGGTATTTTGTTTTTGCTGCAAACTTTTTGATTTCAACATGAACTTAAAGTTAAACGGAAATGGATTCAATAAATGGAAGAATTTAACAGAAGCATTAAAAATTCACGAAAATAGTAGTCACACAGAAATGTTTATCAACTATGGATTGAGACAGAAATACGAATGAAAGTTGGTGAAGTTATTGATAAACAAGAACAAAAACTAATCGAAAAGGAGAGTTTAAGGTGGCAAAGTGTTCTTGAACGATTGATGAACATTACTTTGGCAACAAATAATTGGCCAACGATTGATGAACATTACTTGGCAACAAATAATATGGCTTTCAGAGATTCTTCTGACAAATTGTATGCAGTTAATAACGGCAAATTTTTAGGTTTGGTACAATTACTCGCTCAATTTGATCCTATCATGTTAAACCACGTCACGCTAGCTCTTTAAGGAGATATTTCTGATCATTACTGTGGAAAAACCATTCAAAATGATATGATAGATATAATGGCATCAAAATTAACCAACGTAATTATATCCAAAGCTCTAAAAAGTACATATTATTCTAATATTGCTGACTGCACTCCTGACGTATCTCACAAAGAACAGCTCTCGCTAACGATTAGAATTGTAAATATATCAGAATATCCTATAAAAATAAATGAACACTTTCTTGGGTTTTTGAATGTTAACGACACGACAGGTCTTGGTTTAACAGAAATCATAATTGGAGCTTTAAAAGATTTTGGACTGAATATATGCCTTTGTCGAGGGCAAGGTTATAACGGTGCAAATATGAAAGGTAAAAAAATAGGTCTACAAAAGCGAATATCAGATTTGAATCCTTTGGCTTTTTACCTTCCATGTGGAAGTCAATCTCTCAATTTGGTTATTTGTGACGCAGCGCAGTCTTCACTAAATTCCATTAACGTTTTTGGCATAATACAAAGATTATTCACATTTTTTTCTGCATCAACTTCACGCTGGAATGTTTTACTTAGTCATACAACAAACTTCACTCTTAAACGATTATGAGACACTCGATAAGAGTGTCTCATAATCGTTCATTGAGACGCTGCTTATTTGGTATCGGAAAGCCATCCGATACCAAATAAGCAGCGTACATGATGCTTTAATTACTATATATGAAACTGAAACCAAAACTCCCGATATTGCACACGAAGCGCAAACATTAGCAGAACAATTAAAAGACTATAGTTTTTTAGTTTCTTTAATTGCATGGTACAATGTACTATTCCAAATAAACGTTGTTAGTAAAGCAATGCAAGCCAAAGACATGGATCTAGTACAGTGCGCTGAAATGTTGAAAAAATGCATCACATTTTTGGAAAATTACAGAATGTTTGGCTTTAAACAAGCAACGGTTGATGTCAAAGAGTTAGCTGAAGATTTAAACATCGATCCCATATTTAAGCCGCTTAAAAGAGTGCGACGAGTGAAACGTCATTATGATGAAAATGCTGCTGACGAACCAATTCAAAATCCCGAGAAGAAACTTGAAGTGACATTTTTTAACTCTTTATTAGATACATGTCTGTCGTCAATAAATGAAAGATTTGAACAACTTAATGAATATGTAAATATATGGAGTTTTTTATTTAATTTGGATAATTTGCCCATCAAGAATGAACTTTTAAAATTGTGTAAACAATTACAAGAAAAATTAACTGTAAATACAAAATCAGAAATTGATGGTGCTTTGCTATGCGACGAACTAATAAGTGTGCAGTTTTTTATTAAAGATAAATTAGGCAATGTTGAAAATGAAATAACTCCAAAAGAGATGACACCACTTTTTGTACTGAATTTTATTAAAAAACATTGTCTACAAGAGTTATATTCAAATACATGGATTGTTCTGCGCATTCTTCTTACAATACCTGTTACTGTTGCTAGAGGAGAACGTAGTTTTTCTAAACTGAAGTTAATCAAAACATATTTAAGAAATACCATGTTGCAAGATCGACTTAATTCTCTATCTATGCTATCAATCGAGCAAGAAATAGCTGAAAATTTAGATTTTTCTAGTTTGATAAGAGATTTCGCGGACAAAAAAGCTAGAAAAATTACATTTTAAAATTTAATAACTCTTGTTTATATAGTTAGAGGATTTATTATATGTTTAATAAAAACATTTGTTATTTTAAAAGCAGCGTTGCGTTGTCTATTTATTTAGTCACTCATTTCTATAAACCCATATCATGAAAAGTCTAAGTTTATAATTTTAATAAAAAATTAATTAAATAAGAAACTTGATGCACAATATGGATCTCTTTGCATTAAACTATATATTCCCTTTACTTGCTATAGCGGGTTTTCACCGAGGAAAAAAAGTTTTACAGAATTTCTATAAACTTTTGGAACACTTGGACTATAGAATTCTATAGAATTTTATAGAATTTCTATAGAATCTCTGTTAATTTCTATAGAAATTCCAATAGAATTTTTTTTCTACTTTTTATTTAATAGAAAAAAAAGTTTTATAGCAATTTCTATAGAAATTAATAGATATTCTATAGAAATTTTATAGCATTTTTATATAACTTATATAGGCCGTATGTTACAAAAGTTTATAAAAATTCTATAGAACTTTTTTTCCTGAGCAGTGAACCTATATAAGCATTTTGAGCGGACCGCTGTTGTTTTGCTCATCGTTTACTTAGTCGACCATTAGTGGCAGCCGCCAAAAGTGTGGATTATTATTATTACTATTAAAATGACGGAAAACTATCGGCTTGCCATTTATAGCGGCTGCCGTTAATGACCCACTAAGTAACCGATGAGCAAACTCCAATGAACCGCTAAAAAATACCTATATAGGTCCACTGCAAATCCACTAAAACAATGTTTGCTGGGTATGTATAGAAAAGTTATATATAAGTATATTTAGTATTATACATTATTGATTGTTATTCATTATATATTATTGATCATTATTGATTATACATATGTTTAATTTGAATTTATAATTTAAATTATACATATGTATAAAGTTAATTATATAAAACTGTTTTTCATAACTTTAAAAGGTAGACAATACTTATATTCCGCTATTTATCAGCGGTTTTGAGATTCGAATACCCGTAGTGTACACTATAACTTATTGTAAAATTATTGTAAACTTGTAAACTTCTATAAAAAAAAATTAGGACGGGCTTATTAATTTTTTTCTTTATTAAATTTTTATTAATTTTTTCAGACAATCCACAGCTTATTAGGACCCTTGCCCTGTTAATTAATTTTAAAGAAAATAAAAGTTTTAACGTAAAATCTTTTTTCCTATAAGAAAGAAAGTTATCTCTTTAATGTGTGTTAAACATGCAAACTTAACCAGTTTCCGCAGCACTTTAATAACATAAGCACCTCTATCTTGACATATGCGCAGCAAAATCCCTCCGGTGTTTTTATAATTTTAGAAATTTTAAGCTTTTTAAAAAATTCTCTCCCTTTATTTTGTTATAGCAAATAATATCTTTATATATGTTATGTATAAAATATCTATAGAACTTTAAAAATGTTGTAATACAATTTTTAACATTACCATATTTGAAATTTACAGTTAGATACTTGCATACACTTTTGTTCACATATCCTTACAAAAAATTACTGAGACACTTTTTCTCTCCAATAAACTCGGGAGTTCTTTGCAAACACGCACGAATGAGAATTAATTTGAGCAATATATAGTATGATGGTATGACAACCATTCCCGTTTAAAAAACTACAAAACTGAATTAAAAGAATATTACTTTTGTAACATAAATGAATATTGAATATATATATATATATATATATATATATATATATATATATATATATATATATATATATATATATATATATATATATATATATATATATATAAATTTTCTAAAAAATTGTTAAAACACTTAAAACTTAAACATGAACTGCTGACTTTTTTTTTTTTTAAATACATTTCGCTGTTCATATAAAAATAAAGTAACAAAATTACAATGAAACTTTACGTTACACAAAGAATATATATAAAACAGACAGGGGCTCAAAGAAGATATGGATGACTGGTGTACCCACAATCTTTTCATAGAGCCCCTTTACAATAATGTTTAAATCCCACATGGCTTCAGTAAATTTACAATAAAATATTTTTTCTAAAAAATACTACGAGAAGAATAAAAATTTATATATGAATACATACTCATATATACATATACACATAAACACACACATATACAAACATACTTACATATTTGCCATAAATTAAGGAGATGCAGTTTTATTTGTCGTTTAAAAAAGAAAGTACTTTTCAAATTTTTTATATTGTTATTTTTAATTGATTCCATAATGACGGGCCATGGCTAATAATAGAGAATTTTTACACTTGGGATTTTACTCTGCTCAAGTGATAGTTATTGTTGGTATTTGACCAAAGATTGTATTTTTGAGAGAACGTTTATGAAAAATATCAGAAAATACTTTTTGCAGCAAGTTATTCTTATATTTATACATAAATATTAATATTTGAAGCAAATTAAGTCTTGATATATTTAACACATTTATGTATTTCATTACAGGAGAAGGTTTTTCTAATCTCTTTAAATAGTTAACTGCTTTACATGCGTGGTTTTGTAGGCTCTCTAATCTTATTAATTTAGTTTTGTGTGTGTTAGCCCAAATAATATTAACGTAGGAGAGATGACAATGAACAAGACTAAAGTAAAGCATTTTGCGTGATTTATAATCATGAAAAGCCCTACATTTATATAATACACTTATAGCAAAGATATTTTTGCTTCAATGAGACTAATATATTTTTTCCATGATAGGTTCTCATCAAATATTACTCCCAAAAACCTTGTATAGTTTACTCGATTTATTTCATTTTTATTAATTGACAGTTTTGGCAACTTTAACGGAAAATTAGTTGATTGTCTTATTTTATGGAAGAGAGTAAAACTTGTTTTTTCATAATTTAATGATAACTTATTAGCTATAAACCAATGGTTAAAGCTTTCCAGTTCAGTGTTCATTGTTTCGAACAATATTTTTACATCAGAATTGTTGTAGAATAAATTTGTATCGACTGCATACGTAGTTGACCATATTTTATGAGAAGCTTTATTCATATCATTAACATATATTATAAATAATAAAGGTCCCAGATCGATCCCTGTGGGACTCCGCAATCAATATCAAGTGCTCCTGACTCCTTCAGGGCAACACACTGTTTTCTAATAAAATAATAACTTTTAACCCACTGATATGTTAGGCCTTTAAGGCCGTAATGCTTTAACTTTGAAAGTAAAATTCCATGATCAAAAGGATCGAATACCTTAGAGAGATCGATATATACTCCTAATACTAGTTCCTCTTTATCAAAGGACATAGATATTTTATTGGAAAGTTCAATAATAACTTGTTCAGTAGAACAGTATCTCTGAAATCCAAATTGATTTTTGTATAAAAGTGTATTTAATGTCATGTAATCATAAATTCTATTAAAAATTACCCTTTCAAATATTTTTGAAAAGACAGGGAGTAGTGATATAGGACGGTAGTTGCAAACAAAATAACAATCACCATTTTTAAAAACTGGTTGAATTTTGGCTGATTTTAATTTATCAGGAAATATACTATTCTCAAATGAAAATGCTATTAAATAAAATAATGGTTTACTAACACCATCCATAACAAAGCTACATTACTGATAATGTCGTTAAATCCACATGACTTGTTACGCTTTAGTTCAAATAGTGCTTTATTAATTTCGTGTTTATTTATTTTTTCATTAGATATGCTAGTTGCGGGTTTCTCTCCCAAGTATTTATCAAACACTTTAGTTGACTGAACAATGTTAGATGCAAGAGAGGCGCCTACATTAACAAAATATTTGTTAAATTCTTGACATACATTTTTTTCACTTGTTATACTTTTGTTGTTAATAATTACTTTTTTTGGTAAGCAAGAGAGTTTCTTTTTCTCTCTTTCAGTCACTTCATTTATAATAGACCAAGTTTTCTTGATATCAAACTTATTTTTATCCAGCTGGTTAGAATTTATTTTAGCTTTTTTAAAACTATTTTGATAAAACTTTTTATATGATTTGTACGCATTTTCGTCATTTTCCTTTTTAGATTTTAGAAATTTTATATAAAGCTTTTGTTTTCTTTTTGATGATTTTATCAAATTATTTATCATCCATGGGTTTTTAAGTTGTTTATTTTTTATTTCAGTGGTTAATTTTAGCTTAACATTGTCATAAACATTTTGAAAAGTATTCAAAAATTGTCAAACGCGCTATTTGAAAATTCGAAAAATTGTCAAACTTGACTTTGTTTTCCGTTTTTTTTTAACATTTTTTTTTAATTTTTGAGATAAGTAATTCGTTAGTATCATATCATGTTTGACAGAAAAATGACATCAACAAAAATCTTTGCATTTTGAAGATACGTTTTGGTGATTCAATATTTGGATTTTTAAAAAGTGTTTTTATGGCTTCATGCACAGTTTTTATCTATACAGACAAAATAGATTGCTAGGTTTGTAAAGAAAGTAATGGTAAGTATTATTTTTCCTACTTGCTTTGACGAGTTATATGATAATTATTTGGTTGAAATTTTTTATAGTGCTGCCGTTAGTGAGGTTATAACCTTTTGTTATGTCTAAAACTAAAATTTTCCTAGAAGTTATTTTGTATTTTAAGATTTTTTTTTTACAATTTGTAAAACACAAACATGCCATATGCGTTTTTAACTTTTAACATTCGTAAGTTAAGTTTATCTGCAGGAGTACCGGGAATGGTTATTACAGAGAGTTAGGTGTCACTCTTTTTGACATTTTAGGTAGCTTATATTTTATTTTTAGTTAAATCAACCCGTAAAATTGAACATATAGTAATTTAAATATGTGTGGTAACTATTATAATGTTTTCTTGACCTTGATTAAAATAAGTTTTGCTGAAATATCATTTCTTAGAGACCTCTTCTGTGTGACAGATAATCCCGAACGTGAAGTTGTTTGTCATATAGTATGGCGTTAGTTGTTATACTTTTTAGAATGTTTTGATTATAACCAGTAGGAATATAACTCAAAAATGCCAATAATTAATTAAACCAGTTAAAATTAGGGCACGACCTCATTTTGTTATTACCCAGTAAAACACTCTATACTTAGAGACGTCTTTTAGACGTTGAGACGTCTTTTAGACGTTGAGACGTCTTTTAGACGTTGAGACGTCTTTTAGACGTTGAGACGTCTTTTAGACGTTGAGACGTCTTTAAGACGTTGAGACGTCTTTGAGACGTTGAGACGTCTTTTAGACGTTGAGACGTCTTTTAGACGTTGAGACGTCTTTTAGACGTTGAGACGTCTTTTAGACGTTGAGACGTCTTTTAGACGTTGAGACGTCTTTTAGACGTTGAGACGTCTTTTTAGACGTTGTGTAATAACTGGGTATAATTCAGAAACTTAAGTTTCATTATAATATAAAAAATAAAAATAACTTTATTAAAAAAAAAAGATATTAAAGTTTCATAACAATATAAAAAACAAAGATAATTTTAATTAAAAAAAAATAAAGAAATGTTTTGTTACAATTTTTTAGGAAAAACAAGTACAAATGTTGATTTGAATAATGTTTTATGTTGCTAAGTATTCTTCATGGGCACATTTCATGTAAACCTGAATATGGATTCACTGTTTTCTTGATCAGTTGCTAGTAAAAGTTTTTAAAACTAAATGTATAGAGATTCTTCATCTTCAGGTGAATGTTAAGAATGTCTTTAGAACGACTATTAAAGCTCTTTTCTTTTTCCTTTTTTATATTAACAATAGATAAAAACACAATAGATGTATAGTTTCAGTATTACTAGTTTTTTTGGTTTTTATTAGCGAGCTATGCTTTGACAAGTTAACGAGCTATGCTTTGATAAGCTTTGAGCTTTGACAAGTGAGTTAGTTTGAATCATAGTCGTTCCCTTTTATATTTAAATCTTGAGAATCTCAGGTAGATTTAGTTTTAAAAACTATTGGAGCAACTAAATTATGATCCGAGATTTTATTTGGATTTTAGGCTTGGTTAAAAGACCATGGGTTAAAGCAAAATTTCACACAGATATGTATGTCAGATAAAAAGATTATCATAACATAATGAAGATGTACAGAACATAATGAAGATGTACAAAAAGTATTCAGAGTTAAAATAAATACAGCGGAACAACTAGAGACAAGGCTAATCAAAGGAAGTTTATTTCATTTTTGAAGAATTTTGTTTTGGATTGGTTTTACAGATTTAAAGAATTAAATGAGGAAGGATAAAAAGCACTCAGATAAAGATAAGCACGAGAATTTAACTTTTTTGGAACACCAGGAAAGTCTAAGACATTTCACTTTGGGATCAAAAGATGGAAAATTCAGTAAAAAAGTTTTATGTTATTTTTAATGGGTTACTTTTTTTTTTAATTAAAATTTGCTAATTAATATTCATCGTTTGTATAATTTACATATACACAATGTTAAAACAAATTTTAAGTTTCTGAAGGTATGAAGAAAAGATAAGGCTACAAGTCAAATTGAAGAATGACGCCACCTCGGAACTACACACAATGCTACCTTGGAACTTGATTTTTGTTACACTGACACTAGTGCTGATTCTGATTCAAAATTTGAACCCGAAGTTTGGCATCATAGAAGAGCAGTTGGTTGAAAAATTACTGCAAAAGTCCCTAAAAAACTTTTAGTGGAAATGTATTAATCATAGTAACAGCGAATGATATCTTCCCTAATGTCTCACAAAAAGTAACCGGCGCAATTCTTCAAGATTATGGAGTAAACATCACAAAATGTAGAGTCAGTGCTTCAATATCATTAAGGAAGATGAAAAAACTGCCGAGAATACTGCAGAAATTGCTAAACTAGATATAAAGAAGGCAGCGAAATTAACCCACTACCCCTGCATAATTTTTGAAGGTAAGATTTTATTTGAATTGAATCAGGAAAGGTTGAAGAATGAAAGATTAGCTCGTTAAAATTGAGGAGGTATCACACCTTTTTGGAGTATCTTTTTTTTTTAAAAATATTTTTTATTTTCAAAATATCTGCAAGCAACCACTACTAGAGTTGTAAGTTACTGGAAGAGAAATGATGAAATTTTTAAAGCAAGATAACGATTAACAAACGACTTAAAAGATTGCAAATTATATAAATCAAGAAAAAAAGATAAAGGGAGCGAATTCTAAAGAGCTAATGTTCCAGAAAACAAACTAGACCAAATAAAAAGTTTTGAGGCACTTAGGAACAGTTACAGTAAAAACATGAGATTCAATTATTTTGCACAACAGACTGTACAATTATCTTGAAAAAAACAACATTCTTTATCATAAACAGTTTGGATTTCGCAACAACCATTCCACGGAACATGCAGTAATTGATCTTGCCAACCAAATTTTAAATGGTTTTGATAACGACAGTTACACACTCGGAATTTTTCTAGATCTATCAAAAGCATTTGATACTGTCAACCACAAGATTCTAATTTATAAACTACACAATTATGGAGTAGTTCACTCCAATTTAAAGTGGCTGCAATGTTATTTACAAAACTGTAAACAAGGAGTACCATATGACTTAACATGTTCCCCATTTGAATCAATAAATTGCGGAGTTCCCCAAGGATTAATACTTGGACCCCTGCTGTTTTAATTTATAATAATGATATTTATTTGTCTTCAATAAATACTTAATTATATTATTTTTGCTGATGACACAAATGTTTTCTTTTCTGTCTCAAATTTAAAAAATGTTTTTTATATTGTAAACACAGAATTAATATATCTTAATGAGTGGTTTGAAGCAAATAAGCTTTCATTAAATATTGAAAAAACGAAATATATTTTGTTTGCTAAGTCATCTAAATCCGAGAACCTTCCACTCAAATTACTTGAACTAACAATTAACAATATTAAAATAAAAAGAGTTTTTTCAATGAAAATACTAGGAATAATTTTCGATGAGAATTTAAATTGGAAAAGCCAAATAAAGCTAGTCGAGAACAAAGTTTCAAAGACCCTGGGGATTATGTACAAGACAAAACATCTTTTAAATAATTTATGTTTAAAAAATTTATACTTTTCATTTATACATAGTCATATTAACTATTGTAATATTGCCTGGGCAAACAATCATTTATCTTTCCTAAAAATTATTTATACAAAACAAAAGCAAGCAAGTAGATTAGTTTTGGGCGCAAGTAGATACGAAAGTGCCGAGCCGTTACTCAAGGAAATAAATGCTCTAAATGTATACAAACTGAATATATACCATAACTTGTTATTTATGTTTAAACTTCAAAATGAAATGATTCCAAAATATTTTTTTAAAAGTTTCACTCGAATTAATCATAAATATGAAACAAGACATTCAATGAGTAATTACTACATCCCACTAACATCACTCAAAAAATCTGACTTCTCGACTATAAGCCGGGGACCATGCTTGTGGAATTCGGTTCTTGACGAAAATATGAAAAAAATAAAATCTATTGCTACATTTAAAAGAATTATAAAAAAACACTTACTAAATTTAAACATTACGTACATTCTCTCATTTTTTTTTAAAAAAATCGAAATAATTTTGTATTTTTAATTTTTTATGTACTTTATTTAATTTTAATATTGTATTGAATATGTATATGCATATGAAGCGAATTAAATTTTTTTCTTTTTTCTTTTGTCTATTGTCTATAATATGTATACGAATATGTAAAGATTTGTAATTTTTTATTTGTTTTTTATATTTTAACTTTATCTTAAATTTCTTCTTTTTTTAACTTTAAGTTCTTTTTTTAACTTTAAGTTCTTTTTTAACCTTCTAAAATTTCTAACCAAATTTTTTTTTTTTTTTTTTAAACTTATTAATTTCACTCTTTTATGTAATATTGGAAGATGTAAAATATAATTGTATTTTTTTTGTATTTCACAAAGGGGCTTGATGGTAAGTCATTTTGACTTCTACTTGCCCCAGACAGCTTGTAATTATATATATTTGTTTAAATTTATAGATAACATTGTAAAATGTGTAAAATGACAAAATAAATAGAAATTCTAAAATTGAATGAGTAATATGAGAATGAATTTTAGTAGATGGCACAAGAGACGCTACCTCTTCAGAAGAGCGTCCATAATAATATTTATAGAAAAAAGAAAGAGAAGCAACATTACGACAATGTAACAATGGTAGAAGGTTTGCTGCAAGTGCAGGTCCAACTATGTTTAAAATGCTTTTTATGTCTAAAAGAGTAAAGGCATCATTCAAAGATCCACCCCAGATATGGTAACAGTATTCCATACAAGGCACAGTGGAGTATTTCACTTGAAAAGTTGAACAAAATTATTTTATGTTTATTATCGATGGGATATGTAGTAAAAAGAAGTTTAGGGTCATTGGTCACACATGAAATGTAAAAAATTTATATTTTAAAACAAAAAATACATATTTTTACACATCTTACATTCTTTACAAATATCTACAACTTTAAAACTATTTAACATAATAACAAATAACTAAATTTGTAATGCTAAAAAGGATAATCACACTTGAAAGATGCATCTAAACCTATTCTTGGTTTCTTAATCACTGAACTTAATCCTTAGGTTATATCTGTTGTTATGAATTATTTTTCGTGAAAGGATTAAATCCTATGGTTAATCCGCTACTAGGGGCTAATGATTTGACAACCAAACAATTTGAGATTAATAATTTAAATTTATTATTATAGCCCTATATTTAATCCAAAATAAAGTAAAATATTTTTGTACATGTCAATGCGACCATTTTCAATCAGAATCAATATCTGATATGTCGTCAATCGCCATCGCTTGCGAGTCTTCTAATGTTTCCGGCATCAAGAGTCCTATTTTCTCACTGGAGAACGGTTTTCTTTTTTTTAGGGTCTTTTTCTCATGCTGCTTAGCAAAGGATCCAAAGTTAGCAGAAGTCTGTTTAAAATATCTCTATTACAGTTTTCTCGCGAAGACTTCCTTGCATAGTTCTGCCGATAAAGACGGAAATATTTGTTTCTGGCTTTGGCTGCTTCTCCTGATAGCTGGCCAATACGCAGTAAAGCCTGTTCAATTATTGTGGTGCTATGTCTTAAACATTTATGCATAGTTAGCGTCATTGGGTGCCACTCATATAAATCAACATAAAGTTTGGCCGTCTCATTTGCAAAATTTTCAAATTTTTTTACATTAATTTGGTTCCCACTCGATATAGCTTCCAAAGTGACATTACATTTCTTTATAAGAGTTATATCAACCCCTGTGATGCGGGAAGCGGTTAGGGATCGGTGAAAAATCTTCTTGATGTATTTTCATCTTTACTGTTCTCATATCCAGCTTAAGATTATCAACCATTAGCCCTTATTCATCTTTAAAAGCGTTTTGAATTTTTTGTTTTGTTTCCGCTACTATTTTTTTATCTTCTTCTGTTCTTGCTTGCCATTTTTTATTGGTATTTTATACGCTATTTTCAGCAAGGATTCAAAAAATCTGATACTTGCGTGCGGTATTAATGGTCCAAGTTTCGGTGTTTCACTGCATTCTGTCGTTTTTTTATTCAAGTCATTAAAATCTTTTGAAGTTTGCCCACATATGTAGTATCTCATTCTTGATGTCGTATTTGTAGCAGCATTGCAAACTTTTCCATCAATTATAGTAAAAAGAAATATATGCTTTATTTGCAAATTACCACCAAAAGCGTTTAATATTTCACTTTTTATCAAGCCTTTTGTTTGGTTCTCTACGTATTCGATTTTCATCATTCGTTACGTCTTTTCTCTCCCAAATAAAACGTATTCTTATTGGTCGGCAATACCTTGTAGATGATGGTGCTGGGTTTTGCCAAAGCACCCTCTTTTGGTTACCAATATGGCATATGAGCCGTAGGGGCACAAAAGAACTTTGAAATATGTTAGCGTTGCTATCGTCGCTGTTTTAAAATTTTTGTTTAAACGTTTGTTGTTGCGAGCCATCACAACCTCATTTCGAAATCAATTCTAAATAATTTCTTTCTTTTTTATTTAAAGTTTCAACAACTTCATTCAAACAACAAATTAATCGCCAAGACGTGTGATCCAGAAGATCTTGTAATTTAATTTCTGAACAAGTTTCTGTAACTGTTATCGATCATTCTTGTGGATAACATTCCTCCTTAGTTTTTTTTATAAGTGAATAACATGAATAGATATTCTTGTTTTCTTTATGAATAATTTCATATTGTTTTTTTGTCATATCAGCTTCCACAAAAATCGACAACGCTTCTGATGGTGTGTGCTTTTTAATGATATCTTCAGTAAATGTGTCACTTTTTCTATATTGTTTGGCTTTTGTGGGTGTAAATATAATTTCCTTTATAACGTTAGACGCGTCACTGTTACCTGCAGCACGTTGACTCATTTGAGCAGCATACATCAACTGCTCACAAGGTATGTGTTCCCTTAAAACCCTTGTTTCTCGCCTTCTTGTTAGTGAACTCGATTCACAAAATTCTTTTGACGGTCGGCCGGGCTTTGCTACCGTCCAAGTTGGTAGAGCTATGTGGTATTGAGCCATTGTTCGTTATTTTTTAAAAAACTCTTTGCTCTTTGCTTTGTCCATTGAGAATAACTTTTATACTACAATTGGTAAAGAAAGATTCAATATTCTTAAAGATATCACCTAATTCACTGTAAGAAGAGAGCTTATAGAGAAGTACAGCATGCCAAACTTGATTAAAGGTTTTAGAATTGTCGAGAGCAATAGTCTTAACCTTTCCCCATCTATCTAATGCACGATAAAAACTATTAGTTTTAACTGTTAACAAAATTAGCAGTAGAACAAGAAAATCAAAATCCATATTGATGATCAGAAAGTAAGTTATTAGATTTAAGATGAGAGATTAGGTGTTTATTAATTAAGAAGACTAATGGTACGGTAGTTAGACGAGTCAGATTACTCTCAAGAATTTTTGAAAACAGGGTTAACAGATAGTGCTTTCCAGCAGACTGGAAAAAAAAATCTGATAAGCATTTTTTAAACTGTTTTGAAAGTATAGACGACAGCTCCGGAGAGCACTTCTGCAAGACTATATAGTTGTATGTACTATATGTTATCTATATGTATGTTCTATATAGTTGTATGACTGTATGTATGTACTATATAGTTATATGACCATATGTTATATGTAGTTATATGACCATATGTTGTCGGGACCGCAAGCTGTAGAAAAGTCTAAGCAGGAAATCATTTTAGATACAAAAGCTGGAGTTGTGTGAATGTCAAGCAATAGATCAACCTGATTAGTGAAATTAAGAGATAAGATTGATAAAAAGTTCTTAGCAAACAGTTTAGTTTTGTCTTTAAGTGAGATAACAACCTCGCTTAAAGACAAAACTAAATTGAACCTATCACCATGTAAGAGAGGTGGAATAACGGACTTGTCCTAATTATCGATACTTTTAAAGATTCTCCAGAAGTCTCGGGAGCCTCTCGGGAGCGGGAAATTTTGAGATAAAATACGAGGTTTTGTGAACTGAGAATAGCGAGCTTTGGCTTTAGACAAAACCTTTTACAATTGTTTTTAACAATAGTAAACAACTGTTTTTTGAAGATGTTTTGATGATAGACATAGAAGTAATGGTTATAATTCGAAAATGCAGCAGCACAATGAGAAGAAAACAATGGATAAGAGTGGGGCTTGACTTGTAGTTGAAAAGTTTAACATTTGTGTTAGAGATTGAGAAAGACAAAAGTTGTGGGCTTTATAGCCTACAGAATCAATGACTCCAAAGCCAAGCTATTTAGTGTGAGAAGCATTAAAGTCACCATCAACAACGATTTTGGCAGAAAGATCAAGAGAAAGGGTTTGGTCAATTTGATCAAAAATAACACCAAAGTGTTTTCATGAGATGTAAGAGAGCGGTATAGTACAAAGAAAAAGGTGATTTAAGAGGTACTAAACGAAAGCACATAAAAGAATAGTCTGTAGATTTCAACCTAGTTTCCCGAAAAATGGGTGAAATCTTACGAATGTTAATGCCCAGGCATGTGACTATTGGGGTCTTTAGAAATTAAAGGAAGATAACTATCAACACTAAATCACAAGATGAGACAACTGCATTCTTAGTCTCACAATTAGTCTCACAAAAGCAAGTAGGTCTGGTGAACTCTGCAAGAACCGAGACTCAACAAAAGTAAAGTTACTTCGAAGACCACGAATACTAGTGAATGATAGATTTAGAGAACTTGGTGATGATGATGGTTTTTAGTGTTTTATAGTTTTTGGTACTTTAGTCATTTGTATTTGTTAATGAACGTGACTCAAAGCACAAATAACACTCAGTATTATTTAAAGTCCAAGAAATTGCCTCATTGATAATATAGCAACTGTGGCACGGTGGTTGAGTGCTTGAGTTAGAAGCAAGAGATCCAGGGTTCGAAGCGAGCACTGGGCATATTTCTCACAATCGGTAAAGAAGTCGGGGAGAACTTCCTGGTTAAATGCTCTTCCGCGGTACTTTGTTACAAGACAGTTACGTCTTCTTGAGGCACCTAAAACAAAAAAATATGAAATTAAAAAAAATTAATAAACTCTTCTTGACAATGCACACCAAAAGAAAAAACAGGAACACCGTCCATGCACAACATTACACTGTTAGTACTCTGATACTTTGCAGCTGTTGATGGAATCAGCCTCTCTGAGAACTACCACAGAATTCTAAGAACCTGACTACCAGTCGACCTCAGAACAATAAGACTGAGTTTTAGAGCTATACTCTTACTAATAAATAATAAAATTAGATTCCTAGTCATAAAAACAGACACAACCAAAATCCATGCATTGAGTCAAGAAGATCCAGCATTTAATATTACGAGCTTAAAAATATACAGGTATGTTATCTAGTGAGATTATAATTTTTTTTAGTTTTCTTTAAAACGTAACTCAAACCCTGAGAAAAATCAAAATTTTTCGAAACTATTTTGTTCCACAGAAAAGCGCCACGATATGAAATAAAGGATCTTCCAAAATTTGTATGTGAATAAGGTTGGTAAATCAAATTATCATTTCTTAAAATATATAGTTTTCTTTTTGATCAAACATAAATTATGGAATGATGTCGGAGTCATACTTGCTTACATTTAAACATAAAACAGAGTACATTAAGTACATTTTGTCTGTATAAATTAAGAACATTCATTTCAGTTAGGAGAGGATTTGCATGAGTATAACGATCTTTAAAATTAATTACACGTGCAAGATGCTTCTGTTGCCGATAGAGGGGTTCTAACTTACTTTTTTTTGGCACTACCCCAAGCAATATTTGCATAGTTAATATAGCAATGAATAAATGAGTAATAAAGTTGAATTAAATTATGTTTTTAACAAAGTTTTTCGCTTTGTATTTTATTTCAATATTTTTTGAGATTTTGTTACATAGAGTTGTAATGTGATTTCCCCATGTAAGGTTTTCGTCAATTAGAATTCCTAAGAATTCTAATTGACATAACACTTGCTCTCTCTATCTGTATTTTATCAATAAATATTGAAGGCGAATCCATTGGTAGCAGATTCTTTTTTGATTTTGGATAAAAGAAAGTCCATTTTGTTTTTTCAATGTTAATTGAAAGTTTGTTAGATTTAAACCAGTTTGAGATTTTTTACTGATTTAGTGTTCATAACTTGAAAAAGAGCACTGATGCTGTTATTCAACAAAAAAAGATTAGTGTCATCAGCATACGTTACTGTCGTTAATTTGTGGCTTTAAAGAAATTGTTAATATAAATAAGAAAAAGAAGAGGTCCCAGTATAGATCCCTGTGGAACTCCACAGGTTTGAAAACTCCACAGAATTGAAAATCATCTGTGAGTTTACTGTATGTTTTTACACAAGGTGGTTTTTCAGATAAAAAAGTATAAGTAAGATTGCTCCAATCCGAAGACAGGTGACGCTGTGTTAGTATCTCTTTATAAGGATACAATGGTATCTTAATTCAACACTTGTTCAGGCATGTGGAAAACAAAGCATTGCAGCCATTGCAATTGCTTTGTTTTCCACATGCCGGATCCAGATTTTTTAAACATAGAAGCAAAGAAAAAGTAGATACGACTAATTTTATAAATAGTATGAATATACCAATCCTCTTTCTTTTGGTTAATGAGTTTTCTTATCTAGTTTTTTTATTGATAAGGTTGGATGATCAGAGAGCGAGAGACTAGTTGTCACTTCCACCCCAATATTGGCACACCTAATCCTCTTTTAACAATTTTAAAAATTTTCCCAAAATATTAATTATTGTCAATAATCATTCTGAACGAGCAATTGGAATGATGCAATAGTTTATGCAAAGATACAAAAATGAAGATGAAAGCAGAACAATCTTTTAGCTGTTGACTGAGTGAGGTCAACTTTTAGAGTTCTTGGTGTAGGAAAAAAATAATACAACAACAACAATAAAAAAAGATCTAGTAGAGTGACACCAGAAAGTCTGATGTCACTCTACTTTTGCGAGAAAAAAAATGTGTGAGTGTGTGTGTGTCTTTTCTTAAAATATTTTAACCGAGAATATGTAAAAAACATGAAAATGTAAAAAACTATTTTTCAGCTCTTTTTCGGTTTTTGATAATGTTAGTAAATTTCTTTTAAAATCTTTAATTAAAAATGTTCTTAATTAAAAAGAAGTTTTCATTTTTTGAAAGTAGTTAGGGTTTTAAACTCATGACAAATTATGCAAATAAAGTATTTTCTGTTTTTTCAGTATCATATTCATAGTTTTTGTCTTTAAGTTGAGTATATTTTTCCATTTTTTAGATCGTTTATTTTTAGCCTTCAAAAGTACATCGCCTGTTTTCTATGATTACAAACATACAGCTTTACCGCAACATATTAAACTTGTTTAGCTATTTAAAATATTAAAAATGTAAAACTTGATATGATGTTTCATTGCTAGCCGTTTATGTATGTGCGCTCTATGCGTGTGCAGCATATTTATGTGCATATATATACATACACTTGTAAGTGTATATATGCTTATATATGAACAGTGGCGATAAAATAAATAGCACAGATTGATGTTTAATATGTAATAATATATTTGCCCGAGATCTGAGTTTTTGAGATCTGAACTTTTTTGGCCTAATAAAATATTAGTTTTAGAAGATAACATTGCTGAGTAAAAAAATAAATTAACTAACTTGAAAAAAAAAATTCGATCATATAAATGATTTAAAGGTACAGGATAAGGAGGGAATTTAAATAGCACACCCTGTTAAAGAAATATCATTTTGTCTTTACTATAAAAATCATAGAAGTTCTTTGTATAAATAGTTAAGAAAACTTTATTTGAGATAAATTACTATTTAATGGGGTATCCTTTTAAGTCAATAACTGCTTCACAACAACGGCCTATTAATGAGATCAAATTTTGGCATTGTCCAGGCGTAATGGAGTCCCAAGCAGCCTTTATTTTGATACGAAATCGGTCTAAATTTGTTGCAGTTGATCAATTTATGTTTCTGTCAACTTCCTTCCACAAATTTTCTATCGAATTTAGGTCTGGTGACTGTGCGGGCCTTTCCAAAACATCAATCTTGTTAGCGTTAAACCATATCTTAACGTCATGAAAAACTGCCCCACACAATCACTTTGCCACCACTATGTTTTACTGTCTTTAGAGTATACCGAAGTCTGAGTTTTTGGTTTTGGGGATGACGAACCAATTGTTTTCCGTCAGATCCAAAGCAATTAAACTTAGACTCATCAGTCCAAAGCATATTTTTCCAAAAGCGTAACTCCTTATATACGTACTATTTTGCAAACTTCAAACAACTGACGAGATTGAGTTTTGAGACCAATAGTTTTTTTCGGGGTTTTTAGTTTTTGGTCAGCAAAAGGATTTAGCTTAGCGAAACGGACAATCGCTGAATCTTCTCTGGGGGTTTTCTTTCGTTTTTTATTGCTTAATGAACCAGTATTGTTAAATAAATAAATAGCATTATTAGTTTTTTTATAAGAACAACTCAATCTTCGAGCTATTTTAAAGTTTAATTCTTGATCATGAAATGCCTGTTTTTGTCCTCGAAAGACATCCGTTCCATCTTTACCTCGTCCCATAGTTGAAAGAATATGATTTTCATATTCTTTCAACTATGAATAGTTGAAAGAATATGAAAATAACAAGTTTATCCTTAAAATGAATAACAAGTTTATCCTTAAAATACTGAGTATAATGATTTTCTTTAGATATAATACAAGAACTTTGGTTTCTTTTAAAGAAAAAGTAAATGTGTGCTATTTAAAATGACCTCAAAAATTTAAACACGACAACTAAAATGCTCAAAACAAGCAATTTTGATAGTGATAAATGCTTAATGAGTAGTTCCGTTCAAAAAAGTAAACATTGCTAATGCTATAAAAAATAACAGCAATTGCTATAAAAACATAAAACTTGACATCAAAAAGTTAAACCAACTGGTCATGAAAGTGTGCTATTTGATGAGTTTATATATATTCGTCTTTATTAATACAAGTTTGTACAACATTTTACCGTGAAATATATGACTGGAGCAAGTAGAAGACAATAGTCTTATCATCTTGCCCCATTTTTGTCGTTGACAAAATATAACAAAATATAAACCAAATTCAAATATAATATAATATTTATAATACATATAAATTTTTTTTTACTTCTTTTACAATGAATATCATTAAATAACCAAGCAACTAATATAATAGAATTTCAAGAAAAAGTGAAGATTTTAATTGAAAAAAGAAAAATTTTAAAAATAAGAAAAATTTTTAAAAATAATAGATTGTTTCATTAATGTTGAGGTCTAGTAGCTGTTGTTTTACAACGCATTTAAAATGTTGAAATGAGTTTATCGTTTTTATTTTGTTTATTAGAAATGAGTTCCACAATTGGGGTCCTCTGCTGGATATTGAGAATTTAGATTGTCTTAAAGAGGTTTTCGGAATATAGTAGTTCTTGATAGAGTATTTCGTTTGATATTTGTGATTAATAAGGCGAAAAAAGTTATGGGAGACTTCAGGGACCAGATCATTTTTGAGTTTAAACATGAACTGAAGAATGCAATAGATATTTTGTTCGTAGATATTAAGAACTCTCAGTTCCTTCATTAAATGTTTAGAATTGGCATTTCTATTTGCGTTTGTTAATATACGGCATACTTGTTTCTGTTTTTTATATATTAAATCTAGTTTTGATTGGTAGTTACTAGCCCAGGCAATATTGCAGTAGTTAATATAGCTATGTATAAATCCAAAATAAAAACTTTTAAGGCATGCATTATTTAAAATATATCTGGTTTTATGCATTATTCCAATGTTTTTAGATATTTTGTTTTTTAATAAATAATGTGGTCTTCCATATGTTCATCTAAAAATACCCCGAGAAATTGAACTGAGAACGCTCGATTTAGTCTAACTTTGTCTAATAGAATATCTGGAAGTTTTAATGGTAGTTTGTCTGAATTGTATGGTTTTGTGAAAAATATATAATTATTTTTCTCAATGTTGACAGAAAATTTGTTTGCTTTAAACCAATCGCTCAAAAGTTCCTGATTTACTGTATTAAAAAGTGTAGTAATGTTAGAGTGGGTATAGAAAGCTTGAGTGTCATCTGCGAAAAGAATGAAGTTCAATATACTGGAAGATAAAAATATGTCATTTATATAGATTAGGAAAAGCAGAGGTCCTAGAATAGACCCCTGGGGAACACCACATGTGACGATTTCAAGGGGAGTGTATGCTTTATTGTAAAATAAGGCTTGTTTACGGTTTTTTAGATAGCAACTGAACCATTTTAAATTTTTATTTTTTGTACCATTATTATAGAGGTTGTATAGAAGGATCTCGTGGTCCACTGTATCGAAAGCTTTTGAAAGGTCAATAAATACTCCAAGGGTGTGTTTGTTTTTGTCGAAACCACTTAAAATTTCGTTAACTAATTTTATTACAGCATGTTCAGTTGAGTGGCCTTTTTTAAATTCCGTATTGGTTATTGTAGAGGATGTTATGATTTTGAAGTTATGTAAAGAGTCTATTATAAATTATGCGCTCCAAAATTTTCGAGAAGCATGGGAGTATGGAGATGGGTCTGTAGGTAGATAAAGTCGAGTCATCTCCGCTTTTAAATACTGGAACTACGTGTGCTTATTTTAGGCGGTCAGGAAAAACTCCATTTTTTAATGAGAGATTAAAGATATACATTAGGGGATACTCAATAACGTCATAAACGTTTTTAAAAACTTTAGAGTCTATGTCATCAAGACCAGAACTTTTTCTGGACTGTTTGGTTTCAAAAGCATTCCAAAGCTCATCAGGAGATAAGTCATACTCATCCATTGTAAAATCTACTTTTTTTAAGTGTGATTTAAATAGTTTTTTACTTTGAGTTATTTTATTTACTAACGTCTTTCCAATGTTTATAAAATAATTAATAAAGCTTTCAGCAATTTCTTTTTTATCACTGATAAATATGTCTTTATCATTAGTATTTAAACGTTTAGGCAGTGTATTACCAGAGTCAATCTTTTTTTTTCCTATTATTTCTTTTATAACATCCCCTGCTTTTTTGTTATTTCCGATATTGTTTTGCAATAAATTAGAAGAATAATTTTTTTTGCTTGTTTTTTTATTTTTTCAAAGAGGTTTTTATAATTTTTGTATTTGTTTTCATTTTTGTAAGCTGTTTTTTTTAAGTATTTTTCAGTCTTTGTTTTTTTTGGAAGATTTAATAAGACCTATATTTATATTGTCGCCACTGTATATATGTGTGTATTTCTTCTTATTTTAATTATGTAGATAAATGATGTAATATTTTAGTTGTAACACGATATATATGGCATACATAATTGTACTGTGATATTTTAATGTAAGCAAAATTTATATATATATAAATTAGAGTGGAGTAAGAAAATATATCGTAAAGAAAGACAATATGTTGTTAAATTTAGTTTTGTAAATTTAAACTATACATAATAATTTGACTACATAAATTTCTTATAACTTGAAAAGATAATCATTTTTGATATCATTTTTTTGTTCAAAATTCTTATAGAATCCTATAGTACTTTATACCCTATATAAACTTTATTTCTTTAATGCTCCTTCGCGGTACTCTGTGATAAGACCGTAAGGACTTCTTGAGGTACCAAAAAAAAAAAAAAATCCACACATTTTAAAACTATTTTTAGTTATAACAAAGTCATCTTAGTTCGTTCTTTCCTTCTATTAAAAGTATATTACTTTTATAGCCTTGTTTTCCAGGTTAGGTCGATCTAAAAAAGTATGGGGCTGGATTGATTTCCAATATTACAAATATTTGAGATGCGATTCAAAGATTGCACGGTATATATTAAGAAGAATTATGATTGACACTAGAACATTTGACTAGCGCCCCATTTGATTTGCATAATTTTACTGCTAAGTCTTTAAAATAAGAGGGTTAGATTCCAGTCAATTTTGATATCAAGATATTTAAAAAAAATTGTTGAGATTTTTCGGCCACTTGTCTGAAGTGTTTATGAATAGACTGACTTTATTTGAAACTAATTCAGTTTTTTTGATAATAAGACTTAATTTATTGAGCGCAACGGTTGAAAAAGATTTGATAAAACACATAAAGTATGTTATAACCGTGTTGATATTTAGCGGGGACAACGTTCACGGTATAAATATTAAAGTTAATAATAGATTAGCAATATCGTTAAACATAAAAAAGTACAACTCTTAAATATTAAAGCAGAAAACGTCAAAGCTAAGCCGATTTTCTATTATTAGGCATAGTTAGTTATTATTTCTAAATTTTATTCGCTGTTAAAAAACAAGCGAACCAAAAATATGATTGCTAAAATCTATTTTGGTCATTATTTGAATTCTGATATCTACATAGTAAGCTTAAATAGGGAGTTCTGTTACACGAAAAAGTTCAAATTCACAACTTATTGTTCAAACAGGAAATAGGCATTAGAAATTCTTTTAAATATGTTGCTAAAATATTTTCGCTTTTATCCATTTAAAATAGTTTCGTAAATAATTTTGTTTGCTAATAAAAACTCTCAGAAATCTCGAACTTTTATATAAAAATAAAATAAAACAAAAAAAAAAAAAAAAAACTCACTTCTCTTTATTCCATATAAAACATAGAATAAATAACAAAACGTTTAGTAACTTAAAAAATAAGTTTTTAAGTATTCTTGTTTTAAAAACTAAAATAAGTTATGTAATATGTACACGAAAAATATATACGAAAAAATACAAACATTTACAAGAACTATTCATAAATAATCCAAGTCTTCGGTATCACTAGTTTCTGTTTTGGCGGTATTGTAGAGTTCAAAGAGACATTCGGCAGCAGGTGATGCAGCTTCTGATGTTGACATGGCTATTCTGGCAATTGAATCTTCGTGACGCAGAAGAAGACTAAAAACAATAAATAAGTCAAAACATTTTGACAAAATGTCTTCGACAGTTTAGGCTAAATGAAAATACAGTCAAAGTTTTACTCGCACTTTTGGTAATTTTTCAATTTAGTACAAAAGTCGTCGGTTGAAAATAAAAATTGTTTTTCGATTAAAAAAAAAAAACATAAAAAAATTAGAAATTACTTATGAACATATAAATGTACCATTTACGAAAAAAGCACCATTTATGAAACGTATTTACAAGTAATTCTTTTTACAGTTTTAAAATTAAGCAGGTTGTCAAATCCAACAAAATTGAACTCACCAACAAAATTGAATCTTAGAAATAAGTCATTAAAATTTAATAGTCAGAACTTATTGAATTAATAATTAAGACCTTTAAGCTTATAACTTACAAGTAAAAACTTAACATATAATCGCACCTCCGACCCAATTCTTCCCTTTTTGACCAAAGATTATTACCAGAATTATTTATGCAACGAAATTTTTTCAAACTTTATGTTATTTTAAGTGAAAAGAAATCTAAAATTTCCTTGTGCTAGTTTTAGAACATATTTTAGGGTTATACATATTGATTACCTAAATATTCACAGCAAAACTCACAGTTATTCTATATGTTTCTATGTTCTATATATTTGGTAGTCACATGGACGATTTACACACTTACGATTTAGCACATGGAGAGTTCTTTGCAATATTCCTTAAAATAAGAGCTGCTGTAAAACGAAGGCTTCTAGTAACTGGGGATTCATTTTCATGCTAAACCATACAATATTAAAAAAAATTTAAACTCAATTAAGATTTGAAATAAATTCAATTTAGAATATATTATCTCACCTCTACTTTCCAATAATTAAGAAATGTATTACAACTAAAATGTACATCTTGAAGGTGTAAGATGAAACTGCCACGCAACATTTGTGAAGAAAAGCAGCCAGCCACATTACAATGCTGCATTTTGCCATCGGTAGGAGCATGATTCATAACCATATGCTCAAATAGTTCAGATTCACAATGAAAAGCACTAAAATAAGATTTAATTATACAAACAATAAAATTAACCAATCAGACACAACAAATAGTACAAATAATTAATTGTATACCATCAAAAGTTAAAAAAAAAACTAGACCATACCATCAAAATAACAATACCATCAAAAGTTAAAAAAAAAAAAAAGAAAACTTACAAACAACAGTCATTCCATTCACATTTAAACATATTACGACAAGTTTGTAGAGTTGTTAATTTACATAACTTTATATGGGTTCTTTCATTATCCGATTTTTGAACAAAATCATTTGAAATAATTGATGTTTGGGGTGAAATTTTAGGGGTACAATTGTTTGTATGTAAATCTGAAGTCCTATTAAAATTTGAATTGCTAAGTGGAAGTCTTAAACAATTTACTCTTGAATCTTCCCTATTTATAACTGTGACAGATGATCCATAATCATTAACTACAACATCCTTGAAACTATTATTTTTTGTTTCTATTCCGTTTGGCTTTATTTGGGGTGCCATTCTGTCAAGCATTAAATTAGAGTTTAAAAAGTTCAACTCTTTGTGATTGGGTTTTAAACAATTTTGAAGTTGATCAACCTTCTCATCATTATGGTTTTCTGAATTTACTGTTTTTTCACGACTATTTTCTAAAAGATAATTTTCTTTAGGACTTTCAATATAATTTATTTCTTTTTCATTCAAAGTTTTTTTTTGTTTTTGCAAAACAGCTTCACTGGAAATATGATCTGAATCACAAATTCTTTCAAAGTCTACAAAGTCATCATTAATACTTTCTTCACTTAAATTTGATTTAATATTTTCTTTTTGTATTTCAATTTTTCTTTCAAAATTTCCATTTATTGAATGTCCATTAAAGTGATTTACTTTTATTAGAGGTAAAAATGAAGGAGCTGGGCTTGAATTTGGAATTGAACAACGAGGGTTTGAAGTTTCTACTGAGTTACTATCTAGTTGTTTAACCTTTTTAAATTTTGAATTAAAACAGTTTGTTTGATAATTTACATCAACACCATTTAACTTGCTTTCTGTAAATGTTTTACTAAAATGATTCATAATGCTTGAAGAGGTTTGAAAATTTATTATAGATTCTGTATTATTTTGAAAAGGAAGGTGATTTATTTCTTGAGAAGAAATATTTAAAAATTTTGTAGAAAAAGGTTGCACAACTGGTGTAACTGGATGTACAGCTGGAACTGGTGCAACAAGTTGTAAGGCTGGAACTGGTGCAGCAGGGTGTGTAGCTCCATTTAGAGATAACCCGTTGGTCGGTAGGCTTATTTTATTTTGCGGTGAAGTTCGTGCTAACCTGTTGTTTTGAGAAATTTGGGCTAACCCAGGATAATCTGATGGATTGTTAAATCCTCTTTTAACTTTAATTTTTTTGGGGGAACTAAGAGGTGAACTATTAGGAGATTTTTTTCTTATAAGATCACCTGAAACTATGGGAGGTTGAACAGTACTTTCATTTTTAAAGGGAAAATGAGGAATTAATGCATGTGGATTTGTAGAACTAACTTGATCAGATTTAATTGATAAATTATTTAAAGACTTTTGATCAGTATGTAAATGATTTGATGAATTATTAAATTCATTTTCCACTTTCCCGTTTCTTTCAAATAATAAACTCTCTTGAGCGACTTCTTTATCTGGAGTTTTAAAGCTATCATTAGTTTTTATGCTTCCTTTAGGTACATTATCTTGTTGAATCATCTTATTGTGAACTTGCTCTGTCAGGTTTGTTAGCTGAAGCAATTTTTGATAATGATTCTGCATCTGTTGTTGATGAGTTTGTGCTCTTATTTGAATATCTTTAATAACTGTGGCAGGAACATGCTCAACATCTGCTGTTTGCATCAACTGATGAATTTGCACTTGCAGAGCTTGTAAATGCTGACGATGCAAGTGAAACTGCATAAAATGACCTTCAGATTCAATTTTTAATTTTTCAATTACCTCATGATAACCTTCACCTGTCTTTAGCCTTCTATCACAAGATACAGGCTTTTCACTATTTCCATTTAACTGACTTGAAACATTTTCACTTTCATGAGTATTCGGTAGTTTACCAAAAGTTTCATTTTGTAAAAAATTATTTGAAATCTTTACTTCGTCACCACTTTTTTTTGCTGGAATTACACTCTGTACATACAATGGAATTGCTTTCCTCTGTATACCAGACACAGCTAAAGTGCCATTGGAATCAATTAAAATTATTTGTGCAAGATGTGGTGGAAGAATAGCCCTAAACCAAAATTTTTATTTCTTAACCAACATTTTAAGAAAGCAACATTTTAAGATTATAAAGAAAATACAGTATCATTAATTTAGTGTGATTTGATTTTGTCTCAAGTATTTTTTACTTTTTCATAAACACTTTATTAAAAAAAAAAAATCTTTTTTTTTTAATAAAGTGTTTATGAAAAAAGTAAAAAATACTTGAGAGTGATAAAGTGTTTCTGAAAAAAGTAAAAAATACTTGAGAGTAATAAAGCGTTTCTGAAAAAAGTAAAAAATACTTGAGAGTACTGCAAAAAAAAAAAAATCTTTTTTTTTTTTGCAGTACTCTCAAGTTTTTAATACAAGGAGGAGGAAGACGGGTAAGGGGGGCGGTAGAGGTTGGTGGGGGAATTTTTTGGGAAATTTTTTTTTGTTACAATATAAGTATTTTTTATTAAAGTTTCAGTTTATAAATTCCAACTAATTCTTTTTACAAAACACACATAAAACTATTTAATGGCGTTTTATCAGTGACTGAAAGAATTATTTTCTAATTTTTATGGCCGATTTTCAATGATTTTTTTTTAGTTTTGAGGTATAAAGTTTTTGTTGATAACAAGTAAAAACTTATAAACAGGGGTCTTAATAAGTTTAATTTTCAAAAATTAAAAAAAAAAATTTTTAATGAAATTTTAATATTAATCAAAAATTCTAATCAAAAATTTGAAAATTTAAGTTGAATCTGTGAAAGAAAACTTAAAGTTTAAAAACCAAGTTTAAATTAGGATATTTTAGGAGTATTTTTGAAATTCAAGTATATTTTAAATGAATTTAGGTCTTTTCAAATATTAGGATTTTTCAAATATTAGGATATTTTAGGTTTTATTAAGAGATGTGGCCGCCCTGTAAGGTTTAAAGCAACTTAAAATAACAGGCCTTCTCATCGTGTAATAGCTTGAAAATGTGGAGGCTGTGGACATCGTGTAATAGCTTGAAAATGTGGATTTTTCTTGTTTTCATGTTCTCAGCTATTTGATTTATTTATGATATACAGTAGGAGTCTATTACTCAAAATGCATAACCTGATTAAATAAAAAACTAAATATATAAAGACTAAAATTTAAGGCTTAGTCTATGCCATTGTTTACTAAATAATTTTTTTTGGTCTTATAAAGAAGTTGATTTTTTTATTACAAAAACGTTTGTAAAACAGAAACTTTTTGCCTTATATTAGAGTATATCAAAAATTGCCAGAAGACAACAATATGGGGAAACTTGTAATACTAGTCATGTAAAAAAAAATAACAACCTTGAAATAAGCAGTTTAAAAACAACTGACAATAACAAAAGATAATAAAACTACATCTATGTATTTATGTACAATGAAATATTGACAGCAAGTTAAAAAGTAAAATATAAAAGTAAAAAAAACTGATTTTTTAACAAAATCTAAAGTTAAAATTCAAACTTTTATAATCTTTTATTTATATATACTTTTTCAAACTTTTCATTAACAAAAGCTTACGGGAAATAAGGCAGATGCAAAATTTCCGTAGTTGCACATATCGGCCACAATGCAGAAAAGTGTCATTATCATTACCTTCATTGTCTTTTCTAGAAACATAACCTGCAATGCAAACAAAGATATCAGATAGAAGTTGGACTAAAA